>NC_141778.1:16797700-17130337 GCF_054643075.1 Acanthaster planci | reverse complement strand
CAAGCTGCAACAAATTGCCCACGTACATGTAGAGCAAAAGATTTAATTGGGCATTGAACCCAAGGTCAACCTTCATCAGGTGCCAAAACTATTAACCCCAAAAATGTATTCAGTAATGTGTTTATGGTGATGCGACATAAAATAGGCCTGTTACACAATTCCAGAGCCAGATTTGTCTGTAAGAAAATCAAACATTCCGAATGTAACTGTGAGGCAAACTGAATGCGAGTCTGAATCATTCTGCTGAGGATGTTTAGAAGGGTCAAAAATTAGTAAAAAAAAATTTTTCAGCTGTGTAAAGAATTTGCTGGTAATGCATGCTACGAGCTTCTAGTTCAAGTCATTTATTGTAATAATTTTAAAAGATAAGATGCTGCTTTCAATAAATCAGTTTATAGACGTATGCTGTTGATTTATAGCATCACTTAACATGCTTAATGTGCAGACAGAATACTTCATTTCTTGAGACCTTTCTTGAAGGATGCCAGAAGCAGAATTGGTTGAGTTTTATTTTTCACAAATGTTAGAAAAATTTAAAGGAATCTTGCGAACTGAAATCAACTTTTCATATAATTTAATTCACTTCTTTTTTGTTAATTATCTGTTACATGTGGAATAAGAGTATTAATGCCCTGTGGTTTGATAATTGAAGATGAATGAAATAAAAGCAGTTTCTGATGACAGTGTTGGCTTGTTAATTGTTTCAATCTAGCCACTATTTTCCACAGTCATTACATGTTTTTGTTCCAAACACTATTTTGATTATCAAAGAGGAACACAATTGTACACATAACATATGTATATTATATGTTCAGTTGTTGCTAAGGTAGCAACATGCTGGAACACTGTCCCACAAAATCACTTTTCTTTGCGAGCGAGCAAAAGGGCCAGTAACTGCAACTTTTGCAAATACTTGTATTTTTGTCAGTACCTCTTCCTACTAAAAGGTCACACTGAAATCATACCGTATTCGCCGGTTGAACACTCGCAGCACCAATGTTGAAGTTTTTGATTTGCATGATCAACACGTTGACTAAAAGAATCACTTTGAATGGATGTACATAATTTAGAAAGTTGAAAACAGCGATTTTGACACCTAGATTAATTCTGAAAATGTGTACTTTCTTAATCCATATCGGCTAAATCTTTGTATAAGTTACACCTACATGTACCTAAAACTACATGTACCAGATAACAAATTCACAAATGTGAATATATATAACGTCGAGTGCCTGGCAGAAGGGCGTAAGCCCTTAGGCCCTTTTGCCGGGAAGCATGATCACTAAAAAACTTTTCCCGGCAAAAGGGCGAAAGTATGCAACTATTGTATTTTAATGAAATATGAAGATTTCTTGGCAAAAAGTAAAAAAAAAAATTACCCAGTCCTTTAATAAGTTGTTCAAAGGTTGCTTTTTGTACAGCCCAGGTTGATTTTGTAGTAAATTATACATCCGTTTTTATTAAATGAAGAGAGTATGTTTCTTACGCCCTTTTGCCGGGAACATTTTTTTCTGCTGTGATCATGTTTTCCGTCGAAAGGGCGTAAGCATCACTGTGTCTTCAACAAAGCGCGATGAAAGAAAACCCCCCAAAAAACACTTCCTCATCACAGCTATCCTCATCGAATTGGCTGTCATTTTTCTTGATAAGATGGCATTCAGCATGCAACAGTAAAATGACTGTCATGTGAGCAAATTAGGCGGTGCAATACAAACCATGTTTCGTTCATACAACACGGGATGATATCAAATTAGCACTGCCGCACATAGATGTAAGATAGTCTGGTACAAGTCATGCACGCTCTATTAGCCTGAAAGGCTTAGGGTGCCAAACATTTGAAACACACAGGGGGACACTACAGATCATCATCTTCAATGGTATGGCTTCCAGGGTATCTGTACTCACAGACTATTCGAACCTCTTAGCAGCTAAACCCTGGTTTGTTCATAACTAAACTGTTTGCCAGTAAGTTTGGAATTCAAGGTACATGTACCAGATTTTACTGTGCCTCTATCCAATATGGCCCCTTAAGCTGAGTCAAGGAAAAAAGTGAAGGCACAAATTTTGAAAGATGTAAAATACAAAACAAGAAACCTATTTTATATATCATAGGGGAGGTTTGCAAAAGTGTCCGGTGATACAAAGGTTTGGACAAGCAGATGCTTACCATGTTTATGAAAAAAAATAAAAAATACCGTGAACTCTGCTTATATGCCAACATTAGTGATAACAAATGCTTCAAATGCACTCACTGGAAAGAAAAATTTACGATTCCAACAAGAAGTGAGACATTTCCTCTCCATGAAGAACACTTGGATTGTAGACTGGGCCATCCATACAATCCATTATCACAATCAGGAACAAAATGTTGGCATAGTTTTGGCACAAAATATTTACTGTAACAGGTTACCCCCAGAAAACCCCACAAAAAGCTGTGCACTGGACATTACTTGCCAAGAGGACGAAGCCAACAGCATTATACACGCACTCACATTATAATTCCGTAACACATCTCTTGTCAAGCAGGCCTTTCTAATTTGGTTTAAAAAACTGCTCCACCGAAACATTGTATTAATCATTTTAAAAGAGACCATGTCAAATACTAAACTTCATGTAATCACATGCTAAATATCTGTTCACTGCTCATTAGATTTTCTGGACCCAACACCTCAGCAAAATTGGCATAGGTTCTGGCCTTGGGAGCAAACTTATTTCCAAAAATAAATACAGGGCATGCAGTGTAGAACATCGCGTTAACAGTTATGTTGCTGACGTCACCTTTTTGATAAAAACAGGCAAGGTAAAAATTATTAAACAGAATTTTAGTATGTACAAAGGGAGGAGAGTTACTGTACACTGTGTAGGGCCAATATCACGGAGCCAATGATCACACATACCTGCTTAGCACGGACAGTTTTGCTTAGCAATAATTGGCTACCAGCCACAATGTCACGTGATGTACACGGCTTCCCAATGGTTCCCAGGACATTTTGGCTAAGCAAGAAAATTTGCCAAGCAAATTTCTCGGCCACACGGCTCCATGGAATTTGGTCCAGAACATTTGCACTCATCTGGCATCTGAGTTTCACCGACTTTGCTAAAAAAAAAAAATCCTGACATCAGCAAGACTCAACTGGACTCATCTGGATTCAATTCGAGTCAAAGAATCTCGGGACTCAGTTGTTTATATCCCCAGGGCTCCATTCACACCAGTTGTAAGTGCGGCTGTTTGAAGTCTCAGGCATTGATGGGACTGGCCACCCTCGGAGGAGAGGAGGTCCCCACCTGCCCTGCCTGCATCCCAAGATCACGGGCCTCAATCTCCTTCTGGAGTTCCTCTACTTGCTTTTGCAGAAATGAGCGCAGCTCAATCAGGTCACGATTCCTCTGGTTGATTGGCTCCTGTGTTCATTTTTGGGGGGGGGGGGGGTGGAAGGGAAGAGCAAAGGTTTAACTGATTCTCAAACCAAATACGCTGTTCTCTTCCTAGCTTTGCATCTACAAGATGCAAACAAACTCACAGACCCAACAAATCTGTAAGAACACATTTGCATTGCTGAAGCCGAGAATTAACTGACTTTTTTTTGGACTTGCCACTTTGGTGACCTAAGTGTTTCTTAATTTGTCACCTCTGCTGAAGCTCAACCACCTTCAGCCAGAGAAAGGGCTATTCCCACAGGACAAGCTCCACACTTTCCCCATTTACTTCCACACAACAGAAATCCAACTGTGGTCGACTCAACCATTCCCTTATTGCTCCCGCTATCCTGAGCGTCATGTGAACCAACATTTGGGCCAGTTGAAGACGGTCTGGTTTACTTTTTTTCAAATGGCCTGCAAAGTACGGCTCAAACATTCAATACCATGCAGACCTGTACTTGGCAATACACCCAATATCTTAGACGGTGCACATCACAAAGATTCCTCATGACAAAAGTCAGGGACCGGTGCTGCAAGGAAAATGCGATGTTGTGTTCTGCTGTACCCTCGCTCTGTGAAGGGGGGTAACTTTGACCTATGACCTACCTGGGGTCTCATTCTGGGGTTCCAGCGGATGTAGTAGCCCGTCCACAGCTCGATCCGCCTCATGCTGGCCACGGGGAACAGCACGTGCTGGTGGTGGTAGGCGGCGTACATGGGATTGGTGAATTCCTCTCTACTGCTGTTGACGTAAGACCACAGTGACATAGTCTTGGTCTTCACTTGCTGCAAAAGGGGGTCAAGGGGCCAAAGGTTAATGACAATAAACCATTCTCATGAAGCGCATTCCACAAGTTTCGAGGTGCTGATGTCATTGTTGGACCCACTCAGTAGGCACCTTGACATTTTTGAAACCATCTAAGCTCCATGGAAAGTAAAAAGATTAGTGCTGCCATTTCAGACGGAGCATAGGCCAATCAACAATAGCCATCTCTGTCCTCAAAGGTACGCATTTATATGCCTGAAGGGAGAGACGCAAGTCGGAGTAAAGTCGGGGAAGGGAGGTCATCACATGCAAGCAGCTGGTGGATTCCAAATCCCTGACTTTAAGATCAGGAGCTACAAAACCTTAACCACTGGGACCCACAACCCCCACTCTTAATAAAAGTTGGGTACATAACCAGTAGGCAGTTTTGGGTAGGCCTTTACCAAGTTAAGGAGACCATTTCTTTGGTTAGGAAACTTAGGACCGAATTGTGGGGACATTTCTCTGTTCCCGTAATGTTTTCACTCCCCACAAAATAGTTGAAATATTGTGTGTATGTCCCCACAACAACAGATCAAGAATGTGTGTTCATTTTGCCTTCTTTCGATCCCCTTTTTGAATGAGACTATGACATGAAGCTATCCACAAGAACGATGAAAGGGGAGCCTTTGTTATGTCGAGGTTTGGCACACGGTGAATTAAGAAAAGTATCCAGGTCAACAGAGTGTTCTTAAGCAGGACAACCGACCAAAAAAGCTGAAAGGTGAGCAAAGGAACCCCCGCAATGACTAAAAGGGCAGACATGACCAATCGGAGGGCAGCATTAGCTCATGAATATGCACAAGGCAGACTCTTCACCTCCTTGACCCGATCTTTCATGCAGTTGTAGAGGAAGGTGCCAAACAGGCAGCTGTAGAGGTGGTCCAGGATGGTGATGAGAAAATGCTCGTTGAACTCAAATGCATTGGGAAACTGTGATTACAAAAAGACAGGTATTACGGTATAAATGCTCATCTGGTGCAGCTTTGGCTTTGCAGACTACGGATCTTTTGAAGTTGGCTAAGTAATCTTGATCTATGAATGTACGAGGACGTCATGCTTAAAAACACATATTAAAATTGTACAGCAATTCCTCTACCACTAAGCTCAGACTGTGTCACATCATTCTGAAGTTGACCACATAATTCATAAAAGGGATTCATTTCTTTGTGTCATGTGCACAACCTCCATCAAAGTATTTTGAGAACTTCTGTCACTATTGAAGCCAGCAAATTCAATACGCCAGGTTGCCCCACCAGCAGCAGGCAATAAGTTTTTTTGTCTTGGATATGGAAATCCTGTCCTATTCAAGTGACGAGAGCGCTTACTTGTACTGTGATCTGCCACACGCAATCCATGAATTGTTGGAAGATGGGAGAACGATCCGCATCAGCGTGGTTCTTATCTCCATGCCCATGGCGCTAGGGACCAAAAAAAAGAAAAACTGGGCAAATCAAAAGGCAATACAGAAGCAGAGGAATGAATTTCTCACTAAAAAGCTGGAAGAGTAGCCAGGTCTCTGCAGTGCACAAACATGACGAGATTCTCTTTTTGAAAACAATTTCCACATTTCAAAAACGATTTCCAATGTCCATGCAAGTTTCTGACATCTGCAGTTACTGCTATTCAGATGTCAAAATGGAGGACTTTTAGAAGACAAGGAGAAAAAAAAACAGTTTTGAAACTTCTCTTTTTTCAGAAAAAACCATGCAAAATAAACGTATTACTGAAATATTTGCCTCAAAAGAAAAAATATTGCTGTCCATCAATATACAAATACACATTCCATCAAGAAAAACAGAGTCCCAAATGAATGTTTGGGGCTAGCTTATTTGTGCTAATCGCAGAAAAGATGCCTGTTTGGGTACAGCGAAATTGAACAAATTGAAACCCAGGATTCTAAAGTTTTAACATGGGAGACCAATGTCGAATGGGTTACCTGAGCAAACTTGTGGCCAACTTCAATCCACTCTTTCTCAATCAGCACCTCAAAGCCCTTGATGGTCCGGTAGTAAGGATCCAGCATAAGGAGAGCCAAGGCGGTCAGCTGGGAAGTCCGGTCCCAACCGTCGCTGCAGTGGACCACCACCGAGGTCTTCTGGCTCTCGATACGATCTGCGATGCGCACGGCCCCAGCTAGGACCATCTGATCAGGAGGGTATGTGCAGAGCATGTTGAATTCCAATTTATTGTTTTCATGAAGCCACTGCCGCCTCCTTTTTTTTAACTTAACTTTAGCAAAATGTAGTACAGAACATCTCTTGCTTACAGCAGACATCTGATTCTCGAATGAAGCTGTTTATATAGCACATATAACCACTGCATGTAATGTGACAAAACTTGCCATCCTAAAATCCAATTTAAAGGCAGTAGTCTAGTAATGCCCTCACCTTGATGTGTTCTAGCCAGTGAGTTGCTTCCAAGTTGGACAACCAGTGGCTATCATCTATGCTTGGGTAACAGATATCCTTGAGTTTTCGCAAACTGTGAGGAAAGGATTCAGTACAAACAACCAAGAATTAAGACTTGATTTCCCAGCTTTCAAAATCAGAGTTAAGATGCTCAGGACGGTAAAAACTAAACAAAAGAACTGAAATACGTCAATGACCTGGGCTAACCAATGGACAGAAAAGAATGTCTTGAAACTGAGTTTCGGCATTGATAAAAACTGCTCTACAACTTCTGATTTGGACTTTTCATTCAAGTCTGGCCATCCGCATTCGGTGATTCAATGGAAGGGAATTCAGAAGGCCCATCTTAGCTTGTTTGCTTCTATTCACCTCTCTCTCATGACGTGGATGTTGTGAATGTCCAGGAAGATGACTTCAGCATTCTGGTAGGTATCTTCGTTCTCGTACCCGCCTCCTTTGGCCTGAGGAAGGAATAACACAGAACCATCCATCACAGAGCTTGCTCAGTTTTGAAAGTAGGAAATAAAGTCAGGAATTTCTTACCAACAAAGACGGAACAAAAGTGAGACTGTCTGGCTCACTGAGGGTGAATGAGTATATTGATCTCCTCTACTAAATTTGAAGCTTTATATCACTTTGGGGGCATAGTCCTATCACTGTCATTTGAAATACACCCTGGGGCACGGTTGTATAGCTGGTTATCAATTACCTTTTTTATAATTATGGTAATACACCAGAAACCACTGACATGAAATATTAGGTTGGACAGCAGACCCTGCATGCGATGAGGGGCACCCACCAATGGCAATACGTGACTGACGACACTGTGTTGTGCTTGACCGCTGATCAGTACAATTGATAAGCGGTCAAAATAAAGTCTATCTTCAAATTTGCCCGTTACTTTACAAAAGCCTGCTGGCTGTAGTTCAAAGAAGGAGCCACTGGTTTGCTGAACGTTGTTGAAATGTGACGGATTCCGGAAGCTCTCTCGCAAAAGAGACCTTGGGAGTGACACTCACCTTGTTAGCGACGGCGTTGACACTGGGCCTGGCGTCCATGATGACCAGCTTGTGGGACTGGGCGTTGGCATCCAGCAGCATCTGGATGTACTTCTCGTCCTCCTTGCTCCGCCTCCCGCTGACGCCCACCAGGGGCTGGCTGCAGCGAGTGATGGTGGCGTGACTCTGAGGGTGGATCCACGACAGAATCTGATGCCGAGAAAAAGACAGTTATGAGCACAAAAAGGGGACAAGGTTGGGGGGTATGACAATTGCACACAGTGACTTTTTAAGGCTTTATTAAGATGGCTAAGGCGGCAAGAATTCTCGCCAAGATGGCTGTGGTTAGTATGTGAATCCAGCATTGGAGTTTTTGAATAATTCGACCTCTAGGAATCCAGAATTTGGGGTCCAAAACAATCCTGACAACTGACTTCCCTGGCAGAGTGAAATGGAGCAAAACTGCAGCCGTAAGCTGCCTTGCCACGCATGGCACACCATGAAAATGTGACTTGACACTACAGGTAGGAGACGTCAGAGTAAGGTAATGGCTCCCTTGAATCTGACTCTAGCATCTATTTGTGACACAACTACAGCAACTGAGATTTTAAGGGAATCCTCATAATTTGTTTAATCTTGCTGCTTTTGGGGTATTACATTGCAATGATCTGTTCAGATTCTGAAAGAATAGAAAAGTGCTCTTAACGGCCTAGATCAAGGAAATCAGCAAGAGAAGTTTCTCTCATACACTGACCACAAGGAAAAGATCAACAAACTTTTCTTCAATACAGAGAGAAAAGTCTAGTTCCCGCTCTCCAACTTTCATAGGCTAAAGTCAATGACTTACTGGGATTCTGTTTTTACTTCTGAAAGCAGCCACCTGTCTGAGCAGCTCATCATCTGCTGCTGCTGGTACCGCAATCTAGACAAGGAGCAAATCAAACTGATTTACAGATGAATGACAAATTCACAATAGTGGCTCAACTATTTATCTTTACTTTTTCCTCATCACGAGGCACCAAATGTGGCTCTTATAGCTTTGTATGTGTCAAGTGTAGGAGCAATGAAATAGAGAATCAACCCTGATAGCTGTGATGGATACAGACATAATTATGTCTGAATCAACTGGCTGCGGCTAGCATTAACACACACGTCTATGAGCAGTGGCAGCAGCCACTTGCCAGTGGCTTTCCATTAATGTATGTGCTACTTCTAGCCACAGCCACAACTTTCAATTCGGACACAGCCTACTTACCACTGCTGGGTAGGTATCACAGAACTGGTAGCCTTCATTAATTTTGCTGATTCGCCAACTCTCATTGGGCAGACCCTGTAAAATAAAATACTTCTTGATAATTTTTTTCGGGGGGACACAGAGAGGTGAGAGTCAACCCACAATCGCAGCACGCACAAAACTTGTGAACCACAAACTGAAACTTTGCTATTGACTACATGAGGTGGATTCATAAATCACAGGTATATTGCTGCACGATCAATTTATTATCCTGCCAGAAGTACATGGTGACGTGTCACAAAGTATCAGGCCATCGAGGCATGCACAGAAACACTGACCTTCCTCAATTGTGCAAAATTTCCCCAAAACTCCCTCGGTGGATTTTGGTAGATATACGTGGTTTAAGGTTAATCTGGAGTAGGCCTCCTGTGCAAGGATGAAAACTAGGCCTGTCTGAGTCATATTAACGTTGAAGCCAATACCTGTCTTTTCAACTCAGCCATGGGATCGTACACAGCCCAGCCATCTTCACTGTGGAAATTTTTGTACTCAAAGGCAAAAAATGGCTGCAACAACAAGACAACAACAAATAAATTAAACACTTTCTTTGACAATGATTCGCATAATTACCATTCATTTGTGTGTTTAAAGCAAAATGCGAGAGTAATACCAAAATTCAAGTAAAGCCGACGTGAATGGTCAAAATGGTGAATTTCCTTGAGCTTTCCAGAACGCAGTGGTAACATTCTGCTCGTTTCACATGACAGTTGCTAAATTTCAGGATTTTCAAAGAGAGATATGAAATTTCGGAACTACCCCGAATTGCAGGTGTTGTCCAACATTCCTGAAAATGTTCTACAAATTTCCTTGAATTGTCAGGAAAAACAAAAATTTCCTGACACATAAACAACTGCAGGACTTCCCTTGAAAGGAAAAAAGTCTAATGAATTTCCAGGAGTGGTCTCAATATCCAAGATATGTTCAAATTCATAAACATATAAGAATTCTAAGTAGTGTCCAAAAATTTACAAGCATTTCAAATTCAATGGCATGTCAAAACTTCAAAAAAAGTCTTAAACTTCACAATTTGTGAATCCAAAAATGAGCACGCTTCTTCATAATTTCGAAGGAGTAGTACTAAGAATACAATGACTTTCAAGGAATTCCTTGATATACATAAGCCCCCTGAATAAAGGCTTACCAATCTGTTTGATACTGGGAAGGCATAGGTCTGAAGTTTGTCATAGACAAGTCGCCTGGAGTGGTTCTCCTGTTTATGGGCAAATCTCAAATTACGCATGTCCTGTAAAAAAAAAAAGAAACAAACAAACCCCATTAATCCATTCTTTACAGAGCTGGTTGGATCCGCAATGAATTTTTCCACAGCACTGAATTTCCAGGAGGTTTTTTCCTCTGATGATGCCAAGTTTGGGAAAGACTGGTCACAGAGCAGCCAAAAATCTCAAGAGGGGCGGACACCATTCCCCTCATGAGAACATCAGAAAATGGATCAAAGGAACTGATCAAATCTTGAAAAAAAAATCAAGATATGTTAGGTTGAACTTGAAATTACACTAAGAAAGTCTGTGAATATTCTATGATTACAAGGGGATCAGATGTCTGGTGGAGCGAAGTTTTCGGAACTTAGTAACCAACCTGCAGAATATCTCCAGACCGTATGAGTTCTCCCCTCTCCTTGTGGAACCACCAACTTTCTCCACTCGGTAGATGCTGCCCAGGGGAACATCAAGAATGAATGGTGGCTCCTGAATCCAATTCAACCAAACAAAACAATCAATATACAACCAATTCTAATGCTATGGAATCTTTGCACCTGTCAATACCTCAACATCTATGACCCATCTGACTACGCAAGGTCCGGAGAAAATGAACTGGTCTTGAATTGACACTAAAATATGCTTCCCCCAACAATGACTTACAATCAAAATCTTAGACCAGACAATGTCTTCCTTCGTTCAACCATAAAAATAGCTATCTACTTTACCACAGACAACACAAATTTATGGGTAGCCCTAAGTGGTCTATAGTTTTTGGGACATTTATATGCATTATTCAGTGTGTTTTATGTTACGTGCCAGGTGTCATACATCTAATTATGATATTTTATTGTACATGTACAGTCCATGTTTTTTTATTTGAAACTGTTTTGGCTCTTAGGCCATCAGTTTCGATCTTTTATGTGAAATAAGTTTTGAAAATATCTTCACAAGTCTTTGCCAAGTTGCATAAATTCACTGAGAAAAACAACTTGGGGTTGGTTATAAGTGATGAAATGAGATAAAAAGATTCTAAGTTATTAAATAAATGGATTCCCAACATAAAACCTACATGTATATAATCAACAGGCCCGCTGACCAATAACTGAATATTTAGTTACATGTATAAATTAAAGATCTGCATTGAAATCAAACCTTATTTCTTCACACGCAACACAACTGTATGGAAAGATTTCAGGAATCAAACCAACCAAATTGACCACAACAAAGTCAAGACAAAGAAACAGAACAGCACAAACTCGAACGTAAAACCAGCACAACAGAAAAAAAGAACCAACTACAAGAGCAAAACACTCACCCTCTCAACCCCTTTAAAATACAACTTGTAGTTGGTGATACAAAGCGTTCCCCTGACAGGCCCGGTGAAAGGGCACAAATAAGTCACATCCTTCGCTGCAAACAAGGGAAATAAAGAGCCACACCAAGATAAGGTACAAGGATAAAAACAACACCAGCATGACGCCCTTTTGCTGTAACATTTTTTAAAAAGAGACTTTTCCAACAACACTGTCGTGTCAAACTGACTCTCCTTTTCCCCTTTTTTCTCTCATTCTTCCAGTTGTCAGGTTCCCTTTTGTGATAATGTGGAGGTCAATATTTTATTAATGACATGAGGCAACTCAATTACTTGTGTGGATTTACATTTGACATTCGCAGTTGATCAGAAAAATCCCTTCACGGTAACACCAATGTAACACTGCCCTTTCAATTACAGCCAGGGAAATGGCATGGACAACTTCCTATTGCTTCCTTAGATGCTCATCTTTTCAGCAAAATTCTAAGAGAGCGACCTGAAGGACTATTTAGGCGATGTAAACCTTTAATATGGAGAGTTGCATTACAGTCGTAAGACTGGTATGACCTTACGGAGCTTAAATAAGACCTGAAGGTTTGCACAGGGGGTATAGGTAAGTCAAGTCGTTTGCAGTGACACCATGCAGCTCGAAAGATCTCTTTTGTGAGCATGTGCAACTCCTTGTCCCAAACGTTGAGTAAACCGGCTCCTTTTGGAGCCACGCATGCTCACAGAGGAGTTCTTCCAAGCTACCTGGTGCACGGTGTCACCGCAAACTACTCGCCTTGTGGAACTTGATCTTTCAAAAATGCACAAGTACCGGTATTAGCAAATTCTATTTAAACACTTTCCTCAAGTGAATGTGGAGGCACAGCACATACCTATTCCTTCAACTCTCTCTCCTAGAAGGAGTGGCACATCTTCTGTCTGTGCTGGCTTGCCACCTGATGACTGCAAGAGACAAAAAAGACACCGATTCAATCATTTAGTTAAGAATTCCTGTTTTCAACAGAATGTACACATATCTGTAGCCTGCTTCACATCAACTGACTCTGACTGACAAACTGACTGATTCTGGCTTAGAGTAACCCACATTGCAAGCAGATACCAAAAGGCTGTCCATTTGGAGTGCATGGTAAAATGCCCGAGACCAGCAGCTGAGTTTAACATCAAGCCACTGGTGCTTCTTCGCCAAACTGTGGGCTATCTTTCCTTGACGGGGGGGCTGGGAGGGGGAGACTGTCCCACCCAAAAGGACTGATGGTTGTCTTACTTCGCAAATGGAGCAGCGACCGTCCATCCAGACCAGGTCGTGCAGCCCAATGTGCAGGGCCAGTGGTTGCAGTGTGTCGTTGCCTTCGTCTGCTTCATCCGAGCTACTTGTTCTGGTGTTAGCGGCGCGATCCATACCATTCATCTCTCGATGTCAGTGGCTGAGTGAGACTTCTTCAAGCTGGAACCTTACAGCCAGACAATGCAATCAATTCGATATAGTATCCGCACGCAAAGTCCTCTGAGATGTCCTGACTTGGTAAGTAGCATCAACAGACTGTCAGACTTAAATATTGCGGCAGACTGAAACAACAACATGAAATGGTTTTGCTGATTCCTCCGAAACTTGGTGACGCTAACACAGAAAGTATAAGTCTCCTTACTGAATTTGCCAAGCCAACAAGCCTTGCCGGAACCATCAGAGTTTGGAACTCCACTGAGTCTGAAGTCATCTGAATCAATCCAATGGAAGTGCAAACAGAATTTCAAGCACAATGCAACTCTGCACAAGTCTTGGAAGAAGTACAGGTAAATTACTTCTTAAATGCAACTTGTGATTGCTTTGGCGAACACTTAACTCAGCAAGCCTTCATGTACATGTACGTCTAAGGCAGAGTTTTGAAATAGCAGACCCTTGTCAACCAGATGACGCTGGCTACAGCACCTGTCCGCTAACCCTGGAGAAACAACACAGTCTCTAGGACTCTGCAAAGGTGAGAAGTCCAGTTTGCATCCAGTCCAATTCCAATGGTTTCCAATCAAGGTCTTGGAATGTCCAGCTCAAACAAACTGAGCTGCATGGTATCGGCAGATTTATACAGCACAACTGTAATCATCAAAGTTGTACACTACATGCATGGACCTGTGAAGAACGGCTCGACAAAAACACGAAAAATCCTTGGTCATCCGTGTGCGAGCACATGTGTCTGTACGCTGGCCCGGCCGGCTGCACACACTGAGTGAGTCAAGTACGAGCCAGGAATAGACCCTAAAAGATGGAGTGAGGGCTCACAGACTGCCGAGCCATAATTAACAGAGGAAGGACTTCTAAAAGGCAACCCTTTGGGGGGAAAGCCAGTTGTCATAAACAGGAGCTCAGCACCGGCCTCGGCTGTCGAGACTTTTTTGTCCCTGCCGATTGGATTTCAATCATTTTTGCAGTGCCTTTTTGCTTTGAACAATTCTTGGAGTGAGCAAGGAGGATGAAAAGATGTGGCTTTCTGTTACAGCAGATTGAATATTTCCGCCCAGTGCAACATCCAGATTTACCTGCACTCTAGTTTTTGGACTGATCGAAGATGATTGACTTCTTGGGTCACACCAGTCCAATCGACTATTCAGTCAATGGGACTTGAGCCAGTAAACATTCATGTTACTCCTCAAGTGCTCTTCCCAATGAGGTACATGACATGTACTGCATCCATACTGGCACCTAGCCCTAGTGGCATGTTGATCCTCATCCATTTCCTCTTTGAGTGCGCTTCTCTGTACTTCAATGCTCGCCGAAATGTACAGGTCTACACGTTATAAAGTAAACTTCTATTGCTATGGATACGTGGTACAGTGACTCAAGAAATATGTATCAGTATACAAGTACATTTCTAGGATCCTATCAATAAAACCAGTGCTGGTATTGAATATACCTTGATCATGTACACATACATGTACATGTTTGTTCATGAATCTGAATGCCATGTACATGTACGTGTATATGATGTAACAAATATCTACAGTACACAAGTGCTTGTCAGGTCACAACAAGCATGCCTACTGGAAAAGTGAAAGCGCACCGAAGAAACTCCTGCTGGTGGGAACAGACTATTTTACTGCAAACAGGAAATTGGATTTACCGCCCAATTTCACTTGAAAGTCCTGTTTTCCAGGGAGGGTGAAGTGCCCTATATAAAAACACAAGTACAAGTGACTAGGCCTACATGAACATGGTAATGAGGATCTTCTGTTTGCAACAAACACTTGACCCAGTGCTTGCTGAAGAAACAGCCCCTGTTTTATATATTCAAGTTAAACTTTGCATCAGGTTTAAACTTACATCAGATATAAAAAAATTTGCTTTTAAATCTGAATCTTAATTGGAGTGTACGTTAATTCTGTGTATGTGGACCACTGGTACAAAAAGGGGTGTATCAAATCAGGGGCAGGGCAAACTGGAAACTCCCTTCCGCGAACGATGTTGCCCTGTTTTTTGAAAGAAAAGAGGAGAGCACCGACATTTGAGCAGTACTAGAATCTTCCCCAGGTGGAGGAGATGTTGCTACAGGAACGCATTACAGATTAAACATATTTGGATGCTAGTTTCCAGACAAAAATCTCCACTAGCACTCCCTCATCTGGACTCGAAACCTGCATGTACATGTAAGTACATGTATGCCATTGCAATAGATGAACTTGTAATGGGATGCAGCTCAGATGTCACTGAAGTCACAGAGGTTACAGTCAGGACACAATAGTTTATTTCCTGGTGTGGCTGATACAAAGTACTGTTTATTTATAATAAACTTACATAATTCTTAATACAAGGGGAGGACGATGGTTAAAGGAAGACAGTGTAAGTTCCAACAGTGTTTCCATTTAAGCGTTAAGCACACAAGCCTTTACACTGCTTCAAATTTTCAATTTCTTTTTTGTTATTTTTTCTTTGAGTTCTGAATGGTGGAATGACCTTACATGTAGGTCTTCTGTTGTTTGTCATGTACATGTACAATCTACTGGTACATGCACATTGTATACAATAACCGGACCTTATCATCAGATAAGATCCTTGGATAAGATCCAAGGATAAGATCCTTGTTTAAGATACGAACTTGCTTTCAACAGTGCTAGTCCCCGGTAAGATGCATGTATTATTTATTGTTCATATTGTATTGAGTGAGGTCATGAAATACTCGATTTGATGTCTGCGGCAAAGTTTGCTTTAATTTCTTGAAAATGTATGGGAAAACCACATCGGGTGTTACACTGGTACTCATGTGGGAAAGAGTTCCGTTTACCGGTATGGAAAACAGTTGATGCCCCTGTGCACAAACCTATGAGGCTTGTCTGAAAAAACCCTAAGTGTTTTCTAAGTACATGTAAATGCTGTGGAAGTTTCTTAGCTAAATTCACTTTTTAAATTAAGACATGTTATCCCTTTCTGATAGCTGTTTAATAGGGACGGGCAAAACGAATGAGGGCGCTGTTCATTTAGGAACTTATTTTCTTAATAGAAAATTGTGGTTAAAATTTGTTATTTTCTGCACGCTGTAACTCCTCTATTTACATGTAATTTCCAATGTCACAATTTTTGAAATTTCGAGTTAAGATAGCATAATTTAATTCATTGAAATAAGGCAGGAGTAACAACTAAGATTTTATGGAAATATGAATTGTAAGCTTCTTGGTCAAACTCCACACTCATTTTTGTATACAAAGTAATCAGTTTGCTCCGCATTATATCAGTACCTTTGTGGTACGGCCCCTAATGTCACACGCTTTCATTTTTCACATCTTGTACCTTAACAGAGCAATATTTTAAGCTCAAATTTCACAGTCAATGAAACTTCACCAAGTTCACCAACTTCTACTACTGTGACTCATAAATCTCGATTTTCATAGTGTACCTGCTACAAAGTTTGGATGGGATTCTGTTTAAGCCCTTTTTTCTGATTTTTTTCCGATGTGCAAAATGAACTCTTTTAAAATGTGCCCCCAACTAGAAAAAGAAGTTTCTGATAAATTTGTGGATGGGTATTTGAGTGGCAGTAATGATGGTTTAAAAGAATTTATCCACTTGAAAGGATTCTGTAAATGTTTCTGTGGGATTTTCTGAGATTTTTTCAAGTGCACCCCATTAGGGAACACTCGGCTGATTTCGTGCCCAATTTTTGGCTACCAACAGTTTCTAATTTCGAGTGAAGTTTTATGACACTGCAATTGTTCACAAAGGTTTAACATCATGTACCATGAAGGGAATACCAGTTTATAACTAAATGAGTTCTAAGTTTTTCAAGAAAGAGGTTTGGCAACGCTGTATGAGGAAAGTCAAGTGAACGTTGAAGTGCGCCACGTTAGGGGATTCCACCATCCAAAAAAAATCTTAAAACATTCCTGCTTCAAATCACTTTTACTTGCTTTGCAGAGTCTGATCCAAACTTATAGTACGTCAAAATATTTCCTATCACATTCTCTCCAAGATTACTTCAAAAACAGACAGAAAGAAAAACTTGAAAACTGATTAGCCTCCCTGGCTGTTGTACAACATTTTAACCCTAACCCCCCAAGGGTTGCTGGCCCTAACCTTCCCCATTCACACAAAGTTAAAAATGGGACTTTGTGCGCAGAGGCTGACATTGGACTTTGTTTTTCTGAGATACGCCAAACCAAATGCAAAAGCCAGCTGTTATGGGCCTACCAGACCTATCCCCACAGAATTAACCACTTTACCACCGTTTAATTCTGTGCGGTTGGGGAAGGTTAGGGATGAGGGAAAAGTAGTGTTTTCCACATGCAGGTACATGTATGGAACTCTTTCCCTCATGTGAATGGATCACGACAATGTGACACACACCGATAAAAGTGTGTCATGACACCAACACATTATAAAGAAGCCAATCACAGTAACAGTGCAGATAACTAGCACGACTACATGTAAACTATCTTTTTTAGACAATGACGATTTAATGCAT
Organism: Acanthaster planci; assembly: GCF_054643075.1. Classification (NCBI taxonomy): domain Eukaryota; kingdom Metazoa; phylum Echinodermata; class Asteroidea; order Valvatida; family Acanthasteridae; genus Acanthaster; species Acanthaster planci. The sequence goes on along the minus strand of NC_141778.1, from coordinate 17,112,923 downwards.
ACATGTAGAGCTACATGTACATGTATAAAAAATATAGAGCGCTGACTCATGTACCAAGTGATGCCAGCTGGGCGCATCCATGTTTGTGCACAAACCTATGGAAAGCTCGAAATTTTGTGCGGCTTTTGTATTTGGACATATATCTGCGTCTGTATTCTAAAACATAAGTCAACAAAGCTGATACATATACATAAAAGAAATGAACGCACAACCAGTAAGTGAACATTTCATTTTGCTCTGCATAAACAACACAAATGCGTGCAAAGTGTGTGCTGCTGGTGATTTTGCCATGACTTTTTAAATTGGATTCTAGCGGTAGGCCTACTCAATGCGCGTTACATTTCTGATTTGAATGTTCTACGACTTACATGCACATGGACTCAAACTGTCTGGCCCCAGGACGGCGTCAAATTTTCTCCGGGCAGAGAATGAGAAGTTAGCACTCTAGTAATTTAATATAGCTCTATGATTTAACACTACCCCCAGAACTGTGGGGTCCGATGTCTACCCCGCTCTCACGAACCCCTCAGAAAACAAGCTTTTTTTGCCAAAGGCTCTACATGACCTTCAACGGGACACAAACAGGGATTTTATTCTAGTTATGTACCCATAGAAATGCTGCTTTATTTCCCCCAAGTTTTATGTACGATACATGTAGCTTACATACACATACCTTTGTTCTGAGTACCAGAAAAAAAGGGCCAAAACCATGCCAATTTTAAAAAAAGTACAAATATTTCCCGATCAGTGTCCGAGAGTCGTGTAGTTCACATGTGTACTTGTAAAGACAAGTTGCAACCAAATGGTTGACTACGGCTGCGATCTATACACAGGACATGGAAATCGGCTGCAGCTGCTTCCAGTGAATGTGTAATTCTTAGCCATGACTGGAATGATTGGTTGAAATGGCAGTTGGCTGCAACGCGCTAGGGATCACACTGACCAATCACAGGGCTCCTCATTATTTATGCCTAAAAAGGCTGGAACAATAAGCAACGGCTGTTGGGTGCCATGTACGTGAGCACTGATGCTGGTCAACGTGGCCAGCCATCATTGCATGAAATTCAGAATCTTCACTGTACAGTCCACTGTGATGGTGGGAGTTACGTCATGTTTTCATTTACTTCGGAGTTTATAAATTAATGTCAGTTGTAACTTGTCCCCCCAAAATAATTTTAATAAGGAAAGCAACCACCCCCCTATTTAAAAATGAGACCAGAAACATTTCAAAAAGAAATAAAGACATAAGTTTTATTAAGTACGTCCTCCATAAACGTTACTAAACAAAGTCATCATTCCCCACAAAATGAAAGGGTCCCATAACATTTTTCTCAGAGCCATAAGAATAAACTGAAGTCCCCCCCAAAAAATTACAAACACAATTTCGAGTTAAGTAAAGTCCCCCCCAAAAAGAATGTTAATAAGAAAGTCAAGCTGGTAAACGGTCGGGTTGTTTGACATCCGTCACACCCGCGGCAGGCAAGTGCAAAAAATTATGCCGACGCTCGAGATCTCTCCAGGAGGTTTTGAAGATTTTTCCTTGATATGTTTGTCAAATCTAATCTTAAACATACTGAAAAGGAAGAGCTGGAAAATTACCGGTAAAACCAAATTACGAACATGAAGGTACGAGTGGTCTTAACTAGAGGTACACGTACGAGTTGTCCAAGGAACGAGTCGCACAAGGTACGAATTGACTCGAAAGCTTGTGTCATTGCTTTGAAAGAATGGTCACGTTGCGACAGCCCGTTCACGTGCATGGGACTCAATGGCTGTTGCTTGTCATTCCTGTCTTTCGGGTATAAATAATGAGGAGCCCTGTGATTGGTCAGTGTGATCCCCAGTGCTCCACAACCAACTACCATTTCAACCAGTCAGTCCAGTCTCAGCTAGGAATTACACAGACGTGCAAGGAAAGCTGCAGCCATTTTCCATGTCCTGTGTATCGATCGCAGCCGTAGTCAACCATTTTTGGTTGCAGCTCGTGTTTGCAAGTACATGTATACATGAACCGCATGACTCTCGGACACTGATGGGGAAATGTTTGCACTTTTTCGGAAATCGGTTCGGGCCCGTTTTTTTTCTTGGTAGGCTACTCAGCACGAAGGTATGTAAGCTGGGGGAATGGAGCAGCAGTTATTTGTACAAAACCAGACTAAAATCCCTGTTCGTGCCCTGTTTGGGTTACATGGTTAAACATGTTGTTAAACGTCATGTAGGGCAAAAAAAGGCTTTCCTTCTGTGGGGTTTGTGGGAGCGGGATGGACGTCGGACCCCACAGTTCTGGGGGTAATTTAACGCCACATCAGAACCACAAATAGACGCTTACATGTACCGTACCTTTGCGTCATCTTGCTCACGATCAAGACGATCAGCCGCAGGTTCCGTGGAGGCGTTGTCAGCCGATGGTCCGACCTGCGCCCGCGACACAACTGGGATGGGAAGCGTCACGTTGTCCAAACTCGACCCACTGGCTTGACGAACGTGTTTTGATGGCTGTGGTGACTCTTCCACTTCTTCTAGGCTTCCATTACTCTCCATTTTAGTAGGTTTTTTAGCTTTGAGTATTCAACTACAAATCCGCAACACGGAATTAACTGGATAGATAGACCAAAGGCTTGGAGTTAGAGTTTGGTTAGTCGCGGATGCGCCCTCACTTGAAAAATTGCTGTAAATGAACACGGGAGGGCGGGCTCCACACACTATTGTTCGCACCACAGACTTTAATAAAAGTGGTTGGCACAGACCACACAAATATAAACTCACAGATATTGTCTGTGATTGTTGGAAATGCGCACTCGATGAGCACATTATATCGAACTACATGTAATTGTTGCATTATATTTTTGGATTTTTTCGGACAATTGCATATAAAACAGAGGCTGCGCTAGGGGTAGGGGTAATAAAACTTCCAATCTTGCCCCCACCCCATTACCTGAGCCGGATACGCCACTAGCACGAAGTATGTATGAGCTACATGCATTTTTTTTACCAACGTTACAGTACTCGTGCGTATAATAATAGTCCATTTCTCAATGAGTAATACATTGGGGTACGGATATGAAAAGCGGAAATTCATAATTGGGTTGAGGAAAAAATTGATAAAGATAACAGCTGGCACACAATTTTTTTCTAAAACAATATCGAGCTGACTTAACTACAGATCGTCCCTGGGCGTTGCGGTGGGGATGAATTCAAATTTTAAACCAAGTAAAAGGCTCATCAGAAAATTTAACTGACTAAATCTTTTATTTTCAATATTACTTGCCCAATATCTTCGGTCAATATAAAAAGATTCACCATTAAACAATTACTAAAACTGGATAGGCGATTTTTTTCAAAAGCACAGCAGCATTCAAGCGTCACTACAATTAGGCACTAAAACTGAAGGAGGTTCATTCTGAAAGAAAAGCGAATACAAACGCATTTACCTTAACGGCAGATTAAATATTCGCTCTGCTTTTTCAAAAAAAGTTGAACAAAGTTTAACTCAAACGAATTTTGCTGGAGACGTTTTGTGACTTCATATTCGCTTCGCTTTCGTCTGAGGTATAGGAGCTGTAGCTTTTAGAATATTTTTTCAGCCGTGCGAATAATCTATTCGAAGTCCTTGTGCAAAGTACGACTCTCTATCGTGCAGTGCTGCGACCTTTCCAAAGATGGTTACTACATACAGTTTCAAATAATAATCGCATCATACTAACGGTCTTTTTTTACCTCCATGACCTTATTAACACCAACGTTCACAGGATTAAAGGAATACTCCGTTGACTGATAAAGGGTTGATAAAATCAACTTGATTTAAATCACTGATTTAGATCAAATAATGTTTAACTATTGATTAAAATGAACCTGTTTACTTTTTAAAACACTTGCAAACATGTTGCAATTCGTGTCAACCGAAAATAATTGTTTTCACATTTTGCAACAGGTTTCTAAAATCTCAAATAAAAACCATATTTTCTAAAATTTCATTTTACACAAGTACACCTGTACAAGAGACATTCCGATAAATTTCGTTTTCACTTCATATCACTTGCTATTATTTTGATTTAATCCTAATCAATTTTTTGATTCACAGCACAAATTATTCATCATCATGATATATTTAGTTACCGTGATTTATATGGGCCGACTTTGACTTAAACGCAATAAAATTATTTGTGTTCAAATGTGCATCCGGGGTTGCCACACGCTATTTTAAAGGGAACTGAAAAGTATTGCAAATTAACTGTGGCTATTATTTCAAAATATCAAGGGGCGGGGAATATAGGCTTCGACCCGGAGGAACTGTGTCCACCCACAGTAACGCCACTGTACTAATTGTTGTGACTCCCGACTAGTTCTATTGTTTAGAATACTTAAGGGTCAGTAAGGGAATGAGCGGGAAAGCCTGTACACTGCCTATCAGAAGAAAAGCTGTTGTGTAACTTCCAGTGTTGTCGTATATCAAACCTACGAAAGGAATAAGAAAAAAGGAGCTCAGAAATTGTGGACTGCTGCAGTATGGTATGGGGTATCACACAATTGATCTCATAGTATAGCCAAAGGGTTTAACCATGAGGGCGCTTCGCTCTTTCACCTCACCTTTCAGGACTGGGATGTTTATGATAGAGTTAGAATATTTAAAAACAATAACAATGATAGAAAGTCACTGACCTGGAAGAAATCCTAGTGCGAATGTCAAAACAGCAACTTTTAGTCCGATCCAACCAAAGGCGCCAGCCAACAGCTCAACTCCAAGAACCTGCTTGACCAGAACATCAGTCTGGCAGGAAAGAACTCCATCGCAAAACAAAATCACCAATGCTGACGCCAGCATCAGCCAATAAGAAGTCAGCCAGGGAGATGCAAGGTACGACGCAGAGCTTGCCACGGTACACACCGTCACTAGGCTCCAAGAAGATATCACTCCGCGGTCTGTGATAAGTCCCTGAAGTACTTTGGCTATCAGATTCGCAACGCCTGCGATGGTCACGAAAGATCCCGCTTCCTCCAAAGAGAATCCGTTGGATTGTGCCTGAGACACGAAATAGACAATCCACATAGTGTACGCGTAGATTGTACAGCATGATATGATGGCCACCGACCAGTAACGTGCGTTGTATAGTAGCTCCAAATCAAAACTCTTGAAGACGAACTTCCAAAAAGAACGAAAGCACGATTGGCGTGGAGAATCACGCTCGGCGTAGGGAACCGTTTGGTAGTCATGTAGCTGCAGTCTTGGCAAAGTAGCCGCCATAAGGGCGCCGCACGCAATGTTATGCATTGTTAGAGATCCTACTAGCAGCATGGTTCCCTTCCAACCATAAGTATTCAGAAAAAGCTGGACCAAAGGCGCAAATACGAACAGCCCAACAGAGTAGCCAGTCCGTGCGATACCATTGGCTGTCGCATAGTTCCTGGTGAAACAACGACCTACAGCCTCCTTTGCAACAACATTTGACACACCTATGGCAGTACCTTGAAGAAAGAATGTAAAAGTACAGAGTTCAATTTTTCTTAGTTACTGGCTTTCCTTCCACCTTCCATATAACAGCGAAATAGACGCTGAAAGCAAGTTCGAGCACGACCTCTAGTTAGCCTCAGTTTTACTTAATCGAACACAAGATGGCTGGAAACTGACTTTTTGGGACGGTTGACCAATGGGTTGAGTTGTATCGATTCTCGATGGTCCGGTTTAGTGTAAGTAATTAGGCCTACATGTCTATTAAATACTGATAGAGGGACCAACTAGCTTAGAAAATATCCCCGCAAAATGACGACAACTGCTCAACTGTAAAAACTCTGCCTTGTTGGCAATTAAATACTATCTTGCTATCCCTTTTTAAACGTGTTTATAGAAGCTAAGCATTTTCCTCCTCCTGCAGTTGAAGTGCACCCTCACCGATAAAGAAGAAACAAGCTGGTGGTTTTGCTCGTTGCCCAGCGCCAACACGGGGCATTTGGGAAGAGCAAATGCATTTCACAAATTTTTGTGAAGGAAATACGTCACACGGGATCACAGTTGCAGACTCGCGGAGCATTGTGGGTTGCTTGCTGCCAGTTGCTTATGGTTTTCGTACATTAAGTGCGTGCCCTCAGAAAGGACCAGGCTGGCCTCGCGTGTTCCACAAGGTCAGTTTTCTTTTCAATTTCACAAGGGTTAGCCACGCCATTTTGTTTTAAGTCCTCCTTCGCTGAAAACACTCCCAAAATGGCAGTCAAACTAGGCGCCGAGCCCTGAATGTAGCCGCCCGCCTCTGTGCAAAATAGGCCGGCAAGTCGGCAGTTTCTGTGAGCGAAATATCCCAAGTTGGGAGCCACAAGTGTCAAATTCAAGATTTTATAGAGAAATATCTCTGTGATCCCTAATTATGATTGTGGCACCTTTTATTTCAAACAATCCGTGGGATCTCAACATCCTAATGAGCTTGTGCTCAGTGTAAGGTACCGGGTAGGCCTACCCTTATTCACTTGTGTAAAGGCGACTCAGTGTAAATATAATTATGTCATTATGATGCTGATCATATCCAGCGCTAGCGCAAAAATACCGACACGTCCGAAGAAAGGTCCGAAAAATCCATACTTCTGATGGCACTGTATTATGTTCAAGGTTGTGAAGGCCATTATGGTTTACACAAGAATGTTTACAAACGGAAGTGACTTCTTGGTCACAGGTCGTGCAAAATTTGGCTCAACTGAGCCATTTACCCTTCCCAGCGCCTGTGTGGGCGAGGCATCAACGAGCGAAGCTGATGAGATGGTCTCCAAGTGAGCTCGTGCACATGTCTGGCATACACGAGAATGAAGATCAACATTCATATACATGTAGACGTTGTGCACGACAGCCATCTTCCCGGCCAGTGCTTTTGTTATGGGGGATATACACAAAAGATCTATACTAATGTGTATCTCTTTGGAACAAAAGCACTGACTGGGAAAATGGCACCCATGCATAACCCCTATGGAAATCGGCCATGCTTGCTCAGGACCTGCTAAAAGCACAAATCCTGCCCTTGCTTGCGAATAGGTATCTGTTACATAAACATATCATCAATTACTAAACAATATCCATCGACAGTCTAAACATGTTTTATATTTAAAGATGTGTATAAACTGATAGCAAGACATGTCGGAAAAGTGTTTAATCGCTTAACACAACTTTTTTTTGCAGTGCAACCGCTGGAAACTATGAGCGACAGTAGGATTTTCAAAAGGGCTGTACATCGCAAAGGAGAGAGGCCTATGTGTCTGACAGATTGCGGTCAAACTTGTTCTGGTTTGTAGTTTCACTTGGTTGCAATGAGACCAGGTGTCCTATGAGGAAAAGAAGGATGGTGATAACCGTTGACCTGGCCTGGCTATTGACCCGGTCTTGGACACAGCTCCCCTTCCCCTTCCCTCTCCCCCTCTCTCACTCTCTTTTTAAGTACTTGCGTCATAACAGAGATCGACCTGTAGGTTGGATACATTACCTGCGAGGAGTGAATAAACCAGAGCGAGTTGCAAGGCTGTTTCGGCGAATGCTCCGCTGATGACAGCCGCACTCAACATTGTACCACACGTCACCAAGACATAACCAGTCCCAAATCGTCTGCTCAGTAGTGCTGCAAAAAGAGCTGCATACAACAAATAAAAGTTATAAAGCACCTGAACCGAACTCAAGAATGGATCCAGAACCCAAAATATTTTGAGGGCGCAAATAGTTTTGAGGGTCCAGAAAGTTGAAAAAAAACTTACGGAACCAATTATGGCCTTCGGGGGCAAGGCTACATTGTGAGTCTTTTTACTCACTTTTGGAAAGAAAATGAAATAAACGTATACAGTACAAAAATCGTCTCTCTCATTATTTTACCAGAAAACAATTTTTGATGGGGAGGGACCATTGCCCTCCCCCATCCGCCATTGACGGGTCAGACCAAGCCAAACCTGTCGTACTATAGTAGTATACTACTTTGACATGTCTCATCGTCTTTGGTTCGACCATGGTTCGATTAAAATTCTTAACTTTCCACGTTGCTGATTTCATATTAACTTGCACCACTGAGCATTTGATGTCAGCTCTCCAGTTGAAAAGCCAGCATTAACTCTCAAGGCACACCTTGATAAAACAAAAAGAGCTGCCGCACGAGGAGCACACAAACAATAAAGTGGATCTGTAAGAAATGGGGTTTTAGGAATTGAACTGCCAGTAATACCATGGCAAAGTTGTGTTTCCACTGGAAAGAGGGGTTGGCATTATGAAAATCTTATTAGCCTATGCAGCAAGTTTGTCTGAAGATAAATTTGATCGCTAGTTCAATTTTCAGCATTAATCGCGCAAAAAAATTAGTCACATTAAAGCGTTTTGAAAGACAACTTATTAGTCACTGCATCAGTGCATTCAATGTGTCATAGCATGAAATTACTAAACAAACGCTGCACTCAAGAAAAAAGTTTGTATAATATTTCACGAATGATGTGTGGTGTATTATCAATGCCAATTTACGCAGGGCGGTGTGATACACTCGCTGCGTAGAAAAAGCATTTTGAAAAAAATTTGATGTGGTCCTTATACGATTTCCGTATACAAGGGAGTGTGCGAGTGAGTGAAGTTTCACGGAAAATAGGAAAACATAATTGCGAGCACCGAGTATTACTGAGGAAGAAAAACGGTTTCCAGTTAGACAACACAGTTGTAAAGTAAAACAGTTATATAATTATGCTGAAAGAATAGAGAAAAGGTTTTGTTATTTGGTTTCAAAGTATAATTCAAAACTCTCCGCGCTACTTTTAGTTGGTATTCGTCACGTAAAAAAGTGTCATGGCATGACGTCTAAATAATGCACAGCTTTCCCAAAATGGCACTTAATATAATTCCAAGCTAGGCATTATAGTTATCTTTTACGTCTTTAAAGTAATATAGAACTGTCAGCCCTATTCCATTCACGGACGCCACTTCACATCTTGTGCACAAATCCTATGGGACCGGTCTGAAAAATTCTGTTTTGTAAGTAAACGATTGGGTTTTCCCCCTTGAGTTGAACTTTTCTGGACATGTTTTTGCTTTCTGACGGCTAATAGGTCATTGTAATTTGTAGGGAATAATTACTAGCGTCCGTATACGGAACTCTTCCCCCTACGAACATACCCATAAACCCGCTCGTCGCGGTGATCATCGAGGTAATCCAGCCAATAATCCACATCTGCGTGGTCAGCTGCTGTTGCAAGGTCGGCAGCATGATTCCGAGGCCCTTGGTAATGCCGATCTCCATCAGGTTCTTGGTCCAGAGTGTTAGAACGGCAACCTGGCCGCACCGACCGCCATCTGGTCCCACGAGTCGACCGCTGTCGGCCCCACTCATGCCGCTTCCCCGGTTTACACGCACCTCCACGAAGTTTTGTATAGACCCATTTTACTGTGCAAAAGTTCTAACGAAAAGGCAGACCCTGCCCCTGTTTGTAAGGAACAATCACCTGTGACTCGTAATGAAAAACATACATTCAAGCCTACAGGCCTATTCAGTGTCCCCGACTGCAGAAATTGTGGCCACCACTTTCAGTCATTGACAGGCAAGGAAGAGCTGGAACAAAGAAGCGATAGCCCTAGAACTTCCACTTGTGACTCCGACTCGACGATAGCCGCCGCACAGGACAAGTCGACCGTAGGGAACAGCCACAATGCTGTGCCGTCTACAATTGTGTTTGTGAAGTCATCATGTTGGCGTGATCAATGGTGTCTATTGATGACATAGATCGCCCCTTTCATGGGCGGCGCAACTATATTACACGACGGCACAATGGCTCCCGTATAGATATCGTGCCGTTGCTGCTGTAGTGATATAGCACATGCAGTTGCTTGAAAGGGGACAGGGGGTGCAGACCTCCTCTTTGGGAAGCCCCCCCCCGGCCACCCCACATACGGGGGGGGGGCGATGTGGCATGAATATTGTTTCCACCATCAGGTCGAGTTGAACATTGCAAACCGGTCATTATAGATGTAACCGAATCCGACCATAAACCCATCTGAGCTCGCCAAATGGAGGTCAAACCTCCATTTAACCGACTTTTCGCATTTCGAAAAATACGCAACTTTTGCAAACAAATGTCAAGATCATATATAGTTTTTTTATGGTCAGTGATATATCAGATATAATTTTGATTTTATTTTATGAATGAAGGCCATCGCAACAGCTTTAATTTAAAAGGATACAGGTCTAGAGTTTATAGGTGCGTTACTGCACTAGTAGTGGCAATCCAGCAAAAATTTGAGTCAAAAATACTGCTCAAAATCTAATTGACCGATTGACATAAAATGGGGGGGGGTCTCAAGGAGTCCCATTAGTTCACCTAATTTCGATTCAATTCGTAATTGTCAGTTCCAAACGCTGCGGAAATTAACAAATCCGCCGTTTGGATCCGTCGCCGCTACGATCTTTGGTGTGGTTGCCAATCGGCCTGTGGGGCAGGCCTAAGCCGAAACTCAGTGCTCGCGCCGGCCAAATCTCAATTTGTATTCACTAAAATGCTCCACGAAATAGAGCATTTTGTAGCCCATGAACTTGAGTATTTGTAGAAAAACAGGTTAAGGCAACCAAAACGAATGCAAGCTTGTGTCTGTGTTAGATTTGGAATAAATTTGTGCCTGAAAACGGTCTGTTCTTCGAGAAGTGCTCCACAACTGCTTTTAACTCTCTGTGGGAAAACATCTTTAAAAGTCATCGGTTTATGAATGAATGGAAATTTGAAATAAACTAAAAAAAAATTGATGTGCGTCTGGAACGCCTGAGAAACTCGTATTTTTTCTGATTTTTTGGAAATTCAGGTATTTATCACTGTTGGCATAACTGGCCTGCACCTTGTATAGTGTAAACAGCTCCCCCACGTGTCCAGTAAACTGAGTTTTGCAAAATGCGCTGGATCTGGTGCCCGACCTCATATTAATATCAAATTGTTACATTGTTCCACAGGCGACCAGATTATGGTCAGACTGACGATTTGCCCGTTCACGTTCCGCAACCAATATGTAAGCAGTGTTATTTGTCATATTTTGATTGATCTGAGATCAGAAAATCATTTGATGTCTTCCCGTAGTATGTTCATGCTGTCGTTGCTGTTTGATAAGTGTGAAAGTTAGTTGTTCAGCTGTTGTCTTGTGACGGTATGATGAAGTTTGAATTCCCTACCTCTGACTATGAAATGATGAAGTTGAACAGTGCCATGCCTGCCATATGGCAATCTTCACGTAGGCGCAGGCCTGTTACGCCCCAACGCCCCAACTGTAGCGTAAGCCCAAACTATAGTTGGGACAGTCCCAACTGTAGTGCTGCAGTTGGGCTGGCCCAACTATTGTTGACCATTGTCTGTGGAAAATGTCTCAACATTATCCAAGTCAATGTGTCTCACACTTGACACAATTCATATAAAATGTGATTATGTGGCACTTCAAGTTCATCTGTTCATCTAGCCCTGTGACCAATGACATGACATTTGTAAACAAAATGACTTTGGCATATGCTGGGCACATCGTGCACACAGGACCTCTCTGCTGTAGTTGGGCCGGCCCAACTGTAGCACTCTAGTTGGGACGGGCCCAACTATAGTTGGGACTGATGCTGTAGTTGGGGTGTAACAGGCCAACGTTGATCCCTCAGGGCCGAACACTGAACGCGAGCATAGCTTTTGTGGTAGGATCGAGGGGAAAAATGTTGCATCTTGACTGCACTTCAGCAGTTATGTACAAAGTTCATGGGGAGTGAAGAGAATTGTCTAAGTATTTCCCAACAACATCGGTAAATGTTTATCAGTCTAGAATTCGTGTCTTTCCAACATGTCTGTAATGACTTACTTTTATTTAGATGATGAGAAAAGTGGAGTCAGGATGCAGCATTTTTTCCGGATCAAGATATCTGACATAATCCTTTTGTTATTCGGTCATCTAATGCAGCAGTAGCTTTTTCCAAGCGTTAAAATTCGTTAATTTCCTCTGTCTGTCTGTTCCCGTAAAGTTAGGCCTACGGCCTAAGTAAGTCATGTAAGTGTAGGCCCTTAAGCAATCATGACATTCTTGCACCGGGGGTTTTTCCAAGAATTTGAAGCCCATAATAAATGTGAAGCCGCCGCTGAACTAACATGACTAATGACCGTCCTGATGCTCAGTAGCTTGCTGAATTTTTTAAAAGCCAGATTCAAGAACTTAAATTTGAGTCACGCTGTGATTCTTAGTCTGTCACGGCAAGCATCAAGTCACTACCTAACCGAAAGTCCAATGGATATTCGGAGAGTTTAGAATTCAGTAAGGTTAAATGATGTCTATAAAAATCGGTTCATGATATATATGTATTAAGGATCGGTACTCACTTCTGAGGACATTAAATTGCATAAAATGACTTAATATCCCTTTTAAAAAATGTAGCACTTTTAGCTTAAGTATGTCATTAGTGACCTTTACAAATATATCTGTGGGGCATATCTCCAGAAAAATGCCAATAAGAAATACTGTTAACTTTGTGTGATGCATGCTATGCATGTTATGTCATGTATGTTGGTAGCAAGCTGTGCGGCATCTCCATGTGAGACTACAGCATCCACTAGTATCGAACATTGGCTACAGCCCTTCACCGATTGATACAATTTGAAGCCTTAGTTGTAGGACATGCTACCAGAACGCAGTTTGCCCGTCATGCGCCACCTCATACAATAACTAAATGGTACACCAGCAGTGCTGGATGAACCTATCTTGGCATGGGCATGCCAGAGTTATCTGGTGGATTTAATACTTCCGGAAGAATTCAATAAACGGATGCCTCTTGATGCCCCTTGCCCAAACCCAGTGAGACTGGTCTGAAATATTGGAAATGTTTTGTCAGCATGCTCAGTGTGTAAGTGAAGGGGGGGCTGTCAATATTTTCATGACTAAATGAGACTTATTAGGATATATTATTGCTCTAAGATGGCTTATGGATCACTACAGGAAAAAAAAGGGTGTCTGTATATGGACTCCTCCCCCATGCAGCAGTCTCCTGACGATGGACAGAGCATACTGTCCGAAATGTTGAGTACCATTAGTTCTTTTCACAACCCCACATGCTAAAAAAAACCCCAAAACCCTGGTGCTACCGCAAACCTATCTGGTTTACTTTCTATCTCCACACTGAAAAGCTTCAAATCTCATCCTTTTCAATACTTGCACATTGGTCTCATGAAAGGACGGGCCTGTCATTGCCTTCTCCCTGAACTGAAGAACAGTGGGGCATTACTTCAAGAATTCAAAGTCACTACTTTATGTAACTTTGAGCCAATTTAGTTTACGTGGGGTCATAACACTATGGGTTTTTTAATTCAAATATTTGAGGTGAATTATGTGGCAGCTTGATCTCCACTTTTTCAAACAAATTGAAATTTTCCTGTGAGAGTGAAATGGAGATACATGTACCTATAGCACTTAAGAAGTGTGTAACATTTGGGCCAGCCAATGGCCAAGCTTGCTTCGCATCTTGGTTAGACCATTTTCGGTGGCGGCTTACAGGCAACTCTATGCTTACAGGTCACAGCATGCAAGGACGGTCGCATAATGAAAACAATTAAAGATACTGCCCCCCCCACCGAACCAACATGCAGATTAAGCTTGGTCATTGGCTGGCCTGACACATGCGTAGTGTGATAAACACAGACAGCATGAATGGTGCAATCATTGTCAGGTGGAAACGAAAGGTTGGTGAGTAAAAAATCTCCCCTTTTTTTTTTTTAAATACATGCAGTCGTGTATGAATGTAGCCCATGTAGATCCGTTATTGATCAGGGTGCATTTACTAATTTTCCTCACTCAAAAAATTCCACTCTTTCAATCAGATCGTACTAACAAATTCCATCCCAACTGACCTATATCTCTCTAAGACTTTTGACCTGGGGCTTTAAGACCATGTGGCCCACACCTTTTTTTTTCTTTTTTACCAAATCAGAGGTTTTTCCCGGCAGCTTCTCATTCTCCTCAAGATGGGCCCAAGTGACGATAGCCCATAATTGATGAAGTCCATCCCTGCTTGGATTTCTTCATATAATACCACCACATGCAACCTTTATACTCACAGGACTCAATGGACACACACTCCATACCCGTAGGACTGTGGGGATCCTCTCTAGGGGTGTAAATGGTGTTGACTGAAAATTGCATTGTTTCTCTTTTTTTGCAGGTCGAACTCTAAAGTGACGTTTAAGATAACCCTCACATCTGATCCAAAGTTACCATTTAAAGTGTGAGTATCAATGTGAAGGAATTTCGATCCCAAAGGTGTGCATTTTTCACTGATTCTTGAAGGCTGTAAGCACATACATGTACATGCACATATCTTGCACAGGGGCAAAGTATGGGGTAGAGGGCGAAGTATTGTAAACTTTGTTACAGTCCAAGAATTTACTGGTGTTGTTTTATAGGCTGAGTGTTCCTGAATCCACACCATTCACAGCTGTTCTGAAATTCACAGCCGAAGAGGTAAGTTAACCCTGATAAGTCCAACATGATATGTTGTCAATCCAATTAATCATATCATGTCATCTTATTCATAATATTAGTGTGAAATCCCAACACCATGTGTTTTAAAGGTCCGCCAAATAAGCTCATTTTATATGTATACTTGTTATACTTCTGCATTTTTAGTTTGATTTATTTACAAGTTTTACTCTTTCCCCTATTAATGTTCTATGTAGCTGTACTATAAGTAAAACGTTTTTTGCTGTGTTTTAAGTATAATGGTTTTTTAATTTTACTGATTGTATTTTAATTGAGGGCCTCTGTGGAAAGCATTGCTGTGCACTGATGGAGCTTACCCTCATTAAAAAGACTTAAATAAGATACTAAATTGGAACTAAATTCATGTCTATGATCGGCGCTGTGCCGTAGACTATGTGACATCATTATGAGGTGGCACTGCACTCAAGTGTATTTGGCAGATCACAACACCCTGTAGGTCAAAGAGGCATGTAACATGTGTTTTCCACCTGTCCATGAGCAAGAAGCCTTTTGCGAGTTAACTTTGACCTAAATCTGGTACACTGAGTTCTTTAAATTCATGTGAACATAACAACTTGAATTCTCCTTACTAAAACCACTGTTGCTATACCTCGTGATTTGGGGCAAGCTTTTGCTTAGTGACATAAGAGACTCCTTGCAACAATACACTGTTCTCAATGGATAAGGAGGGCACAAAGGAACCAGTCCATTCCAGAGATGGTGGTCGCTATGGGAAAGCTTGCCCCGAATTACAATGTATAGCAACAGTGTCTTTAGTCTGGGGAATTCAAATCGTTATGTTTATGTGCAGTCAGATAACTCAGTGCACCAGATTTCATTCAAATTTAACTTGCAAATGGCTTATTGTGCCACTGCACTAATGGCCTCTAATTTTGCTTGTCGATTTCCACTAAAGTTCAGTGTGCTATAATAACAACTACATGTAATTTTATTGAATCTTGTATCGAAACAAATCTTTCCAATGCATCAGTAAACACTTGCCTCTGAGGACTGATTCCATTGGGCCTTGTCACACATTGTATTATTTGTTGTCATGTAGATCATGTCTTTTTTTGGTGTATGTGTAATATCTGCAGTTTCGGGTACCACCAGCTACCAGTGCAATTATTACTAATGGTAAGTTAATTCCTGTAGTTTCTTTTTCCTTGGTTTTTTCCCTTAAATTATTCACTGATAGTTCTCTTTACCCCCAAGCACAGCATATACCAGTACCATGAGGCCACTCCAATCCATCACCTGATATTGAAGGCTTTAAGTGCATTAAGGACTTCATTTCCCAGTCACAATAAATGAGGCCCTTTGTGAAATCATACAGCAAGGAAAGAGTGAAATGTATGCCCAAAGATTGCGGCAATGGTTTGCAGTATTGAACATTGACAGGGTTGAGAATGGCCAATTAAGTATACGCAAACAGAGATCAACAGTATCATTTCAATGGTAAAGTGGTTTACCAGGTGAAATAACATATATCCTCCTGTCATGTTTTCTCCCCGTTATTTTCATAGATGGTATTGGCATCAACCCTGCACAAAGTGCGGGCAACGTTTTCCTAAAACACGGCTCGGAACTCCGGTTAATACCAAGGGACAGGGTGGGACACCCGCAGCAAACTTAAGATGTATACAATTTTTTCAAAGGTCTTCTTAAACAAGTATTTGGACATAGGGACAATCCTTACTGAAGCTGTCATATTGATCAAAATGTGTGGGATAAGAAATGAACATTTGTGACACTTGGCGTCAGGCAGGCACACTGAAAGCTTACAGAGCTGTAGATGGCGCTACAGAGCCTGCTTAAAAGAGCCAAATAGACAGCACATGGTTTTGGTCATCAAGGGAAAACCCTGCTCCACCAGTTGTGGAGGGCTCATAGTCACAATATTTCCAACTGAATTAAGACACATACAAAAGGCATAGTGTCTTTAATAGAAATATGGCTATTTTATTTTCTTTTAAATGAAACCCGTTGTGCACAGAGGCCTTGAGCCAAAAAAAGTAATATGGGCCGTACTGCTGTGAAAGGTTAGCTCCAATCTTGCAGCAGTATTTCTTCTAATATTGTAAGGAAACAGAATGAAAGAGAAACACGTTTCAACGTTGTTGTCTTTATTCTCCGTGTAGAATTTACTGAATAAGTTGCTTGATTTGAGAAAAATATTACATGTACATTTTTAATAACTCTGCCTCAGAGTGCATGTTCAGGCTGGTGCAAGTATCATCATGGCTTTTCCAGTTATTTCCTATTTATTTTATTGATATATTACGGAATGATTCTTCCTATCTCTACATGGATCACGACCTTCAAGTAATCAGACATTGTTGTCATTTGAAGAAACGGTAATATTGAAGCCACCCTGACAAACACGGCTGTGAAGTGACATTTACAGTTGCCGGTCATTTCTTTCATTTTGGCACCCCAAAATATCAAGTTAAATTTATCACTTGATTTTAAAAGTACTCCATCACAAATTGGATCACTTTATTGCTTCATCTGTTGGGTATATTTGATGAAAGTGTTTTGGACAGAATGAAAGACAAAAACGAGGCTATATTATTTGAATGTTTATTTTAATACCAGATGATTTTTATTGTCATATCAACTCCTGTTGTTAGTAAAAATTTGACATCACCTTTGTCAAAAGAGCTGTGCATTGTAACAACCCATGTTTGGCTAACAATCTTAATCACTTGTCACTGGTCCATCAAAGCCCGTCCTTGTAACCTTAGCCCTTTGTACATACATGTACATTGCATGCGTCTTTACAATTTGTGATAAAAGAAATACAATTCGAACAGTAGCCCTTTGTGACAGCTTTTAAAAAGAAAACTTGGCAAAGTGGGCATACATTTGATCGTGGAAAAATTATGTATTTCTGAGAAATTAATATGATTTAATGTGTAAAGCTGGGATGGTACAATTTCTCTAAAATGAACCACCCACTTGTGTTGGGAAGGCATATCCTTACACATTTAATCCCAACAAAATTTGGTAGCTGGAGGTGCGCTTTTTCAATGTCAGTGAAATAAATTCAAAGTTTCTTTGTCTGAAAACAGAATTCATGTTTCGAGGGAAGTACTTCATATGTTTATTTCAGTCCAGATTTCAATCCAGCCTTAACGTTGATGACACCAAGCTTACAAATGAATCTGGTGACCATGTAATATGTTAACTATTGCATGGTCGTAATGTAATAACTATTGCATGGTGCCACTGCTCTGTACAAAACCCATCACAGTGCTTTCTGCCATTACAGGGGGGCTGCCTGGCATATCAAAGTGAAATCTCATTGGATTCGTCTACGTGTATGTGCCTCAAGCTGGACCAAGCGAGGGTGCAATTTTCCTAGCAACAGAGGCCCCTTTGGTACCAACAATACCATCAATGCCAACAAAATGAACAAGCTTGACCAATATTGCTCTTTTCAACTGATGAGAGGGTGCCTCTGCTCAGGGCAAATAGCTAGAGAGCTTGGTGGTTTGTTTTCGCCCTTGTTTATTTGGGTCTGTGCTTCCCTGGCAAATAACGTATAAAAACCCCAAACAACGTAAAGACCCCAAAAGTTTCTTTTGACGTTTTGCAATGTCAAAATGGTTCAAAAACCACTATTAAAAATGTGACGAGTTTTGCTTATTCAAAATTACCTCATTTCTTTACTACTGAGTACATGTACAAGTAGTATTAAAAATAAATCCTTCATGTTTCCTTCATATGATTTCCCTAAATATATTACTCGAAAAACATACATGTATGTTTAAACTTCTAGCTCAAAAAGTCAGTGTAAGATATGGCTAGTAGAACACTAAGATAATTTGAAAATCCACTCAACACTTTCAAAGTAAATACAAATAATGACCAAACTACAATGGACAAGACATTTTGTTGAGGCCAAGTCGCATCAAGTTGTTTATCCTCTCAACCTACTTCCTCTCTCCCCCAACGTAACTTTAGTGAACTCAGAGAGCACCTAACCCAACCGTTTTTTCAACTCGTATTAACAAATGAAAGAAGTTGCACGCCTAATCGGAATATCTGAGCAGAAAAAAAATACTAGATTCTAACAGATACTATCAGATACTTTAACTAATACTGACAATGCATACATGTTTTGTAAATGCGCATAAAATAAACTGATTTGTGTCACGTTTTTTTGTGCAGGCTATAAAAATTCAATGTCACAAGGAATGTTGGAAAACTGTTGCAACATACTGAAAGACGTTTCCTTAGTTTTTGAATTTAGTAGTTCGATCTCAGGAAATTGGACACTAATGGAGAAGGAAAATCCAATATCTATCAAATCATATTTGATGTGAAGCAACAAAGACACCATCACAGATTTGAAGGCATCGCATTGTGTATCTGTTATTCTTGAAAGAAAAATATTGAGAATTTAAAACTGGAAAATACAAGCACAAAGAATGGCATGTACATTTCTGGAATGGTAATCTTAATGCAAAATTATATTCTAGGAAAGAAATTACGAGACAGGAAGAATATACATGTAAAAACTGCCAGAAGTGATAAACTCGGATGAGCTCTGATAATTTTTTTCTGGAGGTAACAGGTTCAACTCCCTCTCCAGTTTTCTTTTTCTCAAGAACTGAACAGTGTTCGCATTTAAAAAGTTGGCATTTGAACTTTATGGTTTCTCTGTGCATTAGGCATTGTTGATTCAAACCTGGCAAACTTTGACCCTGGGTGCTGGCGGGGGTGGAGCCTTCCCAAATGGGAGGGAGGGAACCATCGGCACCTGTAGCTGTGGACACGGCTCTCGCATCAGTCAGACTGCAAACAAAGCAAAAAATACTTCCATATAACAGACACAACATGACAATGCCTTCAGCTCACATTGATGCATTTGTTACTACCTTTGACACTAAAAGATACAGATATTTCAACGACATGGTCATTTGGGAAAAAAACGTTGGCATCAACCCAGACTGAACATGTTCGATGCCTGAGGGTGACGTATGGCTGCTCTGATAGGGCCAATCTCCTATAGGTGTACTTATTACTCCCTGTGCTTTCATTTCTTCTTTTGAAGTGAGAGGTGGAAATACGGGCCAAATATTCTGAGGCGGTCAGTTAAATTTGTGAGGTGGACTACCTCGCATTTGAGAAGCCAGGGAAAACCTTGGTGGGTGGTTGTAGTCTGCATTTGCCCACGACAGCCGCGCAATAATTCAGAAACTGTGGTTTTTCACGTGGCGTCAAACAGGAGGCAAGCGGAAGAAAGCCTATAATGAACAAACCGCACTCACCCATTCATCCTCGTCAACTCCTTCACACAAGTCTTGGGGAAGAGGTTCATCCTTGGCCTGCAGCTTATTGGTCATGGCACTCAGTAGCTGAAGACAGAAGGAAACAAAACATTTCTTCTGGCCTTGGATTGCACACCACTTATAGTAAACCACAATTTAGCCCTTCCAAAAAAATAACCTATAGTCTACAGTATCATCCTTCCTTCAACACATCTTGCATTATGGTTGGAGTTTTTAAATGTGAGTTTCAATCACATGTCCAAAGAAAATACAATTTACAACTGCTCATACTAGCCGTTGCATGATTCGCTGAGATGAAAATTTCTGCTCACTATAAAATGAGGGGTCGGGTGTACATAGTGGTTCTTTCCTTGCCCTCCGGCAAAATCCTACCCAGGCCAACAAGTGGAAAGTGGGTGTTCAGTCCCTACCTTACTGTATCAGTTTTATCCAGAACTTTCTTCTGGGGTTTTCTTCCCACCCCTCAAACTGTAACTGGTTCTTACCGTCTCCTCTCTACAGGCTTCTTTGAGCTTGTGAGCAACAGTGCCAGAGGCACGTCTTGGGAATCCTTGCTTTCATTGGCCGAAATGGTTAACAATATTATTGTTAAAGAAGTTGAGATTTGTACCTCTTCTTTTTTCTGCTCATCCGTCTTGTAGGAGAGCTCAACTTCTGCTACGTACTTTTTAGGCGCTGGGGCCACTTTGGGTATGGAGCTCACTGGCAAAAAGGAAAAAAAAAAGTTAAATTGCAGTCCCATCTTGAGTTGAAGGTGCTAAAACGTTTTGGGCTTATTAAAACTTTAACTACATCATGCTGAACTTATTTCTGACTGCATAATACGATATTTTGCAAAAAGGCAAAATAGATTGGCTAAATTTTAAAATTAAGTCAAAAAATACAAAAAGACTGAGAGACATTTGTATGATATTTCTGCAGAATTTTCAACCGCAACTTGACTTTTTTGGCAGTGTCCAGGACCATCCCAGGCCGTACTTGCTACATTGGCAGGACCCGTGCAGCCGCTCAAGATTAAGTTTAACATACTGTCCGAATTACCAGACGTGTGTGTACAGAACCACAGACATATAAACCCATAGACGGGCAGCTCCTATTCAAAACAACGGTGCAGAATCGTAGCCGAGACAGCATCCGACTAACTCCAAAAGTGTGGGCAAATTCACCCCTCGGTGTACGGAAGTTAGGCGCAATTGAAGAATTCCAGCTATAAAATTCTAGGAAGCCATTTTTTCGATTGTTAAAAACGCCCTCTATTTACTTAATCTGGCCCATACGGATTAAAACAATGTGGTAGCAACATTTGAAAAGAAGAGATAGCAGTACCAAAGAGCAAAAAAGGAACATATTTTTATAGCATATGTAAACAAATACCTACAATCTAAGTGTGTCATGCGCAATTCGCACTGAACACGCTGCTATGCATCGTTTCACCCATAACTGCTTGCCCACGCTTTTTAAAATCATGGTTATTGGTGTACGACTGGTGGTCTATGCGTTTAGATGTCTGTGTGCAGAACCAATGGGTTCTAGCTGTGGATGAAGATGGCACACATCCAAGCTTGACAACTTTCCCATCACCCACTCCTGTGGATATACACTAACTGATCGCATTACATATCCTCCTGCATGAACTTCTCAAAGTCAATCCAAACTATCTTGGTGAGAGTCTAAATTTAGACGAGAGACAGGTGAGATCTAGAGTACAAGGCACTGATCTGGGGGGATCTGGGTTCAGAGTGAATTTTGAAACTCAAGCACCTTGCTAGAACTCACATAATTTCATGTCTGGTGGACAGAGGCTAATCCTGCGTTGAACACCGTTCTTTCCATCCAGCCACTCTTGACTTGTCAAGACTGACTCCCACGTCACTCTTGTATCGGGAAAGATGTCGTCCTGAAAGTACTCTTTCTAAAAGAAAAAAGAAAGGTTATCATGCAGATATGTTTCTAAACTAAATCTAACTGTGTGCTTCTGTGAAGGTAGTTAACCGCACAAAATCCACCAGGCTTTCTCGTATTCTGCAAAAATGGTTATTTTCATGAAAATAAGACCAGAGTCAAGTAACTAGCACAAAAAGCACATAAACTCAGTTTTGCAATTAGAAATAAACACCTTTCCACATACATCACTTCTAGCACGCTTGTACTTCTGAGGCATAGGTCAATTCAAGCTGCGATAAAATCATTGAACTCATCTGCACACTGACCTTGACCCTCGGCACCATGAAGGTCACTGGTTCAATGGTCGTCTGGGTCAACCTCATGGCTTTGGCAAACTCCACATCCCTGACATTACACACCTTCTTAGGAAAGAACGACAGGCCCTGCAAGAACACAAAACCAGACTGAAATTACTTACAATGCATTATGACAGTGAAAAATGTATACATTCTGCCTACTGTGTTTAAAGACCACACTTTTTTAATCGGAAAAATTACTTTTTGAAGTAAAGATCAACTCCCACTCCTATAGACCTGCAATCCATACCACAGGCTGATGATGTCCTTAAAAGGCAATTCAGCTGTTATCAAAACAATCCTGTTTTTGAGCTATTTCTAATACCATATTGTAATACATGTAGCAGTTAACAGATTGTCACAAATGATCATGAATTTGCTGTTTTGCTTTTAATTTTCATCACATGGAGTAGAACGGTAATCATAACACCCGAGTTGTCATCACAATGTGTCGAGCTCCAGTATCCTGCATGGCAATGCATTCAATAATTTGTCAGTCACTCATCACTTGGTCTACTCAGACTGAGTGATTCGAGTCCATGTAACCTGAAAGCAAGACCACATTCCTGCTACTAACCTGATGAGGCACCAGCTGTTGGAAAGGTGCTACGTCATAGAAGTAAGGTGGCTCTGTGAGAATCTCATATGCTAGAGCAGATATGTCTCCCTGTAACCATGGCAACGCATCAATGGTGATTACAATGCAACCTGAGTAGTCTGTGTTGGAGCTATGATTAATATTGTGATGTTCTTTGACCTTTGCGGGGGCATTCTCAAAACCTCAGCTCTGTTGTACGCTACACAAATTACTGAACTGTCTGATGTGATCCAACTATGAATGCTGTACAGTAACTCTGAAGACTGTGGCACATTCAAAGCCAGAGACACAGCCGAGATTTTTAAAACGAGCATGGACTTTATCAGTCCAAAATCCCATATATTAATACCTTTAATATACAAATGTGCCAAGGTCTCGGGTCCAATCTGGATAGAGTCAGGGCTTACATCAGAACCAGCTTGGAATTTCTGTTCCACAGCTGGACTTGTACCAACTTCATAATTTTATGATTTTTGCCTCAGATTAAGGGCGAAACTAAATTCAAAACGCCGACATGAAAATCCTTTCAGAAATGCATTTAAGTCAAGCGATTTGAGTCAGCTTTGTAGAGTGACAGTTAGGGTATGAACTTCCAATATCGTGTCTTCCTTTACCTTTCCAGTAAGGATGACTACATTAGTGTCCTCATCATAGTAGGGAACCAATGTAGCTGGCGCGACATTCAAAGAAATTGTCTCCAGAGCTTCACTTAAGTCACTTACTGAGTAGAGATAAATTGTGCGCTCACCTTTCCTGAAATATCGGTATGAATCGGAATTGCAAATGATTAGAAAATACAAAAGTGATACAATTCAGACAGATGAATTTTATGACTGGTACAGTGTCATTCTTACTACATCTCCCCTACATACTTACGAATCAGCCAGCATTTTTCATCTCAATGTTAAATCAAACCAAAAGAGTTTACATACTAGCCAAGTATTAGTTCCTAAGACACAGACTCTATGGCATGACACACTGCAGGTGACTCTGAAGTCACATAACTTTAAAAACATGGCTCTTCATATGGTAACTGTATTATGTAACACAATTGTGAAGAATGGTTCGGATATGCACAGTGCACTGCTACATTATAAATGTTGCTTGATATAAATAGGGATACTTCTTCCGTAGGAGTGATGTTCTTGGCACTAGGGGCAATATCTGGAAGTTCCAGAAAAGATTTGGGAGACGATAAGTTTGGCCAATCTTTTCAGTGCAAAATGCTATGTAGCAGCTTTATATACGAGAACAAACAAATTACACAGAAAAGTCTTTTATATTTGGCTATGTCCGTTCCTTGACTTAATCACCCACCTGAACTCTAATCTCATTACCTCTCAAATCCAGAGACAAGAAGGAAATCGTCCCTACAGACCCAGAGAATGCGGGCTCCTCGACTGCCTGGTGGTCCATTCCCCTCCTGAAAATCAAACCCAAGAATCCTCACCTAATAGCAAACAACCCTCGGTATCAACCCTACCTCCCCCTCCCAGCTCAGCTAATTTGCCGGCAACTTTCTGTAAACCTCCAAAATCCTCTACCGTGCAATCAACCCACAGCACATTGTTTGTACTTCCACCTTCCCAAGGTCTTCAAGCCCAGCACTGTTGTTACCCAGTTGGCGGCATTGCTGTTGACGCTGGCTTTAAAGTTTTGGGCATGATCCATGGTTACACTGCATCTGTTACTTTTACGGGCGTCTGTCGAGCAACTTGAGAAAGACCCAAAAAAAAAAACTGGGAGCTCACCAACAGAGGGCTGAATAGATCTCCAGTCCCGGGTTTTAAAGGACGAAGGTTACAATTTTGTTTTTTATTTAACCCCTATAACAATTCAAGTTCCATCCCTGTATGTAACTGTCAATCACTTCTGTTTCATCTTTTGACTTAGCCAACAACATAAGGATACAAAATCAAAAGTTCCTTTCTGAATGGAATGAAAAGCCTTGCTATACGTAATAAAAGCACTAGAGGCATTTCTGTGATGCCGTGTGTGGCAAGAATTTTGATGGCTTTGTGGACATACATTGATGGGTTCATTGGATTTTCTAGGGTTGTAAATCCGGATCTTTCCATCCTTGCAGACTGTTGCAATCTTGCTACCATCGGAACTCCAAGCGCCGCTGAAAATCTGGTGCCAAAGACAAACAGAACCAATTCAGAACGCTAAAACTCTACACAGTTGTTTAACTCCAAACTCAGCTTATTACTGCTTAGTAAATTACCTGGGAACCGGTCACAGGCAATACATGTATAATGGCATTTTGGTTGGTAACCAACTTCTGCTAATCAAGTATTCTCCATGTTTAGCATCTCCTCATATAAAGGCCAAGACTGTTCCGAGATCAGGTACTGAGATCAGGTACTACCTGATCAGTGTGCCCTGTTAAGCTTATCTTCTCCTCCCCGGAACTCAAGTCCCAGATTTTGACCATCATATCGTAGCTAGCAGACATCAGGAGGTCTTTCGCTTGTGGGTGAAACTTTATAAAGTAGATCTTCTCACAGTGACCTGGGGGAAAGAAATATTAGGATTTATGATGGAGAACATTCAGCACCAAGAACATGCCAATTTGTCATGAAGGCCGTACAGTTTTGTAATTCCTTACATAACTCACTTATTAAAACTTCTCTTATCTAATTATCTGAGCTTATATTAACTTCTGAATGGGTTTCTATGTCTTGTACATAATTTGTATTTTCTTATTCCTTTGATTTATCCTACCTGACTTATTCTACTTTTGCATCATGTGTGTTTAAGTGTTTCATACGTACGTTGATTTTTTTTCTTATGTCTTCTCAATTTATGTGTTACATGTACTTTACATTGAAGGGAATCCCTAATCGACAAGCTTCGGTATGGGGGATCTCCGTCCACATCCTGATGTGGATGTGACTCCTAAATGGAACATGATTATAAAAATGTATATGTATTTAAACCATACATAGTAAGACTGTATGTATCAACACACATATAATATTCTGTGGATACTGTCAAGAGATGTAGTGAAATTAATAAAGACTGAATGAACGAAATGAGAATGTATTTTAGAGGGAACTACATTTAATTCGAGTTTCTTTTCAAGCTTCATCAACTTTTTGTGACCAAGGGACAGCACTGTTTGATAGAGTGGCCATCTTTACTTGTCATAATATTTTGGTTTGACAGTTTGAATACCAAGCTGCACATTTGATATTGTGGTACTCACTCTAGCAACATTCTTGTGTCTGAGAAAAGAAGATGGCAACAATGAATTTATGTGAAAGTATGCATTTTAATGATAAGCTTTTAAAACTAGAAAAAGGCCTTAAAAACCATTAACTGGGCTCATTCATTCTGGTAGGAACCTTCTAAAACCCTACAAATCTACCACTTGCAATGGCATCACATCATGCACAGGTTTTAAAGTTGAGGCAAATCCATATACACACGTACATTAGGCAAATCACAACATTCTAGTGGTCACATAAGCCTTTACAGCACGCGTTCCATTTACACGTGAACCTGGTACCACGACTGTGGTGGTTTCCTGGTTGTCAAATTAGTCTATACCAGTGGTGTATTCGAGTCCATCCCAAGTCCCTGCAAGTCCATCACAAGTCATTCAGTCTTAAGCCAATTCACAAGCCCTTCAAATGTGCCGTGACACAAGCATTCTTTTGTCATTGTTCACCTCATTACTTATGACTGGCTTTGCGAAGGGACTTGTGACTGGACTTGTGAAGGGACTTGCAAAAGGACTTGTGATAGACTCGAATACCACACTGGTCTATACATAATGCAGATTTTAGTGTCATTGTTATCTCTGTCCATTGTCATTGCTGTTGTATTTCTTCTCTTGCATCAGCTAGGTTTATTATATGATTATGCTAAGTTGATTTCATTTTGTCTTCTTTTTGTCTGATTATGACTGTTTTTTAATATTTGTTTTGTTATATTTGTTATATTGCTTTGCGTGTGTATGATTACGTTGCATAGTTCGTCCACGTTATTCCACCTACAAGCCTTGGTTTATGCCAACAGCCTTGTGATCCCTTGTTCGTTTTTTATTTCCCAGTCTACTGACCTTAATTACTGATGGTACCTATCTTCATTTTGCTACCTATCTTCTATCTTATTTTTTTACTCATATATCACCACATTGTATTTCATATTATTCCACTTTGTACTGGATTACTGAAGAGTTCAATGAAATGTAAAAATGTCTTACTTCTTGCAAGAAGTAAGACTAGAATCTGGGCTTAATTGTCATGAACCTTTTACAATTCTCCAAACCCCCTCGTAATTTTTGAAGGATTTCATTATGTGTTGAGATTAAAACACACTAAATTTAGGTTCTAGTCTAAACTTTTGCTTATTCTACAAAGCTTAGTGTACAGTTAAAATTTTAAAAGCTGGAATAATCCCAAAATCTTCCCAAGGAATTACAGGATACCTCTGAGTATGAGAGAGGGTTCGGTTAGCGTCTCGGTCCAACCCTCGCTAGGTATGTCCCACACCAAGATCTTGGCATTTTCACAGCCGACCACAAGGCGGCTGTCGTCAAATGGGTCCCAAGCAAAGTCCATGACGTTGTTGCCGTTCTGAACGGACGGTAAGTCCCTGTCAAGTTTGCCAGGTTTATTCAGCTAACAGAATGAATAAAGAGGCCAAGGGTAATGCAAAATGTCAACTTGCACGATAAACATCAATGTTAATGGCAGCTTCTTGACAAAAGTAGAGGCAGGAGTATGCAGATGTATGTAATCCAAGGAGATGACACTACTGCAGTAGACCTTATCCACAGGGAAGCCATTTTGACTGTGTTCTAGGAATACATCTCTCTCAGTGTACTCTTTCAAATGGGATGGTGCCAGACTCTTTTGGGTTCCATGTTTCACTTTCTTTTCTTTTAATTGTGGCTTAAGGGATTTAAATATCATTAAACACAAATTTCATATTCTTTATCAGCATAAATGACATTCAGTGTTCTAATTTTTACTCTCAGGTGCCCCCAAAAAAGTTTTACCTCGCTTTCAATTCAATATGGCCGACGTGTGAATAAGGCCAGTTGTGTTCTTTTTGGAAAGTCACAACACCCTACTAGTTGAAGAAGCCTGAAAAATTTGCGTACTACTTGTGTGAGAGCATGGTACAGCAGCAACAACTCTAAATGTGGGATTAGCCTGTCAAGGCACATTGATTTTGTTACAACAGCATCTATTGCCTGCTATTCTGTGCCTCTGTGAACACTATTCATCTCCTTCCAGAAACCTACTGTTACATTATCAGAGAAAAATTGGTAAGACTTGAATTCAAAACTCATAGTGAAGAATTAATTTGGGGGAAGGTAATGAGACACTTACATCCACAAATCCTATTAAACCGCCTGGCCCACCGAGAGGCACCGCCCCCCACTTGAGATTGACGTGGAAGACGTCACACTCCCCACAGACGCTATTGCTCAGGTTGTGAAGGTTGAACATGTGTGTGCTCCTGGGCATGAGGGCAGAGTTCATGTGACGGAACTTGGAGACGGTAGGCGCAGTGAACTTGGGCTTGGCTGCTTGAAGGACGTCCTGAAAAATGAGTGCATGAAACGACATAGGGTCCTTTTTTTTGTGAGTTCAATCCATTAAACAATTTAAGAGCTGATTAATACATGAGACAACCTTTAAAAATGAGTCACACGTCGCCAAGAACTACTTTTGCCAAATTCAACCTTTAGATCAATGAAACATTTCAAGAAGTAACTTAAAACTTTGCTCCTGTCATATTAATCTGATAATTAAATATCTGATTCTCCATTTTTTGTCATTCCACAGACTGCTGGAAATGTGTCCTCATTAATAACTCCCTGGCCACTTCTTTTTGTTCTTATTCGTTTCTTCCTGTTCCTTTATTGGATTAGTCTATTTCCTTCCTTGTAATGTTTAATGCAAAATATGCATATTTACATGAATATGAATATTGCATTTTGTTCCGGATTTTCTTTTCAGTTGAAATAGCTTATCTACCTCAATGAATGATACAATTTAACTGAAATATTCACCTGTGAACACATTTATTTAATTTGTAAGTATCAGGTCCCAGATAGCTTGTGCAAGTATTTGCTTTTTTTACCTTAAAAACTCATATCATTTCTGTTATTTTGATTTACATTCATATGTGAATATCACATGAATCTTCAGAAAGACATGAAAATAAACTATATCACCACTATATCTTAAACTATAACACTTTCAAGTTAAAAGGCTTTCAAAAGAATCCTGATCTAAATAAAAATGAACCCTCACAATTTTTCCCTCACATAATGTCTGATTTCATCAGCATACCAACATGGCACATCAAGACAGAGAGCTTAAAACTAAACAGCAGTGATTCCTCCTATTATTTCTGGATGGCTGCTTATGAGACTAGTCAAAATTGACTTTTATCCAGAAGACAAGGCACTCTAGAGAAGGCCATTATTACAACGGACCACAATTCAGGGCAAACTATAAGCCAGAAATGAGGTGATGTCTCATCTTTTCTTGCCATTCTCACACTAAAACATTGCTAGAGTGTAATGTTAGTTGTTAGAGCTTGTCCCATAGCACGTGATATATTTCTTCTTGTATGATGGAGGGAATTTGTGTGAGGTTGGATAAGAATCAACAGTCACAGTAGCCAGCACTTACATTGGCAGTATTATCTCCTTCTCCCCGAGTGCTGGCCTGTGGTTGTGACGGCCTCTGGGTCTGCAAGGACGATGCTGCCAGCTTGCCTGTGACCTCACTAGCTCCCTGAGAAGGCGCTGGGGAAGGCTGAGGATTAAAAACACATGACTCATCATTGTTATCACATTACTTTGATCGACTCTAACTCCTGCCATTTTTTCCGAGAATGGAGCTATTTTTTTTATATTTAGTATTGGGATCATTCCAAAAAGTTCAGCTTAGAATTTAACATCACAGTTTGGCCCAAGTCAATGCTTGCAAAGAAATTAACCCGGATGGCTACTTCAAGCAAGTACAAGGCTGAAGAGAAGTCTCAAACCTCAGACTACCTGTCAAGTTTCAAATGAGAATATAATTTCTTTTCAGATTAATGCATAGCTTCCACATGTGAAGAGTTCTCCAATGGGAAGATCTACATGTGCACGCTGTGAACCAAACAGTACATTCTCAAAAGAACAGAAGCCTTCTGACAGTTTGCTTTCAATTCCTCACAAGTTATTTCACATCCTCACAAATCTTTTCACATCCTCAGCAGTCACCTGAAGTCATCAAATGACATCTCAAGTCAACCATGGGTCAATCACAAGTCATTCACTCTTGCGTCAAGTAACACGCTGTTCAGTTGAAATGTAACAGAGGCATTCCATTGTTCTGTTGTCGTGAACATGTCCCATTCCCTCACTACTTTTGGACTGACTTCTAACTTGGCCTGCCACTGATTGCATTCGATGAATTGACGAGATTACAAGCCAACATTCCCAATTTTGAACTGCTCCCCAATCAGGACAGGAATATGTACCTTTGTGCTTGGCTGTTTCGGCTGCTGTGTCGTTTCTACAGATGGCGGATTGTTAACGGCTGGCTTGGGTTCCAGCTTTGGTTTTGAAGCTGTAGCCGATGGCAACCCTTGCTTATCCTTCTTTTTGATTGGCTTGCATTTGGCAGGATCCAAGGAAACCTTTTCAACCTGGATATTGAATTTGGGAATCAAGTAAAGGGAAAGTCAATCAAACACAAATATGGATGCTATACATTACCATGGCCACGATGATAAAATTGGCATTATTTACTCTAGCTAAAGGAACGTCATAGCTATTTCTGTTAAGTTTTAACACTCATAATGTTCTTCTTCAAAAATACAGTCTTTGTGCATATTCAGTTTAAAAATATTCATGTGTACTCCAATCCATTCCCCTGGCTCCAATTTCAGGAAACTAATCACTGCTCGGCAGATTTCTGACCTACGAAGAAATGAGCAGAGAATTGTTCTCCAGTAAAAGAGTTTGCACAGTGTTTGGGCTGGAATCCTGTCCTTGGTAAGCATGTATTTTCTGCACTTAGCAAATTTCTGTGCTTAGAATACTCAATGAAACTTGCCTTGGTGTACATCAGCAATGTGTCTTACCTTTAAACAGCACTACTTACAATTATCTAAGATCATAAGAAAAATTTGCAAGCTAGTCAGCAAAAACCCACAATGACCACACTGAATTCACCTGCTTATCAGATCCTGCAAGCCAATCAGCTGCCGACAAAGCAGCCTCGCCTCCATTGGTGTCCGGGAACAGCTCACCATAAAAATCACGGTGTGACTGAAGGAAAGATTGAAAGAAAAACTGAGGCAAATGAAAGTCAAAGGTTCTTGTACCAGGTCTAAGCATAACCCCCAAAATTGAGTTCCTACTTTGAATTCCCTTCAATCTGGTGAAAAAACCAACATTACACAGCACACGGCAGTTCATTCTTCAACAAAAGTGCGAACATCTGGTCCCACATAGATTAATGGCTGTTGAGTTAAGAACTTGTCCAATTGCAATATTACAAGAAAAGCACTTCACCCAGAGGATCTTATTGATTTTGGCAAAAAACAAGAAATCTTTTGATTGAGCTCTTGGTTACTGCAGTATATCGAAATCCTCAGACTTGAATGCTACTGGAATCAGGTGGGTTGAGGTTCAAGGCACGCAAGTTGGTTTCAATCTAGAATCTTGGGTGCTTTCTAAGAGACAGACATACCTTTCGAGGGACCACATATGGAATTGGGACCACAGCAGTCGCCGTTAGCAGCAGTAACCTGGCAACCTCGCATGACATGACATCTAAGGCTCGCTTGGGAACCATGGCAATGCCTTTGGTCTGCTCAGGAAGTGACTGCGTGCTCCCTACAGACGGAAAGACAATGTTGAAAAATGATCTGTTACCACAGCATGTCACTGCGCACAACAGTCTGCATGAAAACCAACCATTTTTCATCTATTAACCCTACAGTCCTGAATCCTCCAATTTTAACATGATTTGCACACACCCTAGGGAGTTAGGGTTAAAAAATATGTACAGTATTACAATTTTTAAATCTCACACTTCTCAAATTTCTATTGGAATCCATGTAACTTTTTCACACAGTGTAAGCAGTAACTACAACAAAGAACAGAAATACTTGAGGTAGCCATGGCAACAGAGACGATGGTTGAGAGTTTCTTACTGTCAGTGATGTACGGCGATGACAATGTGACCTCGGAGTATCTGAGAGTCGTATCTCCAGAGCCCACGGCAAACAACATGTTTGTATCAGGGTCATACAAAGGCATTAGGGTCCTACAAGAAAATAAAGAGTACACTAAATCAATGGCTTGATAAATAAACATACACAGTATTTAGGAACTGCAGGACAAGATTGTAAAGCCTGTTATGCAGACCAAACAGTACAGCCAGTGGAAGACATGTCTCATGGCAAACAATACTGGGAACCACTTTGGAAATTCATTGTACGTTAACGAGTACTTCAGAGAAGATTACATTGTACAATATTTAGTAATTCAGTTTAGTGATATTACAGGTAGAGGCAGTTTCCTAAGTACTGCAAAACAAGGGCAGAAACACCACAAGTTTCAGAAAGACAGAAATACTTTGATATTGCCAAAATTTCCTAGTGATAATAAACTACAGCAGCAAAAGAAAAAGTCAAAAAATCTGAGCACAGAATTACACAGCAACACTTAGAGTACAGTACATTTACCCAGTAGATTGATCAACGGAGTGACTGCAAACAGAACTAGTAAACTGACGCTGGTCCCATACACACATCTCACGGTATCTTCCCTATCGCAGAGAAAACCCAAAATTTGGTGAAAAATCTTTAATTAAGGGAAACCAATATGTTTCTACAAAATATAAAGACATCCACTAAATCAGAATGAAGAATTTATTTCAAAAACCAACAGTGGTAAACCACCGAGATGGATATCACATTCGGATTTACTATGGGGATAAATCAATGATTCAAAGTAATTAGCAATGGGTTCATATTGCAATTGAACAAAAAAGTGAGTATTAACGATACACAGTTTAATTTGTCAATTTCTTTCAAGGCATCAGAAAAAAGCAAAAAAGCACCGTCAGTTTCTGATTTTGTGTTTCTTACAGCCAATCTCGACAAATATGAGATTCTTTTAAGCATTGGCGATTCCTACGAATTTTGACAGGAATTCCTTTTGAAGGGCCTTAATTGAAAAAAACAGTCACAGTGATATGAGAATGACAATAGGGGACTGGGTCACCGACTGTTCAGTTTCATCACCCTGTCAAATCCAGTGGAGAGAATGAGATCTGTACTCCCCAACCAGCAAACTCGTGAATCCTTGTTGTTAGAATGACCATCTGTTTCCTGCAAACATCGTGAAAACAAAACAACCCGTCAGGTTAGAAAGATATACTAGCACCTACATTTCAAAAAACAAAGTCCAGCAGAACATACCAAAAGATTTAATCACTTAGCTGCCTCAGTTTTCAACGACACTTGAGGTCAAACTTTGTGCACTGTTGCCAAATGGTTACTGACCAACACACCAGCCATCCAACTATTACTGGACATTACACTTGTCCAAACCAAAAGGACTGCAACAAGGACCACCTGCAGGTAGGACAACACTGATCCCTGTCACGGTTTGTTTCCGTCATATGGAACACTTGTCCCTTCTCGCCCCCTTCCAGGTAAACAGTTTTGACCCTAGTGGTGCTGGTACTAATGTTCTGGTGACATCGAAAAGTCCCATTTGAAAAATACAAAATCTTTCTTGTTACCACTGCCAGTATGCTGACTTCTTTTGTTCAGAGGTTCAAATTAGCACACACACTGAAGCAATTACTCTAGTTTGACTTACTGAGCAAACAGTGTTCTGCCTGGGGTCAAGGATTCTCAGTTTCTTGTCTTTGGCTGTGGTCGCCATGACAACACCATCCTGCTTCCAGCTGATACCCTGGATCTGTTCCTCATGCACCTCCATGGCTACAGAAATGAACATTTTTTCACAGATACATTTTGTGCAAAAGTTGGTTTCAGCACACTGTGCATTCTTGAGAAGTGGAAGGATTTGGGGAATTGGAAAGAAAACTGGACTTGCAAACTTAGCAGGCCTTAAAGTCGCAACATAAACCTGAAAGTTGGCTTGTGAACTTAAAAGCCCCTTGTTCTTGCCACATGGACATTTTGGAGAATTTCAAAGGTTAGTAAAGTTGGCTTAATTTTGTCTTATACGTTTTGCTCTACTCTTTAAGAAACGGGAATTCTCTATACAGTTGGCAATTTCATTGCCTGACCACGGGACTAACAAGACAAGATCCCATTTTTAGATTAAGCTGAGGCATTCTTGTTTTCTCAACAAAAGACTTCAGCAGGCCGATAAAGTCAGCATTCCAACCCACCTACACATTCCTGTGCCTTGCCAATGTCCCATATCTGAACAGTCTTGTCACACGAGGAGGCCAAAAGACCCTCTGCGGTCGGATGGAACAAAACATTCTGGACCACCTTAGCTAGCTTGGGGATGGTAACAACAGGTGTGGATAGGCTCTCCATCAGACCACCCTCTGGTATGTCCCACAGCTTGATCTGCAGAGAGACAGAGAGAAAAATACAATTGTCAGGAAAGCCCATACAAATCCACAAATACTATTATATCATGTCTGAAAGACAGGAATTTACTGTAACCATCACATGCTAAGTTCGTAAAAGTGACTACCACTGTTTTTCATGCAACAGAAACAATATTTCACAAAGTTGCATGACCCTTTTTACTAACAAGTTCGTAATCATCCACAGCACAGCAGCCAAAAAAACCCCAGTGTGGACCACTGAAAAGTACAGGGGTAGCTAATGGTCAGTTTCTCTCAGATTCCCTGAGTTTTACTAACTTTTTTTTTCAGAAATCCTCAAGAGCTATATCACCTTCTGGTCTAAACAGGCTTTAATATAATGTACAAAATAAAGAGCTGAAAAATCGCTTTCGTTCTGCGCACACAAGATCAAAACAAATTAGCATGGCTCCTTCTACTAAGTCATGACATATCCAGTGCGAAGAAATTAAAATTTGCAAGCAATGTTTCCAAGGTGAGGCTGCTTGCAGATAGATTTCCGGCCACAGACAGCAATCAGTGATGTTTCATTGTTTAGGTCAACACTTTGAGCTGGACATCTCTATCTTTCATAAAGGCCCAGTTTTCACTAATCAATGCAGAAAAGAGAATAACTGCCACGTGGCAAGGATCAAAACTTTTCACTGATAAGTAACAGCATTTTGGGGGGTCCAGGTTAGTAATCGATGTTTAATTATATACCATGTTATCATTTGAACATGTGGCAAGCATGTAGTCATCGAAGGGTGAGAAATCCATATCTGTCACTAGAGATCCATGGGCATGCAACATGGGTAGTGATGACAAACCCCGTCCACATTTATCTAGTGGTATTATGCCCAAAGTGCCTCCACCTATTGAAGTAAACAATGGTAAGCAATTTTTTTTTCAGTAAATACATGTGTACAATGATTTTTACAAATGTACATTAAAGACAAAATCATTCCAAACTGATGTCAATATCCAGTACCTGGGCCCAATTTCATGGCACTGCTTACCGTGAACAAAAGGTTTGGCTAATCACAACAGAAAAATCTTCTCTAAGGGTTAGCATATTTTACACGTCAGCTAAGAAATTTTGCTTACATAGGATTCTTTGCTTACTTGCCTGGCATCCAATTTCGATGTTAGTGCTGCAAGGACACAATGGCGATCGTCAGCTCAGTATATATTATGTGGCAGGCAAAGCCATGAAATTGAGCCCAGAGCTGGTAAATAGGCTGGCTAAAGACACTTAGGCTGTGTCCGAAACGGGCTTCCAGAGCTACGACTAGGTCTACTGTCAATTCCAATGGAGCGAAGACCTAGACCTAGCTCTAGACAAGAGATTCGGATGCAGCCTTACAGTAAAGCTTCAATTCTGAAAACCAGAGACACCTTTATCAAATGCACAATCAAAATTGCAACAACTGTTGAGGCTGCTTTTAAATTAACTGACTGCTTTCAAACCAGGACTTCATGAAAGCAAATGTGCATCATTTGAAGCATGAGGCATATTACTTGCATGTGCAGAGTAAAGTGTACACAGCAAGCTACTCATATGCATCAACTGTAGTACACTGAGCTTTCTGTTCGATTTCCTTGAGGTAAGAAAATTTTGTGAGGGTGCAGCACGAGGCACATAGCACTGGCTGTCCGCTCTTTAACTCTAGTCTGGTGAGTCTGCCACAAGAGGGCTCCTGAGTGCATTCAGCCAATGGGTTGATCCAGGAACAAACACACTGACCTGTGTTGCTGGTGTTGAAGGCCATGAGAGTGCAGCTGGCCTTGATGTGGTTGCCGCATGATGATGGCGACCCTATACGCAGATCGCTGAACCAATGCTACAAGAACACAGGACATAAATCAAAGTGAAGCTTTATTCATCGAGTTGGGTGAAGGTAGTTGATGTTGGTTTGGGCAACTGATCACAATTGTGAAAGTCGTAGATCTGTACTGTGGGCGAATACATGAAACAGCCTAAACATGGAAGTCTGTTAAAAGAAACAGCTGGTACTGAGTCTCTGGTTCACAATCCAATCTGAATAGATCCATTGCTATAGTGAAATCACACTCAAGCACATAGTCTTCTGCTTCAAATTTAACATGCCATAAATTAGTTTCACTCATTAGTGAATATAGTGATTTTACAAAGAGATGCCCCAAAGGTATTCCCTCCACATACCTCTTTCTTGGCGACGTTTGCTGAGGCATTCTTGAATTTAGATGTTTGGAAACGACTCATTCTACCACTAGTGCCAGTCTTGACTCTAGAGGCAAACATATTTAATCATGACATAACATGATAAACAAGACTGAATTAACTTTATCAGACATAGTTAGTAGATCTGCAAGACTGGTTGATTGTGGTGCAGTTGATTGTTCACCTCATTAAACAATCTTGCACAACTATGACAGAAAGAATATCACCAGCTGATAACAGAAAAATATCGTCAAATTGTACAAAACGGTCCACTGACTGCTTGCACCCAACAGACATAAACCATGTCATACTCATAGGCCTACCTCAAAACCTGTTCTGTCATTTACCAAAATATAAAAAGAAAGCAAAATGTGAACCAGAAAACAATATTAGGACAAGTTTGGAGGCTGAAGTTGAAAAGTCGTGAACTTGAAAACAATCGGACAGAATATTCAAATGCGTCGTGCATTTGTTGTACACCCAAATCAATCATGTCAATCCCTGCAGATACTGCGTATACGTAGGCCTATCATTTTTCTTTTACTGGTGAAAGTATTTCTCCTCGTTAACAAGTTTATTTCCTGGCCCAGAGCGACAGCTGGAAACTGCATTCAGTTCTGGTGCTAAAAAATATCAGTGTTTTTACCTTTCACTGATGATGGTCCTTGGTGTACTCCAAAAACTTGTAAAATGACCAGCCACTACGTGCCGAAGTACCTAGTCACAACTGCGGAAGTGCTCTGATCAGCGCGCACCGCGCTACATTCACATGACAATACACGCCCCCTGGTGTTGACAGGGTTCATCGGCGTGGCGGAAACAGGTGCAATACTTGCCACGCGGGTATGGTCTTCAACTCTACTGCACAAACTGCAAGTGAAATGGAAGAACATGTAAATTTTGGCCTGTCCGAATTATCTGGCTGTGGCTAGATGTAACACATATATTCACACAAAAAGCTAGGAGCCTCAAGCTTGCTGCTT
The DNA here is from genome assembly GCF_054643075.1 of Acanthaster planci. Classification (NCBI taxonomy): domain Eukaryota; kingdom Metazoa; phylum Echinodermata; class Asteroidea; order Valvatida; family Acanthasteridae; genus Acanthaster; species Acanthaster planci. Next base: position 17,075,538 of record NC_141778.1, on the reverse strand, counting down.
CCTAAACAGCACGTGCTATTTCGAGCCGCAGCCAAGATAACGGGACACTGACATGGAAGATACCTGCTGGATGACTGATGGCGCCCTCTGTACTCTTCATAATCGTCGCCTCGACGTCACGCTCAACAAAAAAGACCCAAAACTGAATGCGAAGAAGATGACCAAGTTGAAGGGTCTGTAGGCTTACAAAAGGAATATGGAGAGGAAAAATAGACTTGTGCTGTGTTAACAGGATAAAAAAACAAATAAATGAATAAAATAAAACGACTGATCTCTCTATTATGATAGTGCAGATACAGATGAGGATCTGAAACAACCAGCCGCCCACGCGCGGTAGATTCCACGACCGGAAAACAAAGCAGAAAGGGCCAAAAAGACTGTAAAAATCAGTAAATTAAAGTGACAATCCAAAAACCACCATACGGGATACCCCCATTTAAAACTGGCTGCCCCTCCCTCAAGACAGTTCAGCCCGAATTCTTAACTTAAGTAAAGATCAAATTAAAAATTGACAAACAATACCGAATTCCAACATTAGTAAGTACGACTGGTGAATCTCGGCCGACTGAAAGCTGTTTAAATCAAGTGGAGTTTTCAGAACGGGAAAATGGGTGTTTAAGTTATTAAAACATGTTTAAGCAGAATATCGGAACAGTGCAATATTGTATGATAGGAATAGCATTATAGGTTGAATATGACACGTATTTATTGCATTTTTTGTAACAATTACAAACAGATGTTGACATCGAGAGAGTGTGAGGGAGTATTAAGCATTGTAGGTGGTTCAAGGTCGCATGCCTGCCCCATAACAGGTGATGAGTGGTCTAGCATTGTCCTACAGATGTCAAAATAATTGGCCCATCCACAATACACCACACGCTCCGTTGGAGTAACACAGTCAGAAGCGTGGAGTATGTACGCCCAACAATGAGAACAATGGCGGTTGGAATCAGATAATAAAATATTGATTTGGGCGATGATCTGAAACTGTTTCCTGTCTGAAACTTTCAGACCTGTCACACAGCGACTCTAAGTTTATCATTATTCTGATGAGATTTGTTTTTATTAATGCTTTTAACATCAGTTTTAAAAAACCGGGTGTATTTTGGCAAAAATAACCAAAATGCATGGGTTGGTTTTCTCCTGTTGGTGCCTGGATTTCTTTGACCAATAATTTGGCGAGGACTACGATTGGTGATGTAGGCCTACTAATAATTACTTAATCAAAGAAAAATATCCGAACTAATTTTGAGATATGACCACTAAGTTTCAGTAGAAAGTGGCACTTTCAAGTGTCTTTGCTTAATTGCGACAAGTTACCAGAATAAAATGGTGGCCTGTACAATTTTTCAGTCAACAGTCGTCGTACATGTAGGTCATGCAGTCTGATTTACATAAATTTGCTTCCATCAAACCAGGATAAAATTCATTAGGTTTCAAAATTAGTTAATGTAGTTAATGAGCAACCAGTGATTACGATGAATTTTTCGAAGTCGAATTGACGGCTGTTGGAAGTGGAAAACTGATCTGAGAACCCTTCACACCCCCGAGACAATTTGTGGTCTGGTTTGCTTCACTCAGCACCGAGTTCTCGTCTATGCTGGGTCTTTACGGAGCGTCACGCACGCTGTGTGCGAGTTTACATTCACCTTTCACCACCTGAGAGTAAGTGCTCGGCCAGTTTTTATGGAAGGTTAAACTAGTTAACGGAAACGGCGCGCCTGCAAAGGTGGCCGATTTTTTTTGTTGAATATATTTTAAGAATTTGTCTTATCATTTTATTTAGAGCAGGGAATTCCAACAATTTTCATCGAAACTTGCTTTTATTCCCAGTCATAGTTTAAATTATTCTGTCAACTTATTCCCAGTCATAGTTTAAATTATTCTGTCAACCCATGTTTCCCTGTTAGTGAGACATACAGGCCGAGTATATGAATTTCATTGTTCATTTTACTAGCTTGTATTGATGGCAGGAAGCACACCCACAAATGTCACTTAGCCGGTTGTTTTTATATCATTCTTTTCGGCATCGGAAGCATCCCAGCATCCTGTGTCGGTCAAAGACAATTTGAGTACTCACTGTTCATCGATGAAGGGGACCGGGGTTAGTAGGGTGCTGAAATTATGAGTAGGCAGCCGGGGGTGCCCACATTTTTGGAAGGGACACTGGAAAGCATATGGGCTGTGTACGTTTAAAACTTGCAGGGGGGGCATCCAGGAAGGACCATCGACTTCTGTTTGAGCCATCTGTCCCCCCCGTAGTTAGGCCACTGCTGATTGGTATTCCTGCTTTTGAAGTGTACGGCTAATGGATTACAGGAAAACATATGTAGACGATGTGGCCGTCAGTCTTCTCCCTATTTTTCGGTAGGCATAGTACACGGGGGTTGTTGGAGACAAACGGCTTGTTGCTTGACGGGGAAATGTGAACTTTTATAACGTGGCTACGGTGAAGCAAGGCAACCTCAATCAGTTCCTCTATGTTTCAAGCAACACCAAGGCATTCTTGTGCATTCTTTTTTACGACGGATTTATGCATGACGCAGTTGCCCATTAAGTTAGGCCTCATCCTTGAATTGCTGGCTGGGTGACTATTCGCGATATTTTCTTAGCCGTTCGTCGGAATAAAGCTCGGAATCGGTGAAGCAGAAAACAATATAAAATGTGCCCTTCTACCGTGACAATCTATGAATGTACAAAGGATTGTAACAATAGAATACAGGGGAAGCTAAAAGAAATCGTTTGTGGATGTTATTCAGGTTTTATTTCGATTGTCCCTTCTCGTCAGCACGTACGTTTGCTCATAAACATTCATTGTGTACCTTCGAAGTCTGCATGCTATTTTCTCTATCCATAAATCTGGAGAGAAAAATAAACCAAAGTGAACCTACATTTTGATAAGCTGAAATGGGCAGTCAGATGATTTTAGTCACAATTGTAACTGGTTTAATGCAAGTGCATCGGACACAAAAAATGGAATATAAATCTTAAGCTTGGAAAAACTGGCGCACAGCGTGGTGGTGATACGTATTATGGATTAATTCTGATTTAGGGGAGGACGGTCTGCGTATAGTGGTTAAATATAAAGAAGAGAAATCTTCTTTTCAACTTGAACAGAAATTAGTCCGTCACCGGTTTCCCAACCCTGACAATGGAATCAAGGTTGGCTTCAGTTAGCTGTAAACTGCTATCATCGAGGTCATTGCAGTTTCTTCTCTGCACAAAAAAAATCCTCATCTTCTGAAAGTTGAAGTAGATTTCATCGGGCTGCGAATAGCTCCCATTGGGCTCTTTGCTCGGTTGACCCCATTTCGCAAGTTAAAATAAACTTATGAGAAATGCAAACTTTGATGACATGGTGGTCATCTGTTATGTCGATCCTCTCGATTTCTCATATAGACCCAGTTTTTATCTGCATTCGAAATTTAAATCCGTATAGACATTTTTCAGCTAACACATCTCGATTTCGGCGTCATATTTGTGAAATCCCAATCCTGCGTGGACTGATCTTGTAAATACTGCACCCAACACCCGTCAAATGCCACCCGGGTACCACCAGCCTTCTCCCCTTCTCCATTCCAAGTCTGGAGTCGTTCACATTATCGCACAAACACATCAACTTCACACCTCACTCCGTAATTTTTGATGAACCGCGAACGACTCCGATTTCCCGGCGGGGCCCCCTTGCTTGGTGCCGGCCCGAGTCGGAAGGAAAATCCACGGTGGTTTGCACTTGCCACGAGGGTCGTATAAAGTAAAGTTATAAAAGTGACTCATATATCGGCAATGCATCGATGATTGAGTGATAGCTGAGCCGGGCTGTTCAAATGCAAGTACAGGTCAAAACCACACAAATACCAAGAAAAGAGAGGCAAAAAATGAAAAATAAACAGCGAAACTACATGTTACAAAAGCAACGGTTAACAAAACCGAAAAATATCAAAGCAATTAACAAACATATTTGTGAAATTCCGTCGAACTCATCGAACTCGGACAGATTGAATAAACGACACCTTAATGCCCTTTGACTACGCCTGAATACAACTGCCAAGATTGCTACCTCTACGAGTTAAATGACATGCAGGAAAGATCGTGAGGAACTGATGGAAACTTTAAGATATAAAACTTTTTCATGTGTAACAGGACCCAAAATGATGTACATGCGTGTCACTGTGACAAACTCACGATTCCTTTACAAGTTTGAACGATGTTTTAACTTCGTGGACCAAGTCGTCCACTTGTTTTTTGTCAGCATGTGGAAATGGTTGTCGCAAGTTTTCAGAACTAGGCACTATTACTTTCGGCGAGTTAATAGCTAAAGGCTATTCACTCGTGTGGCCCTAATCTTGACCCCAGGCGGTCGGACAGGTGTTGCTGGACAAACCATTCTGCTTTTGCTACCTGGTGATCCAACAAGACGATCGGCTTTTATTGTAGAGATCGATACAAGAAGTTGTAAGCTAGATCGTAACAATGCAGCTTACAAGACCTTTCCGGAATTATTGACCCTTCATAGTTCTTTTATTTTCCTGGCATTTGAATTTCCAGTTTTACAGTTTTCGAAGGAAGATTTCCACTGTGATTTCCACCTCTTTGCAACCTGAGGGCCGTAGGTTCTGAACTTTTCGTCCATTAAAAATTTTACGTTAAAATTTCTCAGATTGTCCATCATGAAAATCATCCAAGCTAATCATATAATGTGCCTTCGTCCTTTTGGGGACAATGGCAGGTTGTGTTGAATCTTTAGCATCAACCTAAAGGAGTAGAATAATCAATATATTGATGAGATTAGGTGACATGACATGTGCTACTCTAGTGTCGGCATGATGAGTAATTAGAATAATCTATAATCTGTTTGAGGATTAAATGGTGTTACATTGACAGTGAAAATGTCCCCAGGGTGCGTCATCATATGTCAGTAGTACTATAGCAGTGTTTGTGTGCTGCGCTGGTGGACAGACTCGCCAGCCCAAATCTCATGAATTCTGTATGAGCGTCTAGCCAGTGCGCTGCATCCATTAGGTTGCAGGTCCAATTTAAACTCGATTTGAACCTCAGTAACCTCGCCATTTTGACCATCACTCAGTCCAACCATAGAGCTACAAACCTATGGTCCAACGCACTCTAAACTATGGCAGTAGGCACATCCGAGTGGAGTGCAGTGGGGCGGAATGCAACCCAGTTGGAAATTAATGTTAAAGTCAAATACAGGGTTGCCAATGGAAGCAAACAGGGACGGCAAACTTGTTATACTAATGTCAAAAACATAGACAAGACCATGTTATAATCCGTTGCGAAAGTACATGTACATGTATTCCCAAATCAGCATTTATCTTCTCATAGTAACTTTAAGGTCCACTTGAAATGTAAATGGAACGGAATGGTATCGGGAAGAACACATCTTGCCCCGTTCTCTGCCAACGCGCCTGAACTATGGGCACTGCAGACACAGTAAATACTATTGTAACAATCTCGACTTCTTAACTGGCCCAAGTGCACGGACAATTCAGACTTGGAAGAAATGTTTGTTGACAAACAGAAGTTGGTCAGGAATACGAGTCTCTTTTATTTTCAAAACTTCGCCTCATTCAAAGCTTCTCACAGTCAACAGGGAGCTGTTGAAGAAAATCCTCCTGTTTGCTAAAAGTATTTCACTGCAGCAAAATAATTCACAAAACAAGCATTTTCTCAACACGAAAACACTTCATAGGCTGAAAGCATCGAAAGTGGTCTCATCAGACTTTAGCTCTCTGCTCGCAAAGTTTCAACTCGATTTCTCAACACACTTTCGGGGTTTTATACTCTACAAATCTACCATAATTAACATAGTTAACTGAATATAAGTCATAAGTAAATTATGCATTAAAGTTACATCACCCTGTTCTAAGTTAATGACTAATTCCATTGACCAATCAGACTAAAACCAAATGATGTAAATCCATGACTATTATCAATTTCTTATAAAAGTTCCACCCCTTCATTTCAAAGATATATTATTCCATAAAAGGACAATTAGTTGTGGGTGCACTGGCCTCAGCCCCCAAATTCCAAGTAACCATCCAAGTTTTATATATCAATGGGTCAACTGGCCTTAATGAACGTCTGGTGTTTGATTCATTGACCACTACACTTTTCTGGAAACTTAAAGGTGCATCCTGTACCCCACCTGTTCACAAAATCTTAACATTGTTGCATCCCCCAATTTCTCAAGAGAAAAGCTGTGTTTTCCCGAAAAAAATAATGTACAAATAATAATAAACATCCGATCAAGTGACTTGATATTTAATTTTTCATTGTCCATCTAGTTGTTCACGTTCCTCCTTTAAGATTAATAATGTTAGTTGCAGTTCTTGTCATGATGGCTCCATGCTCCTGTAACTTGAAGTAGAGGGTTAGACATGGAAATGGTTCGATCATCCACCTTACAAATATGTATGCGCAATTTGGCAGATCACTGAGCAAATTGTATTACATGCAATTAGAAAAACAATTAAGCACATTAGTTCATAAAAATCAAATACTTTATGAACCATTTAGATCCGACCAGTACTTTCAGTTTAACCTTCTGTTGGTACAGTTAATAATATACGAAATTATCAATTATAAACTCTAACTACACTGTAACTATTGGTACTCATAATAATAAAGTATTTGTTTATCACATTCAACATACTTAAGGATCATTCTAAAGTATTTCTAGTACATTTGAGATAGTGCATCTGCATTGTTGTTATTTGTTCCTGGTTTATGTTCAATCTTAATCTTGTATAGTTGTAACAACAATTACCATCCCACTAGTCTTCGATTATTGGCCTTCATTTGTTCTAGCCAAGTGAGGGGTTTGTGGTTTGTCTGAAATAGTGAAAGGCCTGCCATACAAGCATTCCTTCTCACTGATAGGGTAGTTTTCCTCTCTTGGCAACAATTTTCGACTTAAATACATCACAAGGTGTTCTGCCCCATCTTTTCCTTTCTGGCTAAGGACATCGCCTAGTCCTCGATTCGATGCATCTGTCTGTAACACAAAATCTTTTGAGAAGTCTGGGCTAACATTTATAGGCCTTCACTTGATCCTGTTTATTTATCGGTTTTTGAGAACCTGAACTTGAATTGGAATAATTTCCAGTTGATGACTTTGCTTTGTCATATTTGGACACCTTGTGCCCATTAGGATGAGGCCTGTTGGCTTACCACCCCAATCTCCAGGTTTTGGCCTTTGCCACCCCCCTGCTGGCTCATTACACCTTTCCTAACTGTGACATAGTCATCAGCTAGTTCAGCCATTCGATCGACACTATCCGGTTTCTTTTCTCTTAGCCAAACAACTAAATCCCTCGGCATTTGGTTGTAGGCCTGTTCTTATACCATAACCTTTTTCATATCCGACAAATCCTCCACTCTATCTACATCCATCCATCTTGTAAACATCTGATCTATCTTTACTATCCATTCTCTGTAGGACTCATAGTTTCCTTTCCTACTATGCCGGAACTTTTGTCTGTAAGCATCAGCATTCAGCAGGTACCTCTGTACGATAACTCTTTTTAAGCTATCATAGCTACCTAAATATGCCAAAGCAATACCTGCATAAGTTTCTCTAGCTTTTTTCCGTCAATTGTGGTGCAAGGAATTTTGCCCATATTTCTCTGGAACATGTGTGCATGACCATAAGATTTTCAAAAGTCTGTATGTAAATGTCAATATCATCAGAGTCCTTTAGTTTTGGCACTTGAACATTTGGCACTTCTATTTCCCTGACTTCTCTCATCTTCTTCTCTTCTCATATCTTTATTTGAAGCCATTAACCTTTGAATCTCTAACTCACGCTCTTTCTGTAGCAATTTAATCCTTTCTAATTCCAGTTGCAGTTGCAAATTAAACTGGTCATTTGACACTCCATCATTTTCATTTCTTTGAGTATATGCCAGCTCATAATCATTAGTTTGATCCATCATGGACTTTGTGAATAATCTAGTCTGGATTCTATCCCTAGAACTATTCATATACACTTAAAACATTGATAGTGCTCAAAGTATACACATAACTCAGCATATACAATTACTTGTAAATGAATTCTGCCAATTTGCACATACCTGCAAGGAGAATGACTTACCACTGTACCAATGTCTGAAGACCCTTTCCATGCAATCTTCTACACCGCTCACTTTGCTGCACCTGCCTTGTCCTCAGGTCCCCTTGTCCGCAGGTCACTGTCACAGCCTGCGTTGAGATCGGATTCTAATCCTCTTCTTTAGTTTAGTATGCTTGGCACCTTCGGTAGTCACACCAACTTCAGCGGATCTTCTTTTGGTCTTGTCTTCCTGCCCCTGGTCCAAATCACGTGTTCGCCGAAAGGCTCAGAAGTTCAGTTCCTCTTACTCTGCCGTCTTTTGATTTGTGCTATGCCGAGGGTGCTCATAGCTTTCTCTCTTCAGAAGATCCCGACGTTGCCGCCATGTAACAATCTCAACTTTTTAACTTGTCACGAGATGTTTTAATACGGCACTCTGTGAGTGCCATCCGACTTGTTCAGATACTGAGATAATTTATCTTTGTAAGTCGACTTATCAGGCGTATTTAAGTCGATTTAACGAGATAAATGATGTACTTAAGTTGACTTCCTAAGTATGGTAATTCGACATCGCGAGATATTTTATGACACCAAGCCTGCTTCCAGAGTTCCCCGTATCGACTTGGCGAGATAATTTATGTTATTAAGTCGACTTCCTAATTCAAGTAAGTCGACTTGGCGAGATAATTTATGTCATCAAGTCTACTTCCAGAACTCGGTATGTCGTCTCGGAGAGATAATTTTTGTTGTCAAGTTTACTTCCAGATTTTGCTTGTATTAAGTTGGCGAGATAAGTTAAATACTCAAGTCGAATTCGTAATTCTAGTAAGTCGATTTGGCGATACAATTCATGTCATCAAGTCTACTTTCAGAATTCACTAAGTCGACTCGTCGAAATAAATTTTGCTGTCAAGTCGATTTCCAAATTCTAGCAAGTCGACTTGGCGAGAAAATACGCTGCAGGTCACGTTCACTTGTGAGTAGTCAGTTCATGCCTGCATGTTGTACACTTGATGACATGGATTATCTCGCCAAGTTGACTTACTAGAACTATGAAGTCAACTTGCAACATAATTTACATCGCCAAGTCCACACAGTGAATTTTAGAAGCAGACTTGATGACATAAATTATCTCGCCAAGTTGACTTACCAGAATTAGGAAGTTGGATTGACTACATAAATGTTCTTGCCAAGTCGTCTTCCCACAACTGTAAAGTCGACTTGACAACATACATTAACTCGCCGAGTTGACATCGTGAATTCCAAAAGCAGTCTTGATGACATAAGTTATCTCGTCAAGTCGTCTCATCAAATAAGGGAGTCGACTTAACTACATAAATAATCTCGCCAAGTCGACATAGGGAACTCTGAAAGTAGACTTGATGTAATGAAGGTAATGAAGTATCTCCCAAGTCGACTTACCATAATTTGGAAGTCGACTTGACAACATCATTTATCTTGTTAAATTGACTAGATACACTTTATAAGTCGACTTAATAAGAAAAATTATCTCGGTATCTGAACAAGTCGGATGGCACTTCCAGAGCTCCGTATTTTAGTAACGCTGAATTATGAGTCTCAGTGACCAAACTTGAAGCATTCGTCCTGGCCCAAGTGCACGAACAATTCAGACTTGGAAGAAGTGTTTGTTGACAAATAGAAGTTGGTCAGGAATACGAGTCTCTTTTATTTTCAAAACTTCGCCTCATTCAAAGCTTCTCACAGTCAAACAGGGAGCTGGTGAGGAAAATCCTCCGGTTTGCTAACAAGTAGTTCCCTGCAGCAAAATAATTCACAAAACATGTATTTTCTCAACATGAAAACACTTCCCAAACTGGTCTCATCAGACTTCAGCTCTCTGCTCGCAAAGTTTTAAACCGGCTTCGGGGTTTTTATACTCTAGAAATCTAGTATATTAACATAGTTGCTGAATTTCAGTCATAGGTAAATTATTCAGTAAAGTTACATCACCTTGCTCTAAGTTAATGAATAATTCCATTGACCAATCAAATAAAAGTTCCACCCCTTTATTTCAAAGAAATATTGTTCCATAAAAGAAGACAAGTTGTGGGTGCACTGGCCTCAGCCCCCAAATTCTAAGTAACTAACAAAGTTTTATAATTAATGGGTCAACTGGCCTTGATGAACATCTGGCGTTTGATTCATTGACCACTACATTTTTTTGGAAACTTAAAGGTGCATCCTGTGTATCCCACCTGTTCACAAAATCTCAACATTGTTACAAGCATAATATACGAGTTTGTTTTCTCCACCAAACATGAGGACGGCATAAGAATATTTATTTTAATTCAGGCTTATCTGATACTTAGTGGCTACATAATCAGCCCAACGAGGAAATGCCATTCTATGACTAATTTCAAAGATTGCCTTAGGTATTTATGACAGCGCGTCAATAGGGTTTATGTGAACAGGCGATTCATCATGCCAGATCCATTTTGACCATAGAAGTAAAAGAAACAAGGTGGACATTCGTTTTCTTGTGGATACGAAATTAATCTTTCTACGGTGGACTTCAAAATGCTCCCAAATTATCACAAAATCTTTACTGAAAAACAATCGTGCCACGAGAATTTTTGGGGCAAGAATTTCCATCGTGTGCGACTTTGACTTCAAATCCATGCATTGTGGTCCAAATTTATGGTAAATATAATTCCATGCCATTAATACCATAAACATATTACCTTGTGTATAGGTTAAGAGGTGGTGCTATCCCAGGAAGCTGTCAACATCGCTTTCTTAATGAAAAACAAAGATCTCAGTTCTGAATCGCAGTAAAAGAATTTTTCACCTGCATCGCTTCCTCTTCTTACCATGCACGTGCAGTTTGCCCTGAAGATTACGATTGTCGTTGAAGAAAAAAAAGGAATTTTTGTTTGGTCATTAAAAGTTCTGTGACTCACGAGTCAACGAAAAATGACAAAAGGTTTCAGCCTTTACAATGCTTTTCACACTTGCACACAACACCGTATAAAACCACACTGCTGCCCTAACCACAGCACAACTTGAAGTTGCTTTGAGTAGGAGGTGCGAAGTGAGTCCAATAACAAAGACGTTAGATCAACACGAAAGTTAGATCAACACGAAAGCTTTGTGCAAAGAATAAAAAGGCAAGTCAGCTGAATTGTCGGCGGCTTTAATTAACCCAAAGTGTAATCATGGAGGTAGGAACCTACCTCCATGGTGTAATAAATCACACAAACAAGTGGGCCTCGGCAGGGATTTAGCGCGAAATGTCACTGGCCTGAATTCTTGCCCTGAATCATGTAACTATGATAGTTCAGTGGACGATACCCACTCTCGCCGACGCCGAAAAGCTGTTTTTATTCGGGGGAGGCTGAACCTTTCAGAATGTGGAGAGGCCACTTAAATCTTTTCAGTTATTAATAGTCAACCAAAAAAATAATTATGAATTATTAAAAAGGATTGAGAAGGGGAAAATAGACTGGGAAATATGCTTAAGAATAGCCACATACCTGCGACAGCCTTTAGTCCACCCCTACGGCAGTAATCAACGAGTCCAGCCCAGTTGCGTTCGGCATGTTTGATCAGTTAGGTGTTCATCGGTAACAGTAGGCCTGCCGTGGATCTCAGGCTGCACGGGTTCGCTGCACAAGCGCACTGCCCGCTACCTGCTCGATCAGAAGTCTTCTCGATACCAAATTTCGCCGGCTGAATAAACGTAAACTTCTGTAACAAGTGCAACCTAAGTTTTGAAAGCGCTGGAGGATATTCCCGTTTGAAGCAAGAGTTTAGAAGAGGTACGTGGCTGCATCTAAAACCATTTTGATATTTATTCTGTATCATGAAAAAGTGGAGTGAATATGAATAATTTCAACAGTTTACTGTATTTCCCAAATAAGTGATTGTTTTCATTGCTTACTGATCCATTACAAGTATGGCGATGTTTTGCTTCTAGGCTACATCATACTCAAAATGATTTATAATTTCAGCGTGTGTATGGATTTAAGATTGCACTGAAATTTAAATCGCTTGCATATAAAAGAACCATCTATACCATGTTTACATCGTTTCAGGCACTATGGTTCCGTCATGACGTTGTGCTGAAACAATGTCCACATTATCATGAACGTTAACTCTGCTAACACCTGCAATTAGTTACCTGTACTTGTCAAGTTTCTGAGGAGGGCATTGAGGGGTTTGACAGGGAAGGAACAGACGGCTGTATCAAACTGTTCTGAAATTCGAATAAGCATCGTACAATTAGGTTTATTCATGTTATTACAAAGTGTATTAGACAGGACGTGCCCTCTGCTGATCGGTATTTTATTTACCTCATTTATTTTCATTTAAAATAAATTGCGGCAGAATCAGGCGTTGGGAACATATTTAGTGCAGAAAGTTTAAGACTCGCCCAGGGATTTTGCACCCGAAAGAAAGCAAAACTTGCTACTTCCGATAGCAAAAGGAGATCGTTTATGAAGCCAAGTGAGACTGAAATTCCTTCTTGGCGAAAACCAAGTTGGGGACTGGGCAATATGTATCAACACCACCCCTCAGGATTAGTCAGATAAGGGTCTGGTTTTCATCTGGCCGGAGAGGACTCCCTGCGAGCTCGTTATTTTGAGGACGGTGTGTGTGTGCAACGGGTGCCCAGCGTTGTTTTCAAGGAAATTACAAAGCGGTTAATCCTCATTGTTATCCCAGCTTAAGATAAGAAATGTCTGATGTGGGGCAATTCGAGGGGAAAATAACTTGAAACCGATAAGTGGAATTTTTCTTGACACATTCATGCCAATGCTGAACAAGTCCCCTTTTCTGTGGTTGAAAAGCGAAAAACTCTACGGAAAACCGTGTGCCATTTATTATTTAAAGATTCAGCGTGAACACAAAATTCCATATTTCTCACCATGTTTTCCCCACCATACATTTACTGCTGTGTGATATGCTTGACATTAATTTGTGGTGGGTTTCGAAAGGACAGTTCATTCAACGTTGGAAACCGTAAAATGAGTTTGTGACAACCTTAGACTGCCCAATTTTAAAATAACAAACGTGTGCTTACAGTTGTTTATCAAAGATGAGTTACTGTTAACTTCCTGTGAAGCGCAGCGTCTGCCTTTTTCAACTAATCATAACAAAGATGGAGAAACTTCGAAATGGCAATGTTTGTTTTGGTGGATCTTTTAGAGTATTATTAATTTATTCACTGAGCCCTATTATAAACTGTCCTCTCTTGGGGCCCGGGGGAGAAGACAATGTAGGAATTTTAGTTTTTGGTAAGCAATGGTCTGCCCCAATAAACAGTATATCTACGAACGATAGGCCCTACATCCGGGCTTGATGCTCTGGTGTTTTTTTTCAACTTATGAGAACATGTATGTACTACGTGTACACGTACATGGATCTCTTCAGTTTATCAGGGCTGGTCATGCATCGATCGTCCGCTCGTGGCAGCCTGCCGTTCTGAGTTGTTCGATCGATGCATTGATTGTGTGTTGCCATGTCTTGTAATAATGCAGCGACAGGCCGCACTATTAGCTGACTTAGATGTAGAGCTAATTGTTACGAGCTCATCGCAAGCACCAGATGGCTGCATCACACCCAGGGACTGCATCTTCTGCTACTCGCCTTGTACGTTCTCTGCTACTTAACAAGGCGTCCAGAGGAGGTCGTACGGAAGTTGTTTTGTCAAGGACAATATTAGAGGCTGTGCCTTCGGATTTAGCGAATCTTGACGCGTGATATCTTTATGTCGTCAAATGTCTTGAGTATATGCGGCTCTTGCTCAACAGGAGAAGGAGAAGTTACATGTAGGCCTACACGTACTCAGATTTGCCGATCTCAAGGCATGCAGAGAGGGCAGGGCGACAGAAAGTATTTTGTCATTTATTTATCAATAATTTTTCATCAGGCATATACATTGTAGTGAACCGTCTATTTACTATTGAGACAGAAATTAGATCGTTTTGCTAGGAAGCTTGCCATCGTTCTTAGTCGTAATATGCCGCTATGCGTGATAGTGGAGTTGCTTGTTTTCTGAAAGTCAACTGAGTATACACAAACCGAACATCAAAATTTCAATCAATGACAGATTTAAAAAGTATAATTCCACAATGAATTCAAACTTGTTGGTTTCGTGTAGGACAATGCTTTCAATGCTTCAAGGCTTGTAAACTGTTTTGCCACCGGCAGTTCAGGTCCAGTCATTACTCGGAGCCAGACCCCTGCTAGGCAGGGATTTGCATCCGATACACCTGTTGAGAGGGAGGAAGGTGCGGTGTTGAGGCGAGGCTCTGCGGTGTTCATGGTGCCTGGAGGGAGGGGCTGGCTGTTGCATGTATGACAGCATAAGCATACCAACGTTAAAGGGACCACATCAGAAATGTTTTACAAAAATGCTAGAAATTGCACGTTTGGGTTACAATTGACTTTATTTTCAATTTTTGTTTCGCTGTTTTTATCTGTACCTCTATTTTAGAGGGTTCTTGTTTTATGCTAAGAGATTGACATATTCATGAGCAAAAGTGTGATGTAATCCAAGGCACTGAACCGTTTGTCGCATTGATCTAGGTATACAAAATTGCTAGATTCTTATACTCCGCCATCACCCATTTCCATTTCCTTTGGGTTTTTGTTGTACAAGTATGTTATGACAATAAACCAGCGAATGGCCTTTTCTCAGACATGTATTCAAAGGGTGAAATCTGGTCCAAAATTTGAACATGACAACAGGGTCATCCTGGATTTAGATCACAATAGCAGCGCCCTCACTTTACAGTCCACTGAGCTTCAAACAGATTTTAAACAGTGTTCGTACATCGAAGATGAGTTTAAACATGCACAAAAAGTGGCTCTAAGAAAATCAATTGCATTATTCGTCTATTTACAGACTTGGAGGGTCCCACGCCTTAATTCTTGTTCACTCAGTGTTGTAATTTAAACCTTAGCATTTTGCTCTACGATTATACCGTCTTGGCGTCAACCGAGCTCTCTGTTGGTGGAATGTAGGCCTGGTCTAAGCTCTCTCGGGCAATAGAACAAAGTTCTTCTCTCCTTTGAGGGTAGGGTTGTATCCTTTAAACCCAATGTTGTCAGACCGATATATAGGTGCATCCATCTCAGTTAACCCTTGTCGGAACTCCAGCAGTTTGCAGGGCATTTTTGCTGTTTATGATTAATTAGAGAAAAGCAAATGGGTTCGAAAATGCTTTTAAAGCTCGAGTTCGCTTCATTCTGAAACAATGGAGACTCTGTTGCACTAAAAATATGACAGGAGAGAGGTGGCATTATCATTAGGCCCGCAGTCATTAATACGTGTCAGTGAGACTTTGGCGTGGAATGTTTGAACGGTCTCCCCTGACATTGAGCCGCGTCGACCCACGCCCGACGGCGAGGCACGCAGTCATCTACACTCGCAAGGTGCACTCGAAATGACTCAAGTTATCGGTAAAAAATCGTGGAGAAATGTCCCCTTGGAAATTGGTTTGCCCTTGGGGTGGTTGGTTCCCACAAGGGGTGCACTGATTACTTGGGTACGGTCTCAGTTGGGTACGTGCCTTAATCGATCGTTAATGCATTAGGCACACGTTGATGGAATATTTTTTAAAGGTGAGCTTGTTTGCCAGTTGCTTCGGTTTCCTTGTGGTTACAGTCCTTGGATTTTTCGGGTCTCGATTTCGAGACGTGGCTTCAGGCAAAAAGTTTTTGGAATAGTTGCTTTTCAACACCCAGCAATTTTATTGAAAGCATAAAGTCAGAAAGTCCGGAGTCGGGAAAAAACAACCTCGTAATCTCCTTCGAAAAAATACGAACAGATGTCAGCCTGCTCAGTACATTGACTCAGGGGCAATTCAGGCTTGTTGTTTTGTATCTAATAAACGATTTTAATGAAACGCATTCATCAATGTCATGTTCGAAACAGTTCATGAATTTCAGAGGAACGAACAGATCTACACTGGAAAGTTTAACAGCTTGACAAAACTTTGGGATCGGTGAGATTTTCCGCCAATTATGTAAAAATCTTATTTGTTATGCAGAAGATTCATGAATGGCCTCTAGAGACTTTTCTCTGAATGTTTTTGAACCTATTTAATAACCAACATTCAAGTCTGCCGTTTCCACAGTATCGAAGATCGGCCGTCGATTGTATGCAGCTCCATAGTCACGAAAACAGTACCTTGTGAAACCATAGTGAAACGCACCGGGATGTATCTGCTGTTTGATGATTTATTTTGAATAAGTCTTTTGTGAGTGTGATTGATGCAAAAAGAATTACCTGTCCTTGGTTGGGGGATGGATTTGGAATAATAAGGCCGGGATTTAGCTTAATCTGGACGGGGTTAAGGGGCCATGAGACCCGTAGTCAGAGGTCGATCACAACTTGATCACTGGCTGTAGCGTCCCAACACGCACGTCGCATGCGCACCGCGAACACAGGAGGTTAAGCGTGCTGCTTTTGGGCAGGGTAAAATTTAAACAAGAAACAAATCTCTTAGCATGATCCATTTTCACGAATAATCACGTCGTTAAGAAGGACAGAATAAGAACTTTGTTGGTAATCATTTCCGGCGATATTTATCCCCAAAAGTTAATACCATTCAGATGATTACATTTTGTGAAAGTTAATAAAAGAAAAAGGAGAAAATCTACTTTAAAAGTTCACACTGTTCACACCACACAGCTCCTGAACTGGAGTAATTTCTCACATGCCATTATATACCGGTATGAACAGATTATGATTATGACAACAAGAAAGAGTTCATTTTTCAGATTCCGAAAATGGACCACTTCCCTCATCGCTCTGAACTCTTTCACGGAAGGTTAAGTAAACTTCAGATGCATTACTCATGATCGACGCAGAATGTGCACTGGTACAAGCCGCATTAACCAGAACCCCCTCGAAAGTGTTCCCGTTGCCCAGGCGGGTAACCGATACTGTAAGGGATAGTGGTCCCAGCGTGGGGTCCAGGCTGCTCTGGCATGCCTCTCCTTAATTAAAGAACCCAGAAAGACAAATAATGCATGTTCAAATGTCAATGGCTTTGACAACCTGGATATCGGTATTGGCTACAGATGAAACACCGCGGTTGTAATAATAATGGAAGCCTTGTTAAGCGCTGCGTCTCTATTAGTTCTCATAACTTCGGAGGGTTGTGACACTATGTTATGTTGAAGTACCCAGACGGTGCTTGTTGCGAGGAATTCTTCAACTGGAGTTTAGAAACTGGTTATGGTAGTTTTGATACAGTGGTGGGATTTTTTTTAGGTTACGTCATTTTGCAACTTTGTACACGTACATGTATAATGACAAAAAATGAGTATTGCTGCAAGGTAGATTAAGGCGTTTTTTTTCAAGTTCGAGAATTAAATTAAAGAGGAGACCGAAATTCTCGATATAAAAATCATATTCTGATTAAAACAAATACTATATCCTGTTCTGGGCCAGGAGCTGTAATTAGAATGTACAAGCGTGTGTGCTTCATCGATTATAGCAGTAAGAGTTTATCGATCGGTATCGGTAACATTAATCAGCTGCGTGCGTAATTAGCGCTTTTGGTGGTCTGAGATTAATGTTCTGTACAACAGAAGCACAGTGTATTCTACGGATGGTTGATAGTCACAGTGGGTGGATCCAGTTTGAATGGACGAAGAGTACAGAATGTGATTTTACCCTGAAAACAACGGTCCATTTTTGTTTTATTATCTGTAAAAGAATCCTCACTACCCTAGGAAAAGTGGTAGTAACGTTTCGAAAATGTGGACGCTTTAAATCTATTCATTTTTTAAAAGGGCAACACTGCGTCTCCCGGGGGACACTTGTATCCATCCCCAGCTGGAGACGCCACTGATTTCACAATACTCAATGCATGTCTGTGCATTTTTACGAGTCAGTGTTGGTTATATTGGCATTGTTTCCCTTTCAACCCTCTAAAATTGAGTATTCTTCGCAGTAATATAACATTTGCATTTTTTCTTCAGCAGGCTGGCTGGAATCAAAGAGCAAGATACCTTCTAAATAAAACGACAGTCATCGATTGCCTGCTGAACTGAAGTGAGCATCCTTGAACAATGGCCCATTCAGCATCCATACTGTGCATCATCTTCACGTGCAATCTCTTGACTGTAGCCTGGACACAAGAGATAACCTATACTGTCATGGAGGAACATGAGGCTTACACTGTGGGGAACTTGGCAACGGATCTCGACATCGAGACATCTCAGGACACACGTTTTCAGCTCCTCACGGCCACTTGGGAGAACCAAACTTACTTTCTTCTCAATGGTGAAACGGGAGATATTTCAACCACGCAGCCGATCGACAGGGAGACTATCTGTGCTCTCAACAGCGGCACGGCATGTCAGTATGAGCTGGAAGTCTTGGTCTCGCCGCTTTCCCAGTATCACTTCATCCGGGTCACCGTGATTATTGAGGACGTGAACGATCACCCTCCAAAATTCAGCAAAGCCATCTTGCCGCTGGAGATACCCGAAACCATCGCTCTTGGGACTAAAATCCCTCTGGAGACGGCAGAGGACCCGGACGTGGGTGTCAACTCCGTGCAAGAGTATTCCCTGTTGAATGACTTTGGTGGTAAGTTTGGGCTCTTTGTCCAACGCTACGCCGACAACTCTGTGTCGTTACAGCTTGAGGTAACAGGTGAGTTGGATCGCGAGACGCGCAGTAGCTATTTGCTGACCCTCTTGGCTCATGACGGAGGGGACCCTCCCAAGACAGGCTCTGTCATCCTGAATGTCACAGTCCTTGACTCCAACGACAATGCCCCACAGTTCCTGCGTCCCAACTACGTGGTCAGCATCGAGGAGAATGCGGCAGTCGGCACTGAAATCCTGCAAGTGGAAGCCATGGATCCAGACTGGGGCACCAATGGACAAATTGAGTACTCGTTCAGCAGCAGTGTGACCCAAGCCACTCGTCAAGTGCTCCAGATTGATGAAGTGACTGGGATGATCACTGTCAAAGGACTCCTGGATTTCGAGCAGCAACAGAGCTTCCAACTTGTCATCAGAGCTGCAAACAGAGTGACCAATCCAGTACCCGACTTCACCACTGTCACCATCAACATCATCGACATCAATGACAACTATCCATCACTAACAGTAAATGCTTTGGAAGCTGGAGCCAACGGCTGGGTGTATATCTCTGAAGACACCCCAACGGGCACACCTGTAGCATATGTCAAAGCATCAGATCCTGATGGTGGTAGCAGTGGAAGGGTTCGCATCTCTTTATCCAACACCCTCTCTGATTTTGGCCTCCAAGAGGTCAGTGATGGACAGTACTTCCTCAGCACTCTTCGGACCTTAGACAGGGAAGCTGTGGACGTCTACAACATATCAATTCAGGCGATGGATCAGGGATCTCCACCCAAGACAACCATTAGCCATCTTGTGATTATTGTCGAGGACATCAATGACAATCCCCCTTATTTCGCTACACCAATTTACTATGCCAATGTTGATGAGAACAATCATCTGTCCTTACCCGTTGCTACTCTATCAGCTAGTGATCCTGATGAAGGAATAAATGCAGATATTACCTATCAGCTGTGGACACAAAGAGACATGTTTGCCGTTGATGCTTCTTCGGGAGTGATAACCGCAGAAGTTGTTCTCGATCGTGAGGCTCAGTCCTCGGTTAGTCTTTTCCTCAGTGCCTGTGATCATGGAGTTCCTACTCGCTGTAGCAATGCTACTGTCATCATTGACGTACAAGATCAGAATGATCACCAGCCTGTTTTTGAAGAACCAGGTTACCAGTTCAGCATCCCAGAGAATCAGTTTGTCAATTCAGTTGTTGGCTTCACAAAAGCAACAGATGAAGATACCGGGCCGAATGCTCAGCTGACTTACGCCATCAGAGAAGCCGACTCCAATGGTGCGAGTGATTTCTTTCACATTGTTCCACAAACTGGGAAGATTGTAACCACCAGAGTGATTGATTTTGAAGAGCACAAGGAATTTCAATTTACCGTGACTGCGGCAGATCATGGCATAGCACCACAGACATCGGAGGTGCTGGTTAGCATCACCGTGAGGGATGAGAATGACAATGCTCCTGAGGTTATCTCCCCAAACATGGGCAATGACACTTTTTTCATACCTCAATCGGCAGAGGCCGGTTTCCTAGTGGTCCCTATCCAAGCTTCTGATCGTGACCAGGGGATGAACGGCCAGCTCTCCTACAGTATCAGCGGCGGTGACATACTTGGCATTTTTGGCATCAATACTGCTGGCCAGCTGCTCACGACTCAGAAAATTGCCAGCTCGTGGGAAGGTGCTCACGAGGTGACTATTCAGATCTCAGATGGCGGGACACCCACCCAGATCACTCCTCTGGAGTTGATTGTAGTCATCACTGATTTGGATTTCAACACTTCTCTCCCTGCTGCAGTGTTCTTTGAACGCTTCAATCTCACTGCTGCCGATTTCGGTCTTGAGGACAAATTTAATAGTGGCGACAGGGACGATGATGGCACTCAGCATGCAAGTCCTCTCTCCTCCTGGCCTGTCATCACTGCCATTGTCCTTGGCTCTCTGTTCATCCTCCTAGTACTCATCTTCCTCCTTGTCCACTTCAAGCGCCGCTCCAAGACCAAACCAAAGCAGGTCTACACTGTTCCATCTGACTTGCCAAGCAGTGATAGCCGCACCAGCACCGACTACTTCTCCGAAGTGCACAACATGACTCCCCAGCGGAAGCTGTCAACCGATTCTTCTCGTCTGTCCGTCACAGCATCCCTTGGCTCGGTCCAATCCAAGAATATCATGAAGTGGCGGGCCCAGGCAGCACAGGCTAATGGAACACTGGATTCCAGGCTTGGTAACCATCAGATGACAACATTTGGAAGTAACTCCGATGTCATGTCTGATACAGTCGCAAGACGGACACCAGATACTGATGCCGAGGTAAACTGTTTCTTGAAATAAGGCATTTTGTGAGCAACCTTTTTTTGTGCCAGTTAAATGGGAAAAATGTGAACTTCATGTTCATATGTCTTTAAATCTAAATTCTTTGAGCTAGACAGTTTCAACATTTATTCATTTTTTACATTATTCTGCAAAAAGATGCTCCAATAAGCACCATAAAGATAATTTCCACCTTGGGTTCACATGGCACACAGACGCCAATCATTTCATAGCTGGAGGTTTCTGATGTGAGGCTTGCCCAAATGACCATATAAACTTGTAGTGTGATGAAATGGAATTCAAATGCAAAATCAGGATACAGTGAAGTGGACTACCCTTGCTCAGATTCAACTACCAAGTTGTACCTGACTTTAAGCCAGGTACAACTAATAACCCCAATCATTTCATAGCTGGAAGTTTGAAGAATCAATCACCTTAACTGAGTTGAACTAGACTTAAGACCCTACGTGTACTTTTTAATTGACAGGTCCAGAAGCTCCTTACCATTCTGCGTACAGAGACTGATGCAGTCAGTGATAACTCCAACAGGAGTAGCTATGACAGTGGGCAAGGAGATCATGACGAGCATGACTCCACTCAAGACATCTTCCCAATCCAGCATTCTGTACGTGGAGCACCTCGTTCTTCCTCCTGCCCCAAGCTCTCTGGCCTCAGTGGTCAAGGTAACATTCATTCTTTTGGCATGAAACTCGAGAAAACGTCAACATTTTAGCAGCTAAGGGAAAATACCACATGGCAAATACACAGGCGTTGATGATAGCTCAGAAACCAAGCAAAAACAGGATGAAACACAAGACATGAACAGTTTCAGCTGATAAACTGGTTTCTCTAAGCCAAACTGTCCACCATGAAGCTAACATTACATGAAATACAGGCCCAGCTCCACTGTTTCAGTTTCTGTCCACCAAATTCAGTCATCACTTTTACCCTGTATAAACAGAGTACATGTACTCAGCAGAGTACATGCTGTATGCCCTAATATGTGGCCTAGCATTGGGTAGAACCTTGATTAGAATTTTACTGAAGACTGAAGACGAACGTATGAGAACCAGACTTGTGGTGGTCATGCCCATCTGTATAGCAACTAATCAAAAGGTTTTTAAAGGAGACATGAACCTGAGCCAGTATCTCTATCAATTTACAGGGCAGTCATCTGTCTAATGTAATGCCGATTATCAGTGACAATAGTTTAATGATCCTGTTTCAATCCACCTAGGCCAAATTCCATCCAGGGACCATTACATGGCCAGCCCCCACTGCACCCCAGAATGTGCCACACTCGGCCACTCAGACCAGTGCTGGAACCACCAAGAGCTGCCGCGTCGACCTCGCTCTGCTTCAGCAAGCATCATCCCACAGCAGCCTATCCACAGGCCAATCAGCTTGTATGCTGACAAATCTGTGGGTTATGACATGAACACCCAGATGCCCAGCAGTAATAAAGGAAGTGTGTCATGGTCTGATGAGACACCTGTCACTAATGTAGAAAGGGGTTACCGTGATAACTATGGCTATGCATCTGCTCAGAACTACTCCAGAAGCAACGGTTCAGTAGGAACAGACAGCCATTACAATGGAAATTATGGAACTGTAGCAAGGGGCAATTCGGGTAAGCAGCGACATCCCCTGAACAACTCGCATAACACGCCTCCCCAGGACCATGTGAACAATAAACATTACCGGAACAGTGGCACGCCACTGATTCTCTCGCCTATCACTGAAGACCCAATGGAAATCACGGACACAAGAATGGCAGCACGTAACCGCGATGCCTATAGTGATTACAGCACTTGCCGCGGCAGCGGTGACCAAGTTTATCCAATCAGTACATTGGTGCGGCATAAGAATGGTGAGGTCTACACTAACTATGGACACGGTGAATTGCAATCACTGACACAAGATGCAGTAGACGCTGATGTTGGGTACCAGACTGATGCAGCTTCGGGTTACTATCCTCAAAACAGCGTACAGACATGCCTTTGAAAATGTTCCTTCCCACACAGTCTGCTGCCATGGTGTAAATAAGGCTGCATCTGTAAGTATGCATTGGCTGCAGCTGCCAGTTACACACAGATTAATGGCAAATGGATGCCATCATGGGCCCTTGGTCTCCATGGATACATAAACGGGCTGCGGCATGGACATACAGCCAAGTTTACCACATCCATAGACCTAACCATGGAATCTGGTTGTGTGTCCTGACATCTGAAGCGATGGTGCACGGTGAAGGTGGTGCTTTTAAAAAACAAACCAACCAAGGATCCCATCTGGTAATGTTCCAAAGCAGTGGGGATACTAATCATACTCTGAAATGAACAAAGTGCCTGCCATAGCCAAAGATATCTGTATCTGAAAAAAGTAGCGACTTGCCAGGTAGTGTAAATATGCAAGTGTGTATTTTATATATATTTATCCAGCCGTTCTTTGTACACGTATTTTTTGTTGATTTGCAACTTTTTATGCATTATTCATCGTAAAGTTTTCATGTTGCAGAATTTTGGAGTCTCAGTGGTAATGCAAAAGCCCTTAAATGCTTAGCTAATGTGAATACAACCTTACTTGTGATCTCTTTGAGGGATGTTTTGTTCGAAGTTGTGTGACATAACTGTCTGCATTTTGCTAGATGTTTTGTCAGACAAATATAAAATAGGCCAAGAATTTATGAAAAACTAAATGTAAGGGGCATGTTCACGTGCTTTTTTTTTATCATCAACTGAAGACCATGTATTTTAGATGTTATACAATATTGGTGATTTTAAACTTGGGAAAATGATTTTTCTGAGTGGTGTTGAACATAGTAGGGAAACATCTAGTCCACTGAAAAACAAACGGACAGAAGTGTTAAGACTTCATAAAAGACAATGTGATGGGTGCTGTAAGCATCAGGACTAATTCAAAATCTTCCAGGGACCAACTGGGAATTTTATCATTTCATAGTAATCTTGCAATGTACAAAGTAACACATAATGTTCGTTGACATCCTTGCATTGAGACCTCTCTCTTGTCTGTTGCGCTGGGCAAAACAAGAATTGTAGGCAAATTTGCTGCATTTCTGAAGCAAACATTCAGAGAGTGGCAACGACAGCATGGATTGTTCGAGTCCCCTATCGATTCCCACTTAACTCAGGTTCTGTATTGGATAATACAATACATGCAATACCTGGCTGCCCAATCCACCTCCTGTATACTTGTTCATGCTTCTCTACTTTGTTAGGGCATTGGAAGATCTGTATTCAAGACGTCAACATTCATTGCAACTTTATGCTATATATACATACAAATCATTGCCAATTGAACAACCCTGTTTGCAATGGTCCTTCTCCACATAATTTTATGGTCTTATTTATTTCTGCACATATTTGAGCATAAAAAGCAGACATTTGAAAAATGATCCATTTCTGTAACCTCCAAAATGGTTTCTCTCAGCTCTGAAATTAATACACGTACTGTACATTTATTTTTTTCCACATTTTCTATGCACTTCCTTTACAAAAATCCACAATTTTCAAAGTATTTCTGAAATGTTTATTATCTCTTGTTACCCTAAATTCATCAGAATCCTTCACAGGCTTTACAAGGTGAATTTTGATACTTCAGGACTTCAGACCTCAACCACTAGGTCTGCATTTTTATTCTTGGTATCTGTATGCAATCTCGGGTTACTGCTGTACGTTGAACCCTAACCCCCTGGGGTGTATGTAAAATTGTATTGAAATTGGAGAATTTGGGACTGTTAGGGTTAATTTGGAATTTTAATAAGAGATACATCTACAATACCTGCATAAATCCCTATCATCTGATTGGTGGATTGTTGACCACATTTTAGTTGACTGGATCCCACCCCCATTTCATATACAGAGGAATGTCCCTATAACGAGCACCACTACCTGGTATATCGAACATTCGGGAATACCGAACATCCCCCTTGGCTCTTGAATTTTTGGTGCACTCTTGCTGAACGTTTCAGATTTGTTTTTAAATAAAAGAAACACATTTGGAACCGATGATTATTACTCAAAGTTGAAGCAAATGGCACTCATGATGGAACAACGGGCAGCACGTGACGCAGTCTGTATCGTCAGTGGATAGCGTACTGTACACAGCATGTAATGTGCCTACATGTATATCCACAGGTGGCCACATAGACTGGCTGCTGAGTACACGTATGTCCGTGTATGCAATACAATGTCTGCCGACTCTAGTACATAAAACCTTGCATGATGATCTCTACAAAGCCTGGAGATTTGAGCTCAAAAACCACCAAACGGGAAACTAATGCAAAGACAGATACTAGCATACTTCACTTGCAGGAAGCTTTGATAAATATCTCACTACTTTTTTTTGTTTCCAAAAATGCTTGGCTGATCTTTTGTTGCCAATTTCGGACATGTACACTTACAGTGCTACTATATTGGAATGGTTCCGGGCGCTGCCCATTTATGTAAGTGCCATTTTAAGAACAGGAACCAGTGGAATTGTTCCTACATGTACATGTCACATGGGGATTTTAAGTGATGGTACAAAAAAAGTTGATTTCATTTTGCAATTCTACCTCCAGTGAGGACAACCCAAAAGTTGAAACATGAAAGGAGATTAACATAATTTGTTTAAATGCAGGAATTTATTTTTTTTTTAGCTTATTGCTGCTAAATTTTGGCCTAAAATCCTCATTTGAAACTTTTTGTGGAATGGGCTGACACACACATGAATGGGCCGGAGTTCGGATATGGTTCGTACATCGGTGACTGAAAATTGCCATGCCAAACAACTGTTATACCGAACATTTTCTGTGGACCCTGTCGTGTTTGTTATAGCGACATTCCACTGTATGTTATTCCCAATAAAATAAGGAAGTAATGTAGGGACGGAAACCAGTCTACATTACATGGTGGAACTAACAGTGGGTAGCGCTTCAGGCATGAATCTATTTTGTAAAAGATGGACCTTTATAGGCAAGCGGGACCTATTAGTTCCACTAACAAAAGAGGATTCGTGCAACAGTAAAGAATACATTTAATTGCACGAGGTGACAGATGAAATGTTCGATTCCACTTGGCTTCGAAATATTCTTACCATTGTTTTCAAACATTTATTATTTGCATATACATGTACTTAGACTTCCACAATGTCACAGTTCCCATCAGTATCATCATAGTCACAGAAAATGCAAAAAGGAAAAAAAAATACAGTCAAACCCCTTTATAACAAAGTCCTTGGGATTCAATAAATTGTCTTGTAAAAACTGGGACCTTGTATTACCTAGATTGGAAAACAAAGGATCCAAGACATGGACCTAAAATTTTCCTTGTTCTAATTAGGACGTATTCAAAGTGCTGTTGTATTGGGTTTGATTACGCAAGCGTGTTCTACTTAATGTTTTCCTTAATATCAATACATATTTCAAGAATAAATAAAAACATTGTTCATCAAAAAACTCAGGTTGTTGTATGTTTGCCATCTGTCAAAATTCACCAAGACCCAGGACAATTTGAGGTCATTAAAAGAGAAACCGAGGAAAAACTTTTAAAATGTAAAGTGAACTTCGGTACTTTAAAACAAGTCAGCTTTCCAAATCAAATCTAGCTTTCATCAGAATGACCATGCCACCAATTCAAATGGGGCCTGATGTCTTAATGTCTATTTATGTAAAATCAAATACACCACCGCATAGTCTTGGATTTCTGCAGATTCAGGAATAAAGGAACCCAAGCTGGAGAAGTTAAGTGTGGGATAGGTCAACCAACCTCAAAGATGACAGATGCCACACAAATGAGTGTATAGCCATGGCTGCATTTCTTGGTGTGCTCACGATATCACTTGCACCTATGGGATCCGCAAACCAAGGGCTTTACTTTTCCCACAGACAGGTGTGCTTTTCAACTATAGCCAGATGACCAGGAAATTAGCTACATACCAAATGTGCATGTGTGTTACATTTCTACTCACCAATGGTACACCAACTGGGGCCCAATGTTCTCAAACCCGATCTATTACCCCCCCCCCATTTACTGAGGAAGAGACGCACTGCTAGGATTTGGACGAGGTGCGCTTTGTGTCGTCCTCTGTATCGTCGATATTGTTGGCTACTTTGCGGGCTGGGATGTCGGACAGGTCGGAGGTCATGTGCAGGCAGCTTCGGATCTGGCTGATGAGACCATCGGGATCCAATGTAGCAATTTTGGCTCCTGAATTCCATAAACCGACAAAATTTTTAAAAAGCTGGTTTTATTAAAAATTCCAAACAAAAATGGGGCTGCGAAGCCATTTTTAGTCTGACAGAATGATTCCAGTGTTTCCTATTACACTGTACATATACAGTGAACTCCGGCTAAGTCAGCACTCTCGGGACTCAAGAAATTATGGCGACTAACATGAAACCCGACGTGTGTTGTAAGTCGTCATGTTACCAACTTACATGTACACATGTATTGCCTATGTACATTATGATTCTTTGCACAAATTCAATGGCTTTGATGTACCCTGGTTTATTTCTACCTCCATGGTCGATACCAGCAAATTCGTTCTCGAATATTATCCTGCAAATTCAATAATTGATCATGTGCCCCTAAGGACGAAGCAAGGACGGCAAGCCACTTGCACATCACATCACGACTTGACAGTGAAGTATATATGTACGTGTACATGATACAGTTACGGTACAGAAAACACACTCATCCACACGCGCATTGGTTGAGATGGTTCCATATAGTCTGGATACCAGACCCGACAATTCTGACTACCCGAAGAATCATTATCAAGGGTCGTCCGGAAATCTTTGGGCAGGGAACCAGACTATGTTCAATAAGGCGACCCCGATAATGGACAGAGTGCATGCGTGTAGCACTAGAGGGGTTACTGGTATCGATGTACTCATGCTGACCATGCGCGCATGGGACTTGTCACGTGACACTTCTTGGCAACCGTGGTGAAGGATCAGGAAACCAATACCGAAGCACGACTTTTTTATAATGCCGACTTACACAAAGGAATTTTTGTGGTTTTGTGGAAAAGGGACTGAGAAAAACATGCCTACATATACGAAATGACGACTAATAAATGCCAACTTAGAAATGAAATTTTCAATGGAAATGCATTATAAATGATCGTGACTTTTGTGAAACGGCCGACTTGGACGATATGACGGGTTACGCGATGTCGACTTGGAGTATACTGTATATGTATTTTCTAATAGGGCCCTATGTCACTGTGTAAATTAAGCAACAATGGATCAACTTTTTAATCCTTTTTTGGAACCACGTCAATATATAAACCACTTCACCTTTACAACTAATCTCACAATGAAACTTTTTGAAGTTATAGCCGAAACCATTGGAAAATGTTTTTTCAGCGCATGTGAGTCTGAAAAATCCTGAGCATGATGTTTAAAAATGAGCTTCAAACATGAGCTCAGTAAAACCTCCGATCAAACTATGTGCAAGATCAGTGGGTAAACAGCTGGGGATGTTGAAAAAGTGGTTTACTGAAAGAGCATTATATCAGGGAAAGCTACAATAGGAATCTCCTGTCAAAGATTCAGACTACATGTACATCTGATTTGCAAGGAAACTTTACTTGGTCTCACACAAAAATGTACTATGTACAGTTGGACCTCGTTAATAAGAGCACTGTTAACACAAGATGCTGCTTAAAACAAGGAATTTTGTAGGTCCCAATCATTTGTTTTTTGTTATTTTCATTCCTGATAATGCAAGGTTCCTGTTATGACAAAGTAATAACGAGGTAATCTGCCAAGTCCAAAGAGCCTGTTATTAACGAGGTTCGACTATATTCCAGATTGATAGGCAAATGACTTGTGGGATTTGAAACGCCAAATAGAAAAGAAACTTCACACTTCACTAAAACACGGTTGATCACTGATGACAGACATAGAGAACTTTTCAAACCAAAACGCTTCAGTTCAGTCAATGTAAACTTAGGCACCAACAATGACCTTGAATTAAGACTTCTGCAATGAGAATATTGCAGGCACACTTTAAAGCAAGTCATTTGCCTACCTGATGGGACTGCTATTCTAGGCCTAAAAACCCCGGACACGTTCAATAAGCCTGCGGAAGAATCCTGGCTCTTTTTCCTTCTCTTCATCGGACAGAGTCTCCTCTGTTTGTGATTCTAAGGACGGAGAGACAAACAGAAGAGAGGGGTTCTGATTGTGTTTTCCCCCACGACAATGAAACCAAGGAACGGTTGAAACTGAACTGTTGCTTATGGGAACAGTTGTGTACGTGAATAGGTAAATCTATAAACAGGTTTCTGACAAGCTCTCTTTGGTGTGCACCAAAGATATGGGGTAAAAAGGACCCATCCTACCTTCCTAGGGGCACTGCTATACAATCTCTTTAATACAAACCTCCAAAATGAACCTTTGTTTCTCGGGTAATCTAATTTACAATATTTGTTTCACTATTTTAAAGGGTGTTTTGCTGCCAATATGTTAATGAGATGTCCATGTTCATGAGAAAAACTGTTATGGCATCCTTGGAAGAAAACTCAATGTTACATTGGTCTTTTCACTCAAAACTACTGAACTTTTTCAGATTTTGCTGGCCTAAATTTTCTTTTCTTTGGTGATTTATTATTGTGTGAGTACACGGTAGTAAGCAAGCAGCTTTCTCTCAGAAATGTTTTCAGGGAGTAAATTCAGGGTTTATAACTGAACAGAACAACCAATGCACTGAACCACGCCTTCCCAAGGTGACATCGAAGCAAACTTGTCATAGAACAGTGGTCCAGCGTAACAGTTGTACAATGCTTAACGCCACTGGCGTGGGCCACTTGAAACGACCACTATTAGTGCTACTCAATGGTTACCGAATTCATCTATACATTACAACAGCCTCAAAAATAGGGCTCAAAATTTGCAGCTATAGAGGTTTTTCATGTGACTTAACATGACAGGCGAGGGCATTTCAGGAAGCGAACCCTGTCCGTGGAGGGGCAAACCTTTTTAATCTTCAAGAGACTTCAAAGGCGCGCGCGTCTCCGTGCACATCTGTGCAAATTGAATGCGGACCATGTGACTTCAAATCCTCTTTCCATTCCACGCTTCACGAGTAACATGCTCAACAGTGACAGAGTAGCATAGCTTCTAGTGACTGTGCTACCAAGACAGTTCATGGGACAGTGGCACCTACCATCGCCAGTCTTGGTAGTTCCATCAATCGTTCCTGACACACCTGTCTCCTCCTCAGCGAATGCCAATAATAACGCCCGCTGCTTACTGGTTAGTTTCCTGCAACCAGGAACAAGAACAATCACTCTATCTGAGCCAAAGCAAAGTAATGGGAATATTGTAAGCGAATTTACACAATAACGGTGGCAGTCATTTTAAAAAGTGCAAATATGAACATAGTAATATCATCCCAGCTCCACTTCACACGTAGGACATTAACAAGACCATCTAAGCTCCCTAGGGAACACCCAGCTTGATGCTGTCATTTGAGAACAAATGACTTGCTTGCGAGGCCGTCTCTACCCTCACGGGTACCCATTTACTCCTTGGTAAAGAGAGGTAGTTCATGATGACAACGTTACTTGCCTTAAGTCATATGCATCACAGTCCCACAAGCTGGATGTGAAGCCACTAATTGTAATTGTAATATCACCACGCACAAATCCTGGGTTTTACTGTCCGGGCCACAAGGCCACAGCAACTCTCAGCACATCACATATCTGTGGTTCCGTTCAATCCCTATACTCAGCAGCGTCATCCATTTAAAACAAAGCCAACTGGCCACTGAATGGAAAAAATTCTTTCCCCAATAAAAACTTTGTTTGTTGTGACAGCCTTGTACTCACGTAGGTACTTGGATCTTGATATGGACATA
This sequence comes from Acanthaster planci, assembly GCF_054643075.1. Lineage (NCBI taxonomy): Eukaryota > Metazoa > Echinodermata > Asteroidea > Valvatida > Acanthasteridae > Acanthaster > Acanthaster planci. The sequence goes on along the minus strand of NC_141778.1, from coordinate 17,044,692 downwards.
GTGGTCTCCGTAGCCATAACCATTCACGCGACTGATGCCTTTACCTGGTAGACGTATCCGTGTATGTGACTGAGTTCCTGCTGGTATCTGTAACAATACAGGATAGTCACAAATCAAATGTGCCCGCATTTAACAATGACAAAATAATGCAAGGATTGGAGTTCAAACTGCTCTTTGTTTCACATGCCTTTTGTTAAAATTCTCCTGTTTTGTCTGCATCTATCCTTTTCAGGGAGTCCTTTACGCTTTAACCAGGCAGATACATGTTCGTACCTTCAAACATTCAACATTTGAGGGTCTTAGAGGGTGTAGCCCAAAATGACTCAAACCATTTCTGGCACTATGATGGGACCTGGAAGGTCAAAGGCTGTGCGGAATGTCCAAATATTTGACTGATTATCAAATATTTGAATATTATTTTCAGAATTTGAATACTTGAAAGCAAAATTCATGAAAAGGGAGAATTTTCCTTTGTTTTAAATGAGAGAAATTGCACTACAGAGGCTTGTTTCATGCAAATGAAAAGCGACAGAAAGCTTACGACTCAAAACTAAATTATTCAGCAGCCCTACCAGTAGCAAATCCTGTGATTTCAATATAATTTTACATATACCCTGGGAGATTATGAGTAAAAAATTTAAAAGGAATAGAAATTTAACAGGGCAAGAAGTATTGCTCATCTTTTCAATTTTCTTAAATCGTGGCTGGAGATACTCCTAGACATTAGAAGCTATTACAGTGATTACAATGTACAATTGTGTGAGTTATTGCAACTGATTTTGTAATGGTTTAACCATCAACAATCTGCCTGTAAGTAAGACCGAATATTTGGATATTCAATTGAATTGAAGGTCCAATGTTCGAATAGTGAATTATTCAAATTGACTAAGCCCTAGAAAGGTCGCACAACAGTTTCCAGCAAATAAACCAGAATGGACAATGGTCACAAGACAGAGAGAGAGACCGATGCGAAACAGGGTTGTGTAGCTGAGTCCCCCACAAGTCCTTATAAGACACTCAATTTCAAGTCAAGTCTCAGGCTATTCAACTAATACGTTTGCCTTGGTTTCATTCATCCCCTGTTAATGGTGACAAGACTTGTCACTCGACCTGTAATTGCGACTCAACCCAACAAAATGAGTCACAAGTCAGTGGGGCAACCTCGGCATGACAGGCCTTTAGAAGAATCTTCCACAGTGTAGGTCAATGGGAACCCTCACACATTTTTCACCCATATAGAGTACTGAAACATGATGTCAGTGTTAACCAAGGAGTGTAGTGCAAATGAATGGAGTACGCGCGCGTTGTTCACGCCCTAGTTCTCATGTTCCTGCCTTTTACACACATGACTGTGAGCGTGACGTGTTCACTTCGGTACTCTACTTGTACTCTTGTTCGTTTTCATCAGAATGCCAAAGTGAGTGATATATCAAAACAAAGAACTCCGTTTACTCTTTCTCTTGCAAACTGAAACTGAGCCTTAAGACTCATTTTGTGGTATCCAGTCACAATTCCCTCTTGAAAGACAACTGTGTAAGAGCTGGTGTCTGTGACATCATCACTGGTGCCCTACCAACAGACCTAGCCAGGCCTGCCAGCTAGACAGTAACATATATTAACCCTATCCCCCTAGGTTGTTGAATTAGAAACGTACTGAAATTCGCAGATTTTAACAGATACAAGCAAGTCACTGTAATGAGCCCCCAGCTGGACCAAGAGAGGGTGCAATTTTCCTAGCAACATAGGCTACTCTGGTAGGAACTGTACTCTGATAGTTTACGAGTGGCTATGAAACGCGAGCGTGCAGTCGCATCGCCACCAACAAAATGAACACTCCCGACCAACATGGCCCTTTTCAACTGATGAGGGGATGCTTCTGCTCAAGGTGGATTACTGGCACATGACTGGACAGAACCTCTTCAACTCCATCAAGTTGCCACTGTTGAAGTTTCAGTCATCTGGCATGCATGGACCTCTGTGGTACAGGGGTGACTTGACAGTGGTTGTACCAAAACTAACAAAATCAAGCACAGTCCAACACAAAGTACCACCAGCCAGTCACTCCACAGAACTATCACTGTGTGCTCCCATTTAAACAAGATCCAACACCATCACCCTTGGCCTTTGTTCCTCAATCCAACAAAGCTGAACAAGTTCATAATGTATAACAAATCATTGTTGGAGCTTGAGGGCCAAGAATATGTAGCCACTTGGGCACTAAGAACTTTGCATACAGTGTTGCAGAAGTTATACTTACACTAAGGTGGATACTGTCATAGATGCCTTTGATCTTGAGACTGCCACCGAGCGCGGCTTGGGTGAAGCTAACTGTTACATCGGAATGAACGTCAGCACCATCACGCCTGAAGGTCTGGCTGCGGGCTACGCGGAACGTAATGAAGAGCTCCCTGTTACCAACCGGCATCCGGACTGTCTGGCCATCCTCAACACCTTACACAATCAAAAGAAGATAAATAAACAACCACAACAGAGACATGTCTTTCACTGGAATGCCTTCAAAGAAAAAAAAGCTGTTTTTACAGAGGGAACTGAACCTTTGTTGTCATAACATGGAATTTTTCGTACTTTTAATTAAAAAATTTTTTTTTTGTTCTGAGCCTGGTGTAGGCTCAGAACCAAAACCAATCAGCAAGCATGAACTGAAAGCAGGTAAAAGCTCCGTAGAGATGCTAGAAAAAAACCCACAAAAAGTATAAATCTACACGTTTATTCAGCTATTCAGCCACAAATATGCCAAGTAAGGGCTGCTTACAATGGCAACAATCTGCGCTGAATTGGTTGAGTTTATGCCGTGTATATTCAGTGGGCTACAGCATTACTGGCTACATGTTGAGTGTTTAAGCTATTACATGTATCATAATTCTTTCATTTTTGCTGCAACGGCCGACATGCGTCATATTATGAGACTATGAGACATCACCAAGCAGACTGCATATACGCAGTAGTCAAGACAATGACACCAATGATTACTTTGGAGAATTTCACAGCGTACGTTCTCATGCAATGACTTCTTACCTGCTGGGACGGGCACGGTGACTTTCTTGCGTTGCATGGTTGTCCCTGCGCCCCGACAGGTCATACAAGGGACGGTGACGATGACACGCATGCCCCTGCACTGCCGGCAGGTCGTCCGCATGACAAAGGGACCGGTGTTGATAGTCTCCTAAACAATCAACCCAGCAGAAATAAATTCTTCAAATTTTACTGTAACATAGTCCCCTGTCCTTCGCTGGTTGATTGCTTATAAAACTGAAATGGGAGACATAAAAACCGGAAGTTCTCTAATGTACAACAGTCAAAGACCCAAAACGCAGTATCTCACTATTTGTAATATCCGAGTCCCGGAATCATGCATAAGGCGTGAGGTCAAAATACAAAGGTTAAGAAACAGTTCAACGGTTTGAAAAGAACCATCTGCCCTGGACTGTCTAGCTTCACGAGCAACCCTGACAACAATGGAGTTTGTGGCTTACACAGCCGTAGTTGTGAAGACTAGATCCTATTAAAGGAGAACTTCAGTGGGCCTGGTCAGCCCTCCTTGGCTGGCCATAAGGATTAGTGGTTAACACCTTGTGATAGAGAGGAAAAATCAACTGCTTCGGAAACGTTTTGAGTTTTTTGAGTTGAACATATTTCATGACAAAAAGACATCGCCACAAGATCATTGTTCATCTTTAAGCGCTTTTTAGACTGGAAAATAAATACGTTTATACGGGCGTGACGGGAAATGCCAAACATGGTTGCCTCCTTTTACCGCCTGACCTATCGTCTCTGAAAGGAAATATCCACATAGACAAAATTAATTTATTTGGAACTTCAGTCAGGTGTACCATATTCTTTGAAGGTAATAAAAAAAAGTCAAACTCCGCATCAAATAGTGCTGCAAGTATGTGCCAAGGTTTGGAACGTATGGGCACGGCTATAGGAGATTGGCAAATATCATAATAAATCTTAATATACATGAGCACGATTGGATGTAGTTAGAATTTAGAAATGTTATGCAGCGACAATGCTGTACGTTGCATGTTCTTGGCTGATTTCTGAGTGATTCTCACCACATGCTTTTCACAACCATCTCATGATGCGGGCCATTGTAAGTTTCAGTATGTTCACGCACGTGTGGAGCACGCCGTACAACTAGTTATCCATTTTTCGTTGTGTTTGTTTTTTATTAAGTTTTCTTTTATGTGTTCCTGTGTGCCATCGATGAAATGCCTTATTAAAGCCGTACATCTGAACCGAACAGTTTGGTTCAGTTCAAAAGTGCCTTGTTTGATGATTTTTGCCTCGGTTCGGCAGTTGGCCTGCAGCACTAGATTAAATTGTGTTTATTGTTTTAATTTACTGTGCATTAAAGTTTCATAGGTAAAGTCAAACACCAGAGATTAGTATAAAACCCGACATGTTTGTTTTCCAACATGAATTTTGTGCAGCCACAAAGTATACAAAGAGTACAAAAGAATCCCACGTATAAAACATATTGCAATGTGCACGCATGTACTACTGACTTCAAGGAAAAACATGTATCCTCAAATCGTGCAGATGCAGCCGCGAAGTGAAAGTGCGTAGTTCGCGTACATGTCTTCCTCGATCCTACACATGAAAACCTGCGAGTGTGCAATGCTGAATCCCAGCTTGTGCACACGGGCAAAAAAAGAGGTTTTATCGATAACTATATGTTGGCGAACAGAACACTACGTCATGTATGATTCAGGTAAATACTATTTCGAGTTAGTATATTCGATTCTGCAGGTATACAGTTAGGTGTGTATTTAACTCACGATACCGAGACAAAATATCAAGATTACAGGGTATTGAGACCTGAAAAGACTGGGTCTGGAAACTGACAGCGCAACACAACTACTCAATACACATGTTTTATCAGGAAATAAAAACAGTCTGCCGATCTAAATCCTCCAGCGGAGCTGCAAAGTAAAGAGCTATTGACTCATCCACCAGACCGCAAAAGTCTATGATGCGGTAATGCGATGAGCTGTTCATTGTTTACTGGAAGCTGCAGAGTGCACAGTGTACTCGACCGCAACGGTTTGGCCAGCCTCATTGAAGCGTTCGTCTGTTCGATGTTGACCGTCAGTGGGGCTTAGCGTTTACAAAGCGTAATAGTGCTGCAAGTATGTGTCAAGGTATGGAACGAATGGGCGCGGCTATAGGAGATTGGTAAATATAATAATAAATCTGAATATACATCAGCACGATTGGATGTAGTGAGAACTTTGAAATGTTATGCAGCGACAATGCCTTACGTTGCATGTTCTTGGCTGATTTCTGAGTGATTCTCACCACATGCTTTTCACAACCATCTCATGATGCGGGCCATTGTAAGTTTTAGTATGTTCACGCACGTGTGGAGCACGCTGTACAACTCGTTATCCATTTTTCTTTGTGTTTGTTTTTTATTAACTTTTCTTGTATGTGTTCCCGCGTGCCATCAATGAAATGCCTTATTAAAGCCGTACATCCAAACCGAACAATTTGGTTCAGTTCGAAAGTGCTTTGTTCTATGATTTTTGCCTCAGTTCAGCGGTTCGCCTGCAGCACTAGATTAAATTGTGTTTATTGTTTTAATTTACTGTGCATTAAAGTTTCATAGGTAAAGTCAAACACCAGAGATTAGTATAAAACCCGACATGTTTGTTTTCCAACATGAATTTTGTCCAGCCACAAAGTATACAAAGAGTACAAAAGAATCGTACGTATAAAACATATTGCAAAGTGCACACATGTACTACTGACTTCAAGAGAAAACATGTATCCTTAAATCGTGCGGGTGCAGCCGAGAAATAGAAAGCGTGTAGTTCGCGTACGTGTCTTCCTCGATCCTACACATGAAAACCTGCGAGTGCGCAATGCTGAGTCCCAGCTTGTGCACACGGGCAAAAAAAAGAGGTTTTATCTATAACTACATGTTGGCGAACAGAACACTACGTCATGTATGATTCAGGTAAATACTATTTCAAGTTAGTATATACGATTCTGCAGGTATACAGTTAGGTGTGTATTTGACTGACGATACGGAGACAAAATATCAAGATTACAGGGTATCGAGACCTGAAAAGACTGGTCTGGAAACCGACAGCGCAACACAACTACTCAATACACATGTTTTATCAGGAAATTAAAACAGTCTGCCGATCTAAATCCTCCTGCGGAGCTGCAAAGTAAAGAGCTATTGTTATGACTCATCCACCAGACCGCAGAAGTCTATGATGAGGTAATGCGATGAGCTGACCATTGTTTACTGGAAGCTGCAGAGTGCACAGTGTACTAGACCGCAACGGTTTGGCCAGCCTCGCCGAAGCGTTCGTCTGTTCGATGTTGACCGTTGGTGGGGCTTACCGTTTACAAAGCATTGCACGCTTTCAAAAGCATTTGTATTTGACCTCACGCCTAAATTAAGTTTTAATTTATGAATTGTCTATTACTTCGTGGATTGATATACAAAAATCAAAATGACCAACGGCGGCAGCTCAAAAGGTAACGTAACACCAACAGACATAAAATAACCAACAAAATCCCACTAAACCATTGTTGGAGGGACATTCCATGCACAGCTTGAGTCAAATCATGGTCAACCGTTACTGTATGGAATCAGCAGCAATGCCAGAGTATACGACACAATACTTCGAAGGACCGTTCCTCCTACCTGCCCAGTGCCATTACACCGGTGACACTTGGTTGTCTTGGTACCCGGTTCTGCCCGATTCCCCTTACACCTCTCACATGTGTCCTCCATGGTCACTGTCACATCCTTGTTGACCCCCCTCGCCGCCTCGCTGAACGTCAAGTCCATCATCACCTGAGACAACGTCAAACGAGGCAAGGCAAGGCAAACATACACAGATTTCTGAGTCAACTGCAAAAATAAAACCTCAACAAATTTCTAAAACCTCATTATCTCTTTAAATCTCCAAAACCCTCCCAATACTTCTCAATTTTATTTTCTTTTAAACCAATTTTCTGATGTATCCCAGAATATTGTAACATCACATGCCTTTAAGATCTTCTAAATCTCTCAAGTGTCCTAAACTTCTCAAACAACATATCCAGCTGACACCTTCAACTTCAGTCTTTTCCACTTTCCAGTATTTTTGATAACTAAATAGTCTCTTCCTTGTAATTCCTCCTCACAATCTTTCAAACCTCTTAACTTTCTCCAAAGTCTCATTATCTTCATAATCGTTTAGCCTTAAAACCTAACTCTCCAGAGTTACATGCATCCAACTGAAATACATTTTGTCATCCCTAAAACCATAATATCCTTCCCTTTAACCTCTGATGACTTGGAAAATTCCACAACACTCATTTATAGCCTTCAAAATCTCATTGCAGTCTTCCGTTCTTAAAAACCTGCCAACACTCTCAACCACTGACATGCTCTTCACATCACACAACACCGTTAAACTCTTACCTCGGGAAAGATTCTGCTAAGCCCTCTAACGTTTTGATACATCTTAAACCTCTTCGGCATTAGTGAATATGACTGCTGGACAATAAAACTTCACAGATCCTTGAAGTTCCCTTTAAACTTTCATAATAACATCCTGAAACCTACCTGGTAATCTAAAAGGAATGATAAATATGACCATTTCTTCTTTTATAAATTTAAACCTCTTAGATCTTAATGGACATAACTCCTTGTGACTGAATGAAACCTTGCATATTCCTGAAGTTCTGTTAACTGTTCAATGTGATGCCTACCTCGTGGCCCCTGTCCAATCCGCCAAAGATGGAGTCCCCAAAGGGTGAATCCCCTCCAGTTCCCATGCCAAAGCCTGCATTGCCAAAGATCTTCCTGAAGAGCTCCTCGGGATCCATTTGTTGGCCCTGCCACTGGCCTTGCTGGAAGCCACCCCCACCAAAGCCTGATGCACCCACGGTGTCGTATTCCCGCCTCCGTGCCTCGTCACCCAAAACCTGCTCATTGCCAAGTCACAACATCAAGGTATCAACTCAAAAAAAAATTGCTTTTGTGTGCAGTAAAAGAAGAGCTAAAACCGAATCTACTTTCACTTTCAGAGTTCAGTAATTGAGGACGTCGTCTTTTTCAATGAAACCTACATTTGGGGAAAAACCCTGATTTTTGAAATTCTAATTCTAACTTTGTGTCTCTGTTGCATCTGACCTTTGTTATTTGATATGGAAATATCACCAGACTTGATTTCAAACTATTACTATTTGTTTGGCAGGTAATTTGATTCAATTCATCACTCTTGGAAATTAGAAAATGTGCTCTGAACTTCCAAAATCACATGTCAGATGTGACAGGGACACGAAAAAAATGGACCCCTAACTTCTGGAATTACCCAGATCACACAAACCTCATATGCTTCAGCAATTTCAGCAAACCTCTTGGCAGCATCTTTGTTGTCCTTGTTCCTGTCTGGATGATACTTTTTGGCCAACTTTAAAAACAAACAAGAATAGGTTTGTGAGATAAGCATATCAAAGACCAATGCCACAGAACTGCTGCATACTGAGCTGAGCTTGGGCGAGGAAATTGCTCAACAAAAAAAGAAGGTTAATAGCTAAGACCCCAAGTGATATACGCAACTACTGACTGGTCCTTGGCTGATTTAAATTGCTTGAGCAACGCTTTCTACCTGGCAGCCCTATGAAATAAACTGGGCCCTGATCTAAAGGGAAGCCATTCAGTTAAGTCTTCCACGAGTCATATCATCAGTCAATAAACTAATCTCGCCACGAGTTAAAAACAACAGAAGCAAGTCTGTTTCGAGTCGCTTTGGCTCATCTGGCCAGTGCTTATCTCCGGATCCCTTGGCATGAAATGACTGAGAATACGTCTCTTCCCCCTGGATTGGATGTAGGTCCACAACAGGGTGCTCCCCAGCTAAAATGAGTATCCATTTACACTCCTATGCAGAGAGAGAAAGCAGGGTTGAAGTGACTTGCCCAGGGCCACAACCTGTAGCCAGAAGATGGATTTAAACTCCTTACCCCCTCATCGTGGGTAACGAACCTTAGCCTAGGGTGAATGCATGGTTAAATAGGTGGTACACAAAACTTGAGGGTTTACCTGGGACTCCGGTTTGGGGCACCGTGTGTTTATATGCGTGGCCAGGGTCTCCGAAATCGGACAAAGGGAACAGGGCATTGTAACAAAAGACTGTACTCGAAACAAAAAAACAGGCTGCTGGGCATTACTGACATTTTTCACTCTCAATAGTGGAGATAATCCAGCCTTGTTTTGAAACAGTATACCACGTTTTGGGGCATTTAGTCCGAGCGGATTACCACTGGGGACAAAAGCACTCTACCACCACAGCAATGAGCCACACAGCACCGCTGCCTGCTAATCTGGCCCCTATTGAAAAGAGGTCAGCAGCGCACTGTGCCAGGTTCGTAAACAAAAGAAAGTTACATAACACTGCACAATCTGGGCTCTTTTTACAAGGCTGCAGGCCTGGCTGAAATACTCGGGCGTCAATAGATTTTGTCTTCCAGACTAGAGTGGCTGCCAGACAGTAATTCGTGTGGGTGTAAACGTCAGTTAATTGAAATAATAAATTTTTGAAGAATTTTGAAAACTGAAAATCTTGAAAAAGTCCCGATTATGTGCACTGCATTTTTCAAACCACCCAGCAGCAAGTGGTTAACAGTATTTGGGGGGGGGTACCTCAAGGGAAAGTCTTGATTAACTCCTTGTTTAATATTGACCCTCCTATGCTGAAGTCGCCCTTTGGGTCATTTGGTGAACACTTCGAAGAAGCACAGCTGTGTTGTGTTGTGCACTGCACCAACTGTCCCTCACAGGAATATCAGATTGCACTTTTGTGCTGCCCAACAACTGTGCTCCACTGTTTCATGTGCATAATTGTGCAGTAAACCGAATGCAGTGAAGAAGACTGCACAAAAGACCCTGGGTCATTTTGTGCTGGCAATCTACTGTGTACACACTGAACCTGTGCATGTTTGAGTTCCATATAGAAACTACATGCTCACCAGTGACTGTGGGCATTTGTGCACATTTGTGCCGTAAAACCAAAGGAGGGTTAAGTTAGCATTCTTCCCTAACCACTATGCCACACTCAACCACAAGTGAAAAGGGATAAACAATGACAATGCAATGTCACTGTCAAATGCTCACAACTGTAGCATTAAGAGAAAAACTGACATCGAGGACTCATCAGTGGCCCACCTCATAGTAAGCCTTCTTGATGTCTTTCTGCGAGGCATTCTTCGGGACGCCCAGTACTTTGTAAGGATCTGAAATGGCCGTGGCTGCTGGGCTAGTGTGGATTAGTCTGCCAAGGGATGTCCCCGAATGAACTCCTGCCAAACAATAACAACAAAACATGGTGAGATATGCACTGACTGTGAGGTACATACATACATGTAGCTTTACAAATGTACAGTAAACTCAAAGTCGTCATATCATTTAAGTCGGCCTTTTGACAAAAGTCCTGATCGTCTGCAATGCAGTTCCATCGAAAATTTCATTTCTAAGTCGGCATTTATAGGTCGTCATTTCACATAAGTCGGCACGTTTTTCTTGGTCCCTTCTCCACAAAACCACAAAAAATTCCTTCTTTGCTTCGTCCGCAGGGGCACATGATCAATTATCAAATTTGCAGCCTATGAGGATAATAATCGAGAACAAATTTGCTGGGATCGACCATGGAAGTAGAAAGAAACCAGGGTAAATCGAAGCTATTGAATTAGTGCAAGAAATCATAATGTATATACATGTAGGCAATACATGTGTACATGTAAGTCAGCAAAATGACAACTTGGAGCACAAGACGGCATTTGCGCAAGTCGTCATAATTTCTTGAGTCCCAAGAGTGCCGACTTAGCTGAAGTTTCCTGTGTGTTTTAGTTGCCATGTTCCTGTGTTGTTTTATGACATTGCAGTGTCCAAAATGCAAGGTTGGTGAATAAAAGTTTGACTTTCGAAACTTGCCAATCTTGTAACTTTTAAAGAGTATTTGAATCAGCCAGGGTTGCTTTTGCTGGATATTACTGTATGAGAAAGAGGAAACATACACATAGATATGTACATAATTGAGCTCAGCCGAAAATCCCTTTGTATTAACCCTCACGGTAATATACTGCCGTAACAAGTTAAAACCCATATCAACAATGCTTCTCCAAATTTTCTCACGGCATATAGGCTAGGCCTACTGGAAAAACAAACATCAAAGAACTGAGTAAGAAGGTAAATGTTCAAATTTGTACAAACATTTACCTTGTGGATTGCGTCTGGCAACATTATCAATTGTCACATTTATCATCCAAGATACGCCAACAGACCACAATAAAACAAAGTCAAAACAAATATCCCTAAAATATTTTTCCATTAAAAAATTCATGTAATTTGAAGGAGGGGAGGCAATTTCACTCTTTGATGCTGAGCATGCTGAAGGCACTGTCAAACTGCTAATTATTTTAGCCGAGTTTCAGAATAGCATAGCCACGCATAGGCACCAGCAGGGGTATGGCATGTTGAGCAACACCATAGCAACATGATTTTGTTGACAAAAACCATGTCACTCTACAAAAGGGGATGGGTGACCCACAATTTTCTTTAGCAAAATGTTCTCCTTTTTTGAACGAAGTTGCGAGTACAGGCCTACTATCGGACATGGCATGCTAGCTGCACAAGCGTCAACACATACAACAAGCATCAACAACTTGAAAATACCCTCTAAAGATTTTAAAGTGTTTTTTTCATATTTTAGAGACCGTAAGTCCTGCCACTGTGTAAGAGAAACATTGAATTTACTTCCAGATTCATGCAGAAAAATAAAACTTTTTCGTGATGCATGGATGCTGCCATCTTTCTTTACTCTATACCGTCTACGCGAAAACAAGATGGCAGCCGGCCGGTCGGGCAGCACGAGCAGGCCCAAATTTGTCGCTCAAATTTCCACACCGAAATATCATGTTTGACAATATGATAGTTGAACATGTTGAATATGATATGTGGGAGCCTTACTAATGTTGTAAATATAAAAATTTTGCATAAAAATGTTCAACATTTTGTTGACACTTTGTTGACGCTAAATAGCATGACCCGCATGGGGGGCCTGGGTCCTGATACGAGTGACCGGTGCGGCATGACCGATGACACCGACACGACGACGGCATGCCTTTTTATATTTTTCAGACTCCGAAAATACCATCAATTGTGTTGCCGATGTGCTTTCGCAGCAGATATGACGCTTTACAGCCATCATGCCCAAATGATCTAAAGGCCCTCTTGGTAACAACGGTGCATCTCAAGCATGGGAAGAATGGTTGAATCCTGCGAGAATTCTGCGGTAAAATTCGCAGCAATTTCGTCATGCCTGTCGCAGCCATGTTCCTCGGTAGTCAGATGCCCCTGCTGTTTTACCACACAATTTGATATGTTTGTCGCCTGGGTGTAAACCTGTTAAACTTGTTCCAGTCTATCAGGACGTAAAACTGTCAGGGTTACGGCGGCCGGCAAAGAACGCATCATCGCCATCTGACGGTTAGTCCATGCGTTTTACCATGGTTTCTGCTGTCGCATGAGTTTGATACCCATCCAGTATAAACTGTGGGGCACAACGAACCTTCGAAATTTCACTTTGTTGCATAACTTTTTACAAAGTTCCAACGGCCTCTAGATTTGAAAAAAAGTGATGGTAGCATCTTCGATCCGTGTAGTCCCTTACAAGGAAATAACTAACTAAACTACCCCCCCCACATTTACAAGCCCACACTTTACAAGTCTTCTCTCAAGTGTTCCAATGGTCAGTTTTATATTAAAATATCACATTCAATTTATTTTAGCTCTTTTGCATGCCTTGACACAGGGCAGAGCCAGAACCAAATTTTCTGGGGGGGGGGACTTGTTCAACATTTCTTGAAAACTTTTTGGACGTATTTTCATATAACACTATTATGGCCTTTTTGTGAAGGGTTAGGCTGCATTTTGGACCTTTTAATGTACTTTTGGAAGGGAGAGAAGTGACATAGACAATTAAATGCCATTCAGTATTTCTTAATAAGATATTCTGGCTCTTTTCTTGATGGGGGGGGGGAAGCCCATTGGCCCTGAATTGCCTTGATACCTATGTTGCTTTGCAGACAATTAAAGACTACCGTTCAAAATTCGTATTTGGGTTATAAATGGACAGCAGCTGTGTGACAGTGTAAAGATCAAGAGCAGGCCTCTTGCCAAGGGGGTGGAGGAGGAGCCCCCACCTGGCAAACCATAAGCATCAAGATTATCTATTGTTCTTGTGATGTGTCGCCCCCCATGTCAAAAGCTGGTGACAGGGCTGGTAATGGGTTGGAACTCTCTCTTCTATAATTATAGGAATTTAGAGAACGGATGTAGAAAAAGATCATAACCCTCTACAATTGCCCAAAAGCAACATATTTTGCCAGAACTCAAAGGAAAGGTTTCAATACTTCTTGAATTATTTTTTCTATTCATTTAATGCTCAAAACCCTTGAACTGTCAAAGAGAAAAAAATGTTTGAGAATGAATTCATTATGAGTCTACTCCTGATGAAAATTAAACCGTAGAAAAAAATTCCAACAAGAATGTTCACCATAGCATTAGTTTCAAGTAACACATACCTAATATCTATTTCTATATTTGTGTATTTCTAGGAGTAAAATATTAATAATCAATAGAAATGTACCAGATATAAGCCCACGATCAACAGAATTTTCAACAATAAAAGCCAATACTGCAACTGTTCCCATCTGTGCTCCCACTTAGAAATAAACATGTAGATTTACTCTCAAAATCCATACAGGATTTTTTAGTAATCATCCGCATTTCCAACCCTATACATGTTCAGAATCGAAATATATGATTTTTTCCCAAAAGGTTATATAGCAAATTAAACATATGACTAAACTCATTTTGCACTTGCAATAAACTTTAGATATCCAATCACTCTCCATAAATATGACTTCTTTCATTTTCGAGTCACTTTACAATGCCTGGTGGGGAACTGTACTTCACTACCGTTGTTTCCGTTTATTAGCTTGCTGAGTGACATCCTGGGGATGATTTGACAATTAACAGTGGGACAAACTACTCTCATCAAATGTCCAGTTTATGATCCAGGGATGAGGAGAGGTTTTCAAGTTTTTCACTGACCGTACATGGTGCAGATTTAACTACAGATGGTAAAGTAAAATACCAATTACTTTACTTGCACAATAATTTTCCAAACATTTTTCCCAAATGGTTTGCACTTTTGTGAATGCAGAAGACATGGCTATATATATTCATATCAAGTTCCAATAATATCAGTCAATCACACGGTTGACCAAAGGTCAAATCATGCATGCCAGTTTATGCATACAGGACCCCACTTTAAAATTATCAAAGGGAATATTTCCGCGAACCACTGCAAAGTGGAACTTGAATGGCCTTATACCACATCATAGTTATTCAATCTATCCATAATTGCAGCATGTTGAAATGTTTTTGTGTAATTTTTTTCACAATGAGGTAAAGCAGAAAAACATTAATGTAACAATGCTGAGATCCAGGCACACAGAAAAGAAATTCCCCCCCAAAACTGCTTGATCTTAATTTGAAGTCATGATCAAAAAGGTGTCTGGCATACACCATGGGTAAAGATCCTACGGGGATGGAGTGGATATACCCCCCTCCCCACTTTGTTTTTTTGGGGGGGTGTACCAATATAATTAACCCCCCCCCTTTTCAAGTCACTGACTATGCACACCCTTAGCCTGCACCATTGACTACGTACTTGCCAGCGTCACAGTCTCACTTGGGATGGAGGCCGTGCCGAGCTTTCAGAAATCCCCCCTCCATTATGTGACAAAAAGTCTCCGCCTATGGCTTTATAGAGTCTTTGAGAATGACACCAGCAGTCCCCTTGTACTATCTTCACAGCTACAACAGAACTACTTACATTAAATGTAATATGCAAGTATATGGCAGGTTTTCCTGGTGTTGTTCCAGGGAATATTTTGTCCACACGGCTAGTTACCATCATATACAATGCACATTTTTGAAATGAAGGTCTCAATCAATGCAAAACGTCTTGAGCTCCAAGGATATGTAAACCACAAACAGTAGAAGATGGAGTGAAACAAATGTTGAAAGTTTGGAGAAGACTGAAATATGACAACATGACTGAGGTATGAATTTAGTTGCACAAAATAAAATCTTACAGTAATTTGAAATATTTACATTTAATTATCTGTGGCACTGTGTAAAACTGTTCGCTGTTACTGCAGATCCATTAAAAGCACACGTCTACTCTACATGCAGTTATCTCTTTGATCCTAGTTTGTTGACTTAATTAAGGACTCAGTACAGTTATTGTACAAGAAATTGTCACTTATTGTATCATATAAAGGCATTTCCATTATCCTTACACCAACAACTAACCTCTGTGCAAACAATATGTTCATTTAGTTTTTGAGATGCATGTATTTGACAAGGTTGTAAAAGGTCTTTTCAAATAACCCAGAGTCCCTCAGCATTTTTTGCTCTGGGAAGTTTTGTGAATCCACAAAAATTGAACACTGAGCAGTTGATCTTAATCTTTGTACTTAAAGTGAATCGGGATTCCACACTGATGTAAATGAAAGACGCAAGGGTTATACAGTTCTGAAACCATCAAATCAATTAATATCTCAAGTGTTGGATTTCAGCAGGTTAAGAAGGGAAGGTTAATGTAGAAAGAGCCTTTCAGTAGGAAAACATTACTTCTTTTCATAGAATGGTCTCAAGCATGGCTCAATTCCTTCCCTGAACTTTGTAAACTGACCAATCCCAAGGCTGGTTAGAATAGAGCAGTCCAGACGGCAGTCATACGGCCTGGGGGTTCCAGATGGAGGGTTGGGATTGGCTACCATGTGGTCGGCTTTCAGACCAAAGATGTCCACCATGACTTTGGCCATGTCATGCTTGGTCATCTGCTCGTTGTGGCACCAATGGAAGATTCCCTTAGCGGCGACTGGATTCTGGGAAAAAGAAAAAAAGAAAATTGAAGCGATCACAATTTGCTTCATTAACCATCTCCCTTCCTGGATCTAACAATAACATGCAGATTGTAATTACAAGAATATGTACAAGCTGGATCAGAATGAGCTTCATGCCTTATGGGGCCAATTTGAAGGGCTGCTAAGCACAGAAACTTGCCAGGAAAAAATATTGGCTCAGCATTGCCTCAAGTGGGGGATGTCTACTCTATAAAGTGGCTGAGCGCCTTATTTGCGTAACATAAAAAAGTCTTGCTCAGTAGCAACAGGTTCCCAGCGGCATTGCCATGTAAGGCATATTGCCTGTGAACGATACCTGGCTAATTTTTGCTCAAAGAGAAGAATTGCTAAGTACAATTTCTTTTCTGTTAAGAAAATTGTCCACTCCCCTAAAATCTGGTGTATTTACACATATAAATAGACTCTACCACTCAGTTTAGAAATCTTGGATCTAATTTTATCCACTGAAGCATGTACAATACAGTCAGTGACAGAGTCCATATTTTATACAGGACATCTTTTACACCACATTCAAATTTTTTTTCTTTTCAACACAAACAATAAAAAGTTAAGTATGCACCTTAAGGTAGAGGTCTCCTAGCTGTCTGCAGACCAGCGCAACATCCTGCACGTGGGTTGGGTAGCGAAGCTGATAGGCACACATGGTTGCCTCCTTGCTGCTATCCAGCAAAGCTTTGAAAAGGACGGTTACCGCACTCTCTTCAAGATACTCCACCTCACCGTACAGCACTGGAACTCGCAAGATAGCTGATGGACAGGCAGCTATGAAAGAATGAATATCCAACTTAGATTTGGATCATTCTAGAAATTTGGGGTCTGACATGAGAAATTTTCTGTCCATGTCATTTGACAAAGGATATATCATTGGAATTGACTTCAAACTATTTTTATTTATTTGCCAGGTAATTTGCATTACTTAATCGCTCTTTTAAATTGAAGAATGTCTTCACAATTTACTAAGTCACATGCCAGATGTGACAACAACAGGCAAAATTGGACCTCAAGTTTATAGAATGACCTGTTTCGCAAACTGCTTAACCTACCAGAAAATCACAATGTGTGCCTCACATTTTAAACCCTTTAAGGGGTGTGTGCCATTTGATTTGAAAAGTTCATTCATTGTTGAGACTGTCATCTGTTGAGGTTGGCGGTGTTTCTGCACCTCATACAAATTTATAGGCAACTTTGCCTCCTCCATTGGTCCATTAATGTGTCAAGGAATTCAAGATTGCTCCCTCTCAAATTCTGGTCCACGTACTGATTTAATTTTGTGAAAAAAAAAAAAAAAGAAAAAAAAATCAGCTAACTTGATTTCCAGTCAAGTAAATCAGTGATCCTGACTTAATCTGACCTGTGTTGGTTAAAAAAAAACATACAAGCATGGCTGGTCATGAAAACCACAAAAGGTTTCTAGTACATCATAATTTATGAAGACATTCATAAAACAATAAAACGGTCACAACTGCAGGCATAACGTGAGCAGACACAAGAAATACTTCAGGGCAAAACAAGCATTTGAGTTTACAACGAATGGAGGAAAAAGAGTAAAGTTGCTGGAACCTCCACATTGGCTGAAATGACTATTTTTTAACACAGGGGTTGATGGTTAGACAGAGAGATCTAATACCCTTGGCCAACACCTTGGGCGGAAGTCCTTCTCAAATTGTTTTCTTGCATACATTTACATGTACCAAGCTGGATTTGTACACTGTCCCTTCACTGATATGTATAAAGTATACAGTGAGTGATTTTCCAAAATAGGATCTCAGAGTCTTTTGCATGCCAAGATAAATGTTCCCGTTTGAGTAAGATACAAATGTGCATGTAAGCACGATCTCTTGCCAAAAATCACAGAAAAAACCTTGAGGAAATCTGACACCATGTCTACTGCTCCTCCCCCCCCAAAAAAAAGAACTGCTGCAACTCTTCCAAGCTTTATTTCAGTTTGGTCTTGTTTGAAGTCCAATAAGTAGACTTAAGTATCACAGAGTACATGTAGGGAGTTAACGCCTTGGAAACAAGTACCCGCCCGATGATATCAAAACTAGGTTTCTTTTTTGTGGGCTAGGTACTCGTAAAAAGAAAAAATCCACGTATAAAATGTACATGTACATGTATGTGAACCTTAATGGTGAAGGGTGACATTGCTGAAAAATCACCGTACCGCTGAAAAGCTTGGTCCCACTGCCGTAACTCTGATTCAGAGATTGATGGACCTACTTTTGCTACAAATTAAAGGGAGCACTTTGTTTAATAAAAAGGTGGGGGAGATTCCCATCAAACACTGAGAACAATGTGCTGCTTCCTATGTAGAAAAACAGAGTCCTGTTTCAGGCACATGGTCCGCTGGGATTGCCCTGTGTTCATAGTGAATAAACCTTTGTGCACGCCAAACAATGTTCCCTTGTTTGGTGAAGCAATCTACATTCAGAATTGGCATCATGGCAAGAACAGAAAAAACCTTTTTAGCTTGTTATAGTTGAGTTCTGAAGACACATGACATTGTGTTCGATTTGGATGCTTCCATATTTATTTAAACAGATAAAATCAGAGAAAACATGTTTTCCTTAGAGGTGCTCTTTAAGGGTTCTTCATAGTTTTAAGGGTACCCGGGTACCCGGTACTGACAAAAAATAGGTACCTTGTTCCAAAAATACCAGTAAATGTACACCACTATGAAACAAGATAGTGCAGTCTGGGTGCCTCAGATTATGAAATGAATTCCAAGTGCTTGGAAGACAAGGTATAGTGACAATGGGCATCTGCAGAAGAACTGGATTTAAAAATCCAAGTCTGAATTATTTAGGCAGAAATTTGTAGATTCCTCACACCTTTGTTAAACTGTGCATGGAACCTGTCCATTCTTTCTCCTTCAAAGTGCTCTGTTAACACAATCTTGGTGCTAACTATCTGGTTCTCATTATGCGACCTTTTGAATCAGCGCACATGGGGATGTAGGATAAGGACTCAAGCTACTTTGTACATCTACATCTTACTGTTAGCCTGCACAGCAATCTCTCCATCCAACTTAGATTGGCCGTACTTATTGAGTGGGTTCGGCTTGTCCTGGACTTTGTATGGCGGGTCCTTGCCGTCAAAAATGTAATCTGTGCTCAGGTAGATCATGTAGGCTCCAATCTCACCTGTTCAAAGCAAGCATAAATCCCTAAGTCAGATGGGAAGAACAACGAACATAGGGATGGAGACAGCTCAGTTGGTTGAGCACTGGTACACTGTTAGGGAAGTAGAAGATTAAAATCCCATTCAGGTCAATTTCTCTGTTTAGAATTATGAGATCATAATAATGGCTAATTTCTCTGCTTTAAATGTGACCAACTCTGCAAAAAAATGTATCAAGGGACGCTGTGCTATATCACACCAACTGATTTCTATGTGGAAAGGGTGACTTTTTACTTCTTGGTTTACTGGCTTCTATTACATGTATATGAATACACTCAACCTAACTGTTGCTATGAATATTCAAGAGACTTTCTTCTTGGCTAATTTCTTTTTTCCACTTCCTGTGTTTAAAGGGCTTTATCTCTGAAAGCACTTCTGTTAATGGTTATGATATGATTAAACAAAAAACAGTATATCTCCACTTTTCTCCAGATTGCAAAATGCCACAGGGTTCAAACCTACACCAAATTAATAAGGCTGTGCCGAATATCTGAATATTTGGATATTCGATCGAGTATCAAATATTATTTTCCAAATTCGAATATTCAAATGCAAAATTCATAAAAACGAAGGGAAAATTTTTTTGTTTTGAATGCGAAAAATTGCACTGTGGAGGCTTGTTTCAGGCAGACTCAAATGAAAAGCGGCAGAAATCTTACGATTAAAAAATCAATTTATGCATTACAAAATTTTAAAGGACAAGAAGTATTGTTCGTCTCTTAATCTTGCTAAATCATGGTTAGAGATACTTCCAGACACGAGAAGCTATTACAGTAATTAAAATGTAAAATTTTGTGCATTACTGCAACTGATTTTGTATATGAATTGTTCATCAACAATCTGCTGGTCGGTACAAACGAAAATTCCAATATTCGATCGAATTGGAAGTCGAATATTCGAATGGCGAATTATTCGAATTGACTAAGCCCTACAAAATAAAGTTTATAATGTAACCAATTCAGATGTGTATGTGATTCATTTTGAAAAAAATGTCCCATAATACCTATTTTTGTATTTTTTTTTATATATAATAGTGACTAGTGTTTTCTGGGATTTTAAGGATTTTCGTGCCAGTTGGTGGGCTGTTTCATCAAGCTTAGTGCCAGACGGTAGAACGCTATGGTGGAGATCCCCAACCTGCACCGTACCAGCGTAGCGATAACACTGAGCCACACATTTGCCACACTTTCATTTGTAAGGAACCTCCATGTAAAATGACAGAGGTTGGGCCTCAATCCTACACAATCCTCTGAAAAACATGGATCCTAAAATGCTTGGGGAAGTTGGACGATTATAGATTTGACTTTCATTCTCACCACAAATGGAAGCTATTGTCGACGTTGCCCCAACATTCAAGTTCTTGGTCTCATCTGCCTGTTTTTCAACAACATCCGGCCTCCGTTCAGCTGCCGAATGGATGACTACATCTGGCTGCATAGCAAACGCGAGTGGGGAGAAGTGTCATTACCACAGCTCCAAAATTTGAATCTGTTTCTACCTACACCCACAGCACTATTTTTGGTTATGAATTCAAACTGCAAGTTTTAAAAGCCACCGAATTACCAGTACATAAATGCAATTTCTAGGATGCCAATATAAAGTCTGTACTGGACTACATTCGTTTTGCCTACAATTTATATGGGCAGTTTTGGCAGAAATATCATCCTTTGGTTGTTTTTATGTTACCTCCATTTCCTTCAAAATGTACATGTACAATTGTGTCATTAATTTCTAAGAGCCATACATGTAGTTTTAGTAGCCACTTGTAGGAGAAACACAACAGGGACATAAAAAGGACAGATCCTATACAGGTAAACATTGTAAAGAAAAGTGCGTAGCTAGGATTCTATCGAGAATATATAGAGACGTATCCCTTAAGGAAACTGCCCGCAGCTTTGCATTAACCCTAACCCTCTACACCATGCAAAAACTGAACACTGTTAGGGTTAAAAGTGTATTTCTTTAGCCTTACTATGGGAAAATGAGTAAGTTGTCTAAATCCACTGTAATAACGATACTTGTGCTTTAAAAGTTGATGTGAAATCATTATAGTATCTACGTAGCTCATATTGTCGTACCCTCCTCCCCAAAAAAGATTATATGACCATGCGGTTAAAAACAGTCACAAAACCAAAATGGAGTTGAAATTACCACTGTCTGTAATCTGCGTCAACATTTAATTAATGGTAAAATAAAAACCAACGATGTTGATTTCCCAAGAATCCTGAGTCCTTTAAAGTAAAAAAAAATCAGGGCTTTCACCAAAAAAAAAGACAAAAAAAGGATAATGATTAACCAGATGCAGTGCAATTGACTGCATAATTTTCTAACCTTAAGTTGATATCCAAACGTTTTTTTGACATCACATGACTTACTGTTTGCCAGCACAAATCGTAGTCTTCCACTGTCCTAACCTATTCAGTCAAAGTTGCTGTTTCATTCATTCACAAGTTGGACGGTTTTAACTACCAGTACAAATGAATCCTTACAAACTGCATGTGTATTCATTATAAACGAATAAATACAAAAATGCTCTACATGACGAGCTATGATGTGGGCAATGAAAACAGAAGTGAACATCTCAACTGGTGTTTTTGTGTAAGTACGGGTAACCATACAACTGGATCTTTTTTACCTTGAAATCTGAGATGATACTTTTGACGGCAACGCCATCTCTCAAATCCACCTTTTTCAGAACACCCCCGGCTCGGCTGAAGGCCAGACCTACCACATCCCACGATGCCTTGGTGAATTCCTTCACCAGCGCTCGCCCTAGCAATCCCGATGCACCAGTTATCAACACTTTGGGCATGTCTGCGTTGTGAGGTCTAATTGGCCATCTGCAGAAAAAAAAAAATCACACAACTTGATCAAATATTCATTTCTGTCCCCAACAGACAAATACAGGAGATACCATCACAGGCTGTCCACAAAGCATGTACATGTGCTGGTACGTATTCACAAAGGGGGAGTTCTTAACATTATGATTACCTTGTGTATGGAGGGGGGATCCTAGGCAATGCATACATGTACATAAAGGGCCAACCGGTACTTACATGTATAAAGCATCCAAAGTATGTACATTTCATTTCAATCATCCCCACTATTAACAGCATCTCTGGTCTGGTGAGTCAAAGAGCAATACGGAAATTTATCTGGATTGGAAACTTAATTAAACATCAGTGGCAATGACACCCAATTGTCTGCAGTAAGTCAGTTGGGGTTTAACTTTTTAGTACCAGCTGATTTTAAAAGTAGGAGTTTTGTTGGCGAACGGTATGGGTCACTACATTTAATTCACAGACCCCTGACACACAAATCTCTACAATCTGCTGGTCGGTACAAACGAAAATTCCAATATTCGATCGAATTGGAAGTCGAATATTCGAATGGCGAATTATTCGAATTGACTAAGCCCTACAAAATAAAGTTTACAATGTAACCAATTCAGATGTGTATGTGATTCATTTTGAAAAAAAGTCCCATAATACCTATTTTTGTATTTTTTTTTATATATAATAGTGACTAGTGTTTTCTGGGATTTTAAGGATTTTCGTGCCAGTTGGTGGGCTGTTTCATCAAGCTTCGTGCCAGACGGTAGAACGCTATGGTGGAGATCCCCAACCTGCACCGTACCAGCGTAGCGATAACACTGAGCCACACAACTTAATTAAACATCAGTGGCAATGACACCCAATTGTCTGCAGTAAGTCAGTTGGGGTTTAACTTTTTAGTACCAGCTGATTTTAAAAGTAGGAGTTTTGTTGGCGAACGGTATGGGTCACTACATTTAATTCACAGACCCCTGACACACAAATCTCTACCCGTTTAATGAGGTCTGTCCTTGTTTTCTCAAGCACAGATATCGGTAGTGCAGTCATTAGGAAGCTAGGCTACATGTACGTGTCTAGATATCAAATGGTTGTACAGGTTTGGATTCCTGCATTTTTTGGTCTGCTCCGAAATAGCTTCTACATCGAACAATCACTTGACTTTCCAGCCCATACCACGTGAACTGGTTTTACTTCAAGTATTCCCACCTGCGGCATCCTACCTTATAGTACAACATTTGGGCACTGTCATCACCTTCAATATTTCTGCATGCATTTGCTACTGTAATTATTTGGACAGTCCATCTATCAATATAAATGACAATGTTGGCAGTAACAAGGGTGCGTCCAAAACCCCAAAATGGATTTAAGACCTCAAGTGCATCTCGTGTACATCTCCCAAGGTTAATGTTTGACTCTGACATCGTTATGCCTTATGCCCCGACTATAGCATCTGGGTCAACTACAGTTGGGACAATGCTAGAGTCAGGACGTAACAAGATTACCAACAGGCCCAAAAAGCTGTTCTCATGGTGCACCCATGGATGTTTTTTTCCCTTCCCCAACTGTCAATCTTCCGTCTGGATTTATTGTCTAAACTTGGTCACATTGTTCATACTGTAGGAGGGTAGGATGTGGATTCTGGTTACTCACCAACATTCTTCTTACATACATGTACCAGTGGAACACTGTTATAACAAGGTCCTTGGGACTTCACAAATTTAAAGTAGTTACCATGCAAAACAAAGAAAATCAAAGACTTGGGACCTCAAACTGTCCTTGTTATAAATGTGACCTTGTATTAACAGTGGTCTTATCTGTGTTTGAATGTCCCTTGTAATCAGTAGAACCCAGTGGGAATTTTTTTACATATTAAACACAAGCAGATTAGTCTCCACAAATCAAACAATCCTTATTCTGAATAAAAACCACCTTTTCCCATTTGGTCATGGCCTGGCAGTAGTACTTACACGTAGCAGTGGCCAAGCACCTCTCTCACCAAATCTGAGACAGTGAAAAATTAACTTCATACTTTTTGCAAAGCATGCAAGATTGCATAGCTGCATCTTTCTCTCTCTCATTCTCCTGATCACAATCGTGTTTTTAACTACTAAGAAAGCATCTACCGATGGTCAAAACATAACCTTGGCAACCACGGCACTCTGTGTCTAAACAACCTAACAATTGTCAAGAGTTTGAAAATAGACCCCAAAAGCGGCCACTTTGGGATTAGTTTGGACATGTGTTATAAAGTAATGAGCCATAAGAATAAATTGAAGTCCACCCGAAAAATGGAATTTAGAGTTTGGTCAAGTCCCCCCCCCAAAAAAAGAACGTTAACAAGGAAGTCAAGTTGGTGAACGGTGGGCACGGTGGGGTTGTTCGCCATTTGTCACGTAAACTGACGGCGAAAACGCCCGCAGCATGCACTATGCAGAAAATCATGCTGGTGTTCGAGATCTCTCCGGGAGATTTATGAAGATTTTTCCTTGATATGTTTTTCAAATCTGATCTTAAATATTCTGAAAAGGAGGAGCAAGAAAGTTACAACCGAATTGATAACATGAAGGTAAGAGTGGTCTTAACCCGAGGTACGAGTTATTCAAGGAACGAGTTGTCTGAGATATGAGTTGCCCAAGGTATGAGTTGACTCGATAGCAAGTAAGAAGTGCAGGTAAAGTAAAGGATCGGAGTGCATAAATTAAATAGGGTGTCGGTCACTTTGCCCCATTTCCACCTCGCCCCATGCCACTTCGCCCCTAACCACTTCGCCCCATCTCCACTTCACCCATTGATTATCCTCCATTCTGTTCTTCAGTAACAGAGCTGCAGGCCTAGATGCAACTAGTAAAAACATCGACGTTTGAGTACCCAAATAACGATCGGAGAGCCCAACTTTCAGAGACCAACACAATGCTTCTGATTTCCTGAACGCCGGACCCGAATTTTTCGGCGGGACCCTAAAATTTTTATTGGCAAGTTACATGCAACGCATTTTATGAACAACCCTATGGGAGAAGTGTACCTGCAAAATCTTAATCTGTTTCCATTTTATATACTCCAATTCAAGCCACCGTCTTCCAACAAAGTGTTGCATTATTGATTTGGGACGAAGATATTTACAAACTTCGAAGTTTAAAGCTTGGCAGAGAAGGGAAATTCAGAGAATTCCTTCCAACAACACCACTTTTTGTCATGAACCGTGCTTTGACTAATTTGTGAATATTAATGTTCTAGTATTGTCCAATCAAAATTACGACTTGCAGCTCATTCATCCAGCTTTGACCAGTCACATTCATTCTCAGCCTGTAGAGTGACTGGTGCCCTTAAAAAAGACAATTATGGGTGATTTGTTCTTACAAATATTTGAAAATGTATTTTGTATAATCTGATAATATGCATGCATCTGTGAGTTGATGAGCGGATACATCAGTTGTCATTACATTTACATAAAAAATACTTGGTGGAAAACTGTAACTTAATTTTTGACTGGTTCACTTCCCCCATAGGGTTGCGCATAAAATGCATTGCTTGTTTGTCATCCACACGTATAGTGCATTGCAAACGTCAAAAAGGTTTATTCACCATAATGGACAACGCAGTCGACATTAATTTAATGCCGTAGAGTTTTCAATAATAACTACATGTCTTTGTGGAACTCCCCTCTCGACCATTTTTTGAAGAGGCTTGTAACACACTCGAGCACGGACGACAAAGTGGAAATGGGGTAAACTGGAAATGGGGCGATGTGGAAATGACTGTAAACTATTAATTAAATACAAACAACCTACGCTAGGGTAGATCATGATTCATGGGCTAAATAATGCACCCATTAACATTAAGTTACTTTAGAGCAGACCAGTCCCTTACCTGCAAAAAAAGGACGAACAGAAATATTCTTTTCGATAGGCAATATCGCGACACAAAGCACCTATCGATTAATGAGGTTTTTCACAGCCAGGTGGCATCTGACGATCACAATATTGTACAGGGCATGAGGGCAACAATAAAAGCAGAACTAGGACCATGTTGGAGCTCGGAGATCGAGAACGCCCGCATTTTTCGCAGAACGCCCTCAATAGGCAGCCATGAGCAGGTGTGAATGTAAATTACGGTAGCTGATCACTGTCAAGAACATTTTTATATTACAGCATTAAAGGTGGTGTACACTGTTGTTGTTTTTTTGGTCGTAATTTCACAAGATTGGCTGATTACGGTGTGTCATATTCCCTGCAACTTACATTCCACACACTTGTTTTATTATTGAGTCAATTGCTTTATGAAAAATCGAGAAAAACAGCGCGGCATTTTCAACGCTTAATAAATTGAAGGTCTTGTAGTTTATCTTACGTAAAATCTATGGATTATAGGGCGTTCGTAGTACAAGCGAACATCGTTCGCGGAGTCAGGGTGGGAAACGAGCATGACAGGTTCTCATTCCCTCAAAAAAGGAGCAGTTTTCAACGGCTAGGAGTAATCAGTGTATAAGAAAAAGTTCATCCAGGAACACAGCAGTCGACTCGTGTACATGTACATGTACGTGTCCGTGACATCGAAACGAGTAGGCCTGTATGATGCACGTGCGCGCACGATCGTGTTTATAACGGCACTTTCATGGCGGTTCACACGTCTATGAAAGTCTAAAACACCACTCATAGTTGAGTCATTAATAATAATAAGTAAACAAGAACTATGTCTTAAAACAAGGGAGGGGTGATCTTGAATTCGCAAAGTTTTCCGTTAAAGAAAACTTTCCTTAAACAAAATTCAACTTCACACGGATCCAATTTATTTCTACTTTACACCTAACCGTCAGGTTTCTATAATTCTTGTTCACAGTGTTTGTGGCGAAAGAATGTCGGTATATTTTCAGCTACTTTTAGGTTTACCCGTTCATTAATGAAGACTCCCACAATATCTGCAAACACTATGTAATAAATTTGGCGCCTGTTACAGGAAGTGATATGCGAAGTGAAATTAGTCGGCGAGGTTCCGAGTTGCTCTAACGTTATGGGACAATTTTACCTGCCCCGTGTCCCCTCTAGGTCTACTTATCCTATCCGAGCAGAACAAAAGAGGGCGTGTTTGTAAATGAAATTGACGGGTCCAGTCCACTAATTCAAGCCCCATTGAAAACAGTGTAAAATCAGCACCGTTCAGGGCCCAATAGCATGCACGCCGACATCCCTGAGATTTCTGAAACACAAATGAAATTCTTGTCTGGTCACTTATCTTTCAATTTCTTTTCAATTTTTTGTGGGTTAACCAATTACATTTTTAATTATTCCCACAAAACAAAATCACCCCCCAAAAAGTGATTTTTCCGAAGTCTGATTGCAGCCATTTTTCAAGTGGCAACCCTCAACTTTCTCGGGCACTTAGGACCATTTTTCAACCGTAGTTTTCAGCCCTTCTGCCCTCATATGAAAGCTCAAAGACCCAGGAAGTTGATCCTGGCAACGATTTACACAATCTCACCGTTTTGGGGGCCAAACAATCTGCTTTTTCAAAAGATACTGTGGGGGCACTTTTAATGCTAATGAGCTGGTCAGAAATTCTCACTTGAATTAGTGGTCTGCACCCTGACGGACCTTTTGGTCAGTGAATTGATCTCCATTATGTAGACTGGATAGGACACCGCGCATTGTTTTTGCACAAAATGCGCGGCCAAACAATGGCGGCGCTTCAGGAGAGTTATGTGATGCAGTATGCTGTGCATTCCTGGTCAACATAACCTTTTTCTCAGGGAATGATGGCAAACCCCTCGGGCTCCCTCCCGAAAACAAGCCAAAAATAAACAGAAAATGCAAGCATATCATTTCCGGAAATAACTGACCATTTTCTTATTAACTAACCCACTCAAAGGCGATAATGTTCCTGTGTTCGTGTGTGTTCGCTTTTAATACTTTTTAAAAAACCTATCGTGTACGGCCTTGCTTTAGCAATAGTTTCACTTTGGGTCGGTTCGATCGTTATTTCCACCAGGACATGCAATAGGTTTGGTCAGTAAATATGATGTCCATAACTGTCCATGTGTTTTTCCGTCTGGTTTCGATGAACCAACACTGAAAATATCATCAATAAAATGATTTTAATATTACACACTCTCAGGAAAATTGTACTAAATAAAGTTCATTTATATTGAGTAAATTTTATTGAAAATCGACTTGACACGCGGCATACAGAAATGCGAGAATCTTTTCTGTGAGCACAAAGTAAGCGCAGCTTTAAATGAGCAACCAAACTAACTTAGTGCCATTTAAAACAGACAATTATTAGCTTAATCAGCTTAAAAAGTTGAGTTGACAACCTGACTTAAAGATTTACATTTAACAACTACTTTCTGGCATAAAAAGAGTCAGTTTTAACCGAGAACGAATAATTTTGTTATGTAGACAAAGTTTCTTTCATTGCGTTGACTTTGAATTCCCTTGTAACTTCATTCAACAGAAACGTCAGCACTCTGCTTCTCACTTCAGTTTCATCTCTGCCCCGAAGAAGAATTCTGTCACTCATATCACATCGTCTGTCACACTATTTGGGTTCAGTACGTCTTTAGATCCGACAAACACAAACCATGGCTGTCTTGGACATTTTTCCGGTAAAATCTTGGGAAAATAAACGGGGTAGTCATTCAGTTTTTTAAACCACTTTTTCCAATAAGTAACATCTCAGACGGTCCCAACTTCGAAGTGAAGTGAAGTGAAGTTTCATATAGAAAGCCTGATAGGCTAGATGTATAGACTGTAGTAAATATCTTACCAGGCCTGTATAGGCTAAAAGCTAAGCATTATAGTACAACTTGAGAGGCTTTCTGAAACTACACCTCAACCATTATTCTTTCCAAATTTATCTACTCCAAGTACAGTATTAAGTTTTTCTTCGAAATCTGACGACTGAAGCACAAAAACCTCAACCAGTTTCTGAAAAACCCCATTTGAAAGTAGGCCTACACGCAACGAAAATCGCAACGCTCGTTATTTACCCTCCTGAAAATATGCATACGCAGGACGCGTTTTGGACGCGATGTCCTATCCAGTCTATTTTATAATGGAGATCAATGGTACCAACTCACCACATAGGCACACAAGTGTAATGTGCGTTCGACGTGGATCTCAGAACATGCAACGAAATTATTCCAGAATGGATGGTCTTTCCGTATACGCAGAACGCGTGCAACAAAATGGTTGCAACCATTTATCTTTCTTTTGATGATTGGGGCTGCACTTCAGCTCAGGGCGGATAGCAGAGACATATAAACACATGGACCAACAGTCTTGCGCGTTAAACCGTGACTTTTAAAAGCGTGGGCAAGCAGACAAAACAGTATTTGTTTACGAGTTCTCTAACTTAAGACGCTCCCTTTTTTACTCTTTTGTACTGGTATCTCTTCTTTTCAAATGTTGCAACCACACTGTTTCGAATCTGCACTTGGTCGGAGGATTTTTTCTCACAATCAAAAAAGGGCTTCATGGATTTTTGGGCTGGAATTCTTCATCTGTGTGTAAATTCCCTGTACTACACCTCATAAATATTCATGAGCAAATTGGAGCGCGTCCACCTCGCGTCAGGGAAGTAGAAAATTTGATACGCGACCAAGTGACGTCATAGCGGGGAGTACTCGCTGCCGTGCGAGAGTTTTTTTCTGGTAGCATAAAAAAAAATCCCTCTGGAACCTGCCGCGTAAATATGTAGTTTGTGTCATGTAATCTTTACGGAACCAGTCTGGAGTTGTATCCTAATAACTATTCCAGTAAAGACCCCAAACGTATAATAGCACCAGACTATTAAAGCCCTGTTTCTACGCACATCTGCACTCCACTATCATTACATGGAAATTTAGCAGCTGAGAAACAGCAGTGGCGTCTGTGAGTACAAGTAACGTGAGATTTCTGTTTGAATATTGATGAAGTGTAGTAAAACAAATACAGCATGGTTTATTTCGGGGAAATAGTGGGAATTACTGGTCGATTTGTGTAGGTCAGTTTGACTACCTCCAGCTGACCTACACTTCGGAACCAGTAATTCCCATTACTTCCCCTCAAACCATGCTGTATAAAGCAATACTGAGGGGTGAATTTGCCCACTTTTTGGATTTAGTCGGGTGCCTTATCTAAGCTACGGTACCCCACCGTTGTTTCGAAAAGGAGCTGCCTGTCTATGTCTTTGTATGTCTGTGACTGATAATCTCTATGGTGTAGACAAGAGTAGGCCTACGCCGTAATGAACCATAAGCTGGACCAAGAGAGGGCGCAATTTTCTTCGCAACGGAGGCTCCTTTGGTCGGAACTGCACTTCACTGGTTCACACAAACGAAATGCATGCGTTAAGGTCGTGCAGCTACCAGCAAAATGAACACTCCCGACCAAATATGGCTCTTTTCAACCGATGAAGTTATGCTTATACGCGTGAACTAAAAATATTAGGTTTGCGGCCGTAAAATTAGGGAGGTTGGGTGACTGGAAGCAGAACCGATATTTTTTATGCCTTTGTCACATTTAAGGGCTGGGTTCCCCCCTCTCTCTTTTTCTTATCTTTTTATTAATTAGCTAATTTTTTGGTGGGGAGGGGGGGCGTGCCCCCCATGTCCCCTGGATCTACCCCAGTAACGCCGTAAAATTAAGGTGTTCATAACGCCGTAATGGTGGAAATTCAGTGAACACATTAAAATATAATGGGGATTTCAACTTTGAAATGCATGAGATAATCCTATCGTGTGCCATTTCGCGTGTCCCACATAAATAGCAGTATATACTGCTTCCGTGAACTGTCATTAAAATAGAACTAAATTATGATAAGCTGCTCACATGAAGGTAAGACGAATGAACGGGGAAAAATAAACAAATGCTGCTTTCAACCTCCATTTTGAATGACTGAAAACAACTGTACCCCTGTTTTTTACTTTGAAAGTTTGACTTCGGTTCGGGCAGCCAAAGCTCAGGTGCATGTAGAAGTCACGGGCACATCACACACTTCGTAGAAATATAACGTCTCCGTTGCACATTGTTCTTTTGATGCAGATTTTCAGTTTTAGGCGTTTTTGAACTAAGTTTGAAAACCCCTTGATGACCCCCCGTGGTCATTTCCTTCACGGAATATCTTGCGAAATAGCCCGCCCTCTGTTGCCAGTTATTTGCCAGATGCAGAGACCGTACCGTGACAAATCGTTGTGTCTGCAGTCACAGACTGTCAATCAATACACCAGTGTTTATCGTGAAAGGTTCAAGTTAATGTATAATTATTTGAATGAAAGTTATTTACGGTGATTACTTCAACAGAAAGTACCCAGGGCCAATCCAAAGTCCCGAAGGCCTAGGCTACTGCCTCTAGCAATCAACTCCACAGGTACATGATCATGATGAAAAAAAGAAAAGAAACTGGCCAGATTTGATGCTATGAGTCGACCTATTTCTTCTCTGTGATTGCATTTTATTGCGTTATAGGTATTGTCACCGGTGATTCAACGTAGCCAATAAGGTTGATTGATGGGTAACAGGTCCCAGCAACCCCGCGAACGCGTGGCGCGCAGCTCTTGGCACGGTGCGAGGGGCCAGTGTGACCAACGGACGGCGTGGTAACTGGCTCATCCAAAGTGCAACGAAAAATAAACACAACACCAGCAGAAAACGACCCACGATGTTGACAAGTTGCCAACTACTCACCAATGTCTTCATCCTGGAAACTACATGGGTTTGGTTTAGTAGACGGAACTTAGTCTAGTTTTTGAGCAGTGTGCACTCAGTGACCAAAAGCTGAAAATGACACGTAGCCATATACGACTGATTCGACTAGGACAAGGTGGAAAGTAATATCGACTTCGCACCCGCCTGAAGTTATTATTTTGACAGTGCGAATTTTGCCCAGGCAGGACACTCGATTCTGGGTAATAAATCAGTGCGTTTTCATCATCGTCACTGCCGCCAAAACAACACAAAGCTGACATTGCCCGATAGCATCTGGAAACCCATTCCCCCTTTTTCTCGTCAAATGAGAATTTCGAGGCCCCTGACCAGTGATTGCAATTCGAGGGCGATATATTACACTCATCAATCAGGGAATATGTTTTGAATAAATAGCCGGACACGATTGTGACGAAGGCACACAGAGCGCGTCGAGGCTGATTCGCAAGACAATTACGTCAAGGTTCCGTAGCGCGAATGGCATCTATAGCCGTTCAACGGGCAAGGACCTCTGTTTCCCCAGCGAGCTCGAAGCTTCTTTGCTGGTCAGGTCGCCATCCCTGAACTTGCAAACTCCAAACTCGATGATGCATTTGCCAATAAGTTCGTTGTCATACCCCCATTTTTACATTCTTAATTCAAATGGCAGTCAAACGAGGGCGGATCTCTGGGCAACAAAGTTCATACCTCTACTCCAAAAGGAAGCCGGATCCTCTCCCCTCTTTTTTGAGCGATAGCGAAAGGTAGATTTTTGGTCATTTCATTTCCCTGCCTTCACAAAAGCCAGTGAAAAGCCCCCAAGTGGAGCCTGACCCCCCTAGGAAGGCCGTAAACTATAAAATATCACAAATCTTTTGCCCTTTCCCCCCAAAGCCCCCCTATGGCTCTTAATCCACCCTTGCAGTAAAGGAACTATATTTTGTCAATGAGAAAACATTGGCAAAAGGTGGTCAGTCATTTGTGTCCGTGCAGTGTCAGCCCCGATGCAATGGTGCTCTGCTGTTTTATCCGCTGTCGTGATCTGTTCTGTCATTATGGTTTATTGCTTTGTCGATAAAAGAATCAGACCCAAACCCGAAATTTCTAATTGTGAAATCTCATGGGATTGATTATATTGCAAATTCGAAAAAAGAGCTTTTCCTTATGGAAATATGTGCACTTCATTATATAAATCCATTGGAAGAACTACCTCATTGTAGCTTGTAACTTCTCAATAGGTTCCATTCAACTTGAATCTTGCTTTTCCTGTAATAAGACCCGGGCGTGGTAAATCATTTGGTTGGTTGTTTTTTAACCCACTTTACCTCTCAAGGAAATAACCAGACCTTTACAAATTATCCTCCGGTATCAATTTCGCACAAAAATCCCCTCTAAAATTAACACTATCCACTTGGTACCTTTTATGGTCTCGCCTCCTCTGCAGTTTAGTCACTCTCGCCTCCTTTCTGTCAGCCTAGATCTTCAAAAATGAGATACAGGTTTTGTGTACATAACGTGATACTAGATGACTGGAGTAACAAAATCCGAACTTTACTGATAGTTGGGCGTAGTCGGACTGAAAACTCTCTGAAAGGTCAGGCTTGTTAACAGTCTGTTCCACATTGTCAGGAGACATTGCCGCTCAAACTGGCAAAATGACGCCCCGCCAAGTTCAGCTAGTGACTAGGCAACATTTGCATACACAGCAGTTTTCAAAATATTCTCGGAAGAATTGTGTAGGAAACCATGGAACATTTCAGACCAATTCTTGGTAAAAGTTGGTGTAATGCAGCTAATAAGCACGTGCGTCTGTCATAATTTCCTCCCTCGTTTTTAATGGCTAACGAACGTTTTGCACTTGTCTGTTGATCGGTTTGTCCGTCGGTCTTTTTTGTTAGTCTCAACGCATGGTAGGTTGATTAATGTCAGAAGAGTTACTTGACAATATCTTCCTTTTGTTTGTTTCTCCGTTTACGTTTTTGTTGCTGCCCATCCCTTGCTGAACTTGTATAGATGTACTGTATACCTGTGACTTCATGTCTGACTATAGTCACGTACTTCAACCAGTGTTTTCGTCTTGCTTGTAACCTTGTCAGCATAACCTCCTAACAAATCGATTTTGTTAACTTAATTTGATTTTTGTCAGGTGATTCCCAAGACTTGTCTGGTGTTTCTTTCCAATGATTTAAATTTACACACGGGCCTGTTTGTCATTTACAGGCAAATCTTATAAAGTGTTCAAGTTATTATTAAAAATGCGAGGGTTCACTTCTTCGGCTCTATTTCATGTCACAATGATGGTGTTTATACTTCTGGAATTCGATAAGCTCAGTGTTGAAACTCCACAGTGTAACTTTCAGGCAGAATAATAACGAGACAACAACAGACCGAGCTCCAACGATCATTAGAGTGTATTACGTTAAAGGCTGCTATGGAATGATTGATTCCTGACGGGACAGTGAGCGCACGCAAGCCCGCCACTGAGATTGAGAGGTTATGCAAATTAATGGCCATATTGATTTCAATAATTGGAAAATATTGTAGAAGTACGATGGCCTCGATAAGCGAGAGCCATTAAGATTGTCTCGTTTGTCTGCGGATCCTTGGAGGCAAGCCGAGAAATCACGGGGAGTAATCAGTGGCCATCGCATGAGTGGACTCGCCGTCATCCGTCTTTCCCCGGCGTGCTGATGAGACGAGGGGAACATGCAGCGGCTGGGGACGGACGGCGGGGCAGCATATTGCGTGGTGCTCGATTATTCCCGTAAAATACATCGAGATTAAACCAGAAATGTACTTTTCTTCATTAGAGGTTAATAAATGACACAGCAATGCCATGTGGGATTGCTGCCTCCGCAGTAGTTCTTAGAGAATCCGAATCTGAGCTGTATTTTATTGTGTATAGGTCCTTCACTCGAAAGTACAGGCGGACAATTATTTCTAAATATGATATATGACTCTGCCCTGCTGTGAGTAATGCTGTTTAAATTAAATAATGTCTTGTTGTGTAATTTCACTGATAAACCTCTGACATGTATGAAAACGAGGATCTTATTTCAAATCTAAATTATCTGATACCTAGCTGTTTATATATTTGAGTTTTTGTTTGCATGACTTAAAATTAGGGAAGGTAAAAGACATCAAATCCCTAAAAAATGATGCCACTTTACCGTGACCAGAACTGAAGAAAAATTCTTCGGATTTGAACTCCTTAACACCTATGCCCGCGCTACGGTCGCCAATTTACTGAGAATAAAGCCACACGATATAGATTAGTTGAATACGTTACCCGCATGGATGCTTTTTACAGAATGAGATATTACGCGAAGTTCAAACCAGAAAGCACCCGGCCGTTGCAGTTACTTGGGCGCATGTAAAAGTATGTTAAAATAACTTTTTTTTCGTAATTGACAGCGAGCCAAAAATGCTTGAAAACCTATAAGAGATAAATGAAATCCTTGTCAAGATCTCCAAAGTTGAGACTCGTCATGGAGCATCTGGGATGATGATCTCTGCACTGTGCGTGTTCCTCATTGTCAAAACAGCCCGATGCGGCACACCTGTTTCTTTTGGGTATGCTAGTGTCACATTTACTTTGCTGTGCATGTCATGTTACAGTTTTTCAGGAATTAAGTGATCTTCATGTCACGTGACCTGAAGTAAAAAAACCCACTCCAATGACTTTGCTGAGCTGCACGAGGACACCTCCCGAGTGATAGATCGATGAATTACGGTATGTTATTATTTCTGTTCACCATCATCATCACGTCACCCGTTGCTACAAATATATTTGGCGCCAACTGATATGAACACAATTTGCACTCTTCGTCTGCGCTGGGGGTCTGATAAATACAACTGTGTACATACCGGCCCCAGCAATATACAGGGTTTTTCGCCAACTGTACTTTGGTCTTTGTACAAGAATTAATGGCAATTAAAATTGTGCCTATTCGTGACGGTCGTGTTGCCTTTGTTTATCTACTTGCGTTTCCCGCGCTGGCTCGGGTGAAATAAATGACTTATTCGTCCTGTACACGAGCATTGTCAAATAAGGACTAAATGGGTTGACAGAACTCGTAATCTCAGCTTATTCCGAGAGGTCTATTATTTTGTCTTTTCTTGTCAACTGTGTGGTTATTAAACCCAAGCAAACAATATTAACCAACACAAGGTCTGTTTTTCTACACTAAACAAACTGAATCAGATATAATCTATTGTGGACAACTATATTTCTCTTACTTGAAAAGGTTCAGTGCCGTTTTTTTCCCCGAGCTTGTGTCAATTTTTGGTCTTTTATGATACTTCTGAACAAGCTCGTCGACGAATTGATTATACTGCAATACGTGATATCCAGTTTGCATGTATTTATCATTACAAATTACCACTGTATGGGTATAAACCGATTCAGCTGCCCAAACAAAGTTCTTGAGCTTTGTTTGTTCCGTTGATAGCTATTGAAATAACTATGGCCTTCAAGTATTTATACCTGTAAAAAACATTTTTTGTTTCAAATATCTTTTGTTCATTCTTTTGTCATTTTGTGCTCCTCTAAATCCTCTATGACGATTCTGATAAACATGTATAATTCACTTGTCCAATCGCCCTATTGGCTTACGGGAGCAAGTGCCCTAACTCTCCCCGTCGAAGCTGTGCATGCACCCCACGGTTTCCTCTTTAAAATTGCACCCCCAATACCCCAATGGTTAGAGGGCGCACTTTTGAACTCTGGTACAGTACTATGGAGTATTTTTTCAAGCTGTTGTATTTTTTCTTGAGAGAATTTTTAAAGTGAAAATGCGATGGGAATAGTGGAAACGTGTAATCTCCTAACCGGTCGGTGGACGTTTATTGAATGTTTACCGACATCGGTAATCCACTGTTGAGAGGAGGCAGTTGATAAAGCGCACATTATGAACATCACCAGTTTTCCTATTCCTATTGACATACATACTTCTATAAGCCATATTCTTTTCATGCTCACTTAGAAAAATTCCGTGTCAAGCAAATCCACCACCCACCCGTTTAAATGCCAATTAGGCCTAATGTTATAGTTATAGGCCTAATGATAGAGCCATCTATAAATTTGCTCCATTCAGCGTCTGGTTTGACTAATTTGTTGCTCCAGCGCTGGTGTGTGTAAATCTTGTCCTAATATCTCTCGTTTGACCATTTTGTTCATGCCACTTTTGCCTTTTGAACAAATAAAATACAAGTCTGGTGAATTCATATACCCAATATGTGTCTTTGATATGTTTTTGAGGTTAATTACTATTCCAGTAAGGCATGGCCTCAAGAGACGTATTGCCATTGAAAAAAATTACTGAAGCCCGTGGCACTTTTGAAACTACAGTGCAACCCTTCTTGGGGGGGGGGGTAAAGAATAAGTTGACAATTGTTTCAGAAAAAAAAAAGCATTTGCCCGGGCTCAAAATTTGGATATGCCATTAGCACGTTGACGGAAAACAGTTTTGTACTGTTTTGTTCAAATACTCAGCTCCCTTCTGTTCTCAAAACAGCGCAAGTTTTGTCCACTCTTAATTAACACCACCAGGTGCAAAAAAAATTTGTTCAGCGGCGTGGAGACAATAAAACGATTCCAACTGACCGGAGGTCAGGGTGTGTGCACTGGGCCGACTGCCAAGACGCAACCTCCCTCACCTTTGCCTCCGAAGCTATCTTGAGCAATGCCAGGAAACGGTTTAACACCCCCTCGGTAATCTTCTACTCTGATCCGTTGTTGAAATATATTGGTGAAACAAACTCCAAGTGTGACGAAGCAGATAAAAAACCAGCAGAGCAAAAGCAGCTCACACTGCACACCTTGTATGTGTTTCAAACAAAATCTCTTGAAAAGTAGTACAGAAAACACTTTGTGCAAATTGCGTCAATAGGGTCTTCTCTTTTACGTCACTGTTGTATTTTTCTTACAAGTGGTTGCTAAAACTATGGCTGGCCGTCATACAAAAAGAAAAGAATATTCATAAAGTGTTAGAAATCCCACACTGCTGTCAAAACACCAGACAATATTCAGTAATATTCAGACATGTATTATTCAGTAATAGATGAAAATAGAACCATCTATAAATTAATAAGACAAATATACATTTTGAACGAACTTGAGGTAAAATAATTAAAAAAAAAGAGTGATTTTGTCCAAACTTTGGCCCCCTATACAAATTGTGGGCAAAATGATAGTGGTCGATATTAGTCACGAAAACAAAGCCGATCCTTCAATAGTTTTTTTGAGTTAAATTGATTCTCAAGAAAATTTACCTTGTAAGAGGTCAGTTTTAGCATTATTGATTCTTAAACACTGTAAATATCAGTAGGATATAAAACAAGATGAAAGCCTAAACAGAAAATTCAACATTACTAGCTTTGCAGGGTAATTATTAATAGGAGTTATAACCTTCACAAGTCAGTATAGTTAAGAAACAAGCATTTCTTTATCTAATTCGACAAGGGGAAAAGTTTGGAGAAGTGCAGCCGTTTATCAACATCACCAGACATTTCCCGCGCCAGCCTCACGCGCAAATCTATAACCGAATTCGGGCTGATCTATATCCGAGATTCCTGCCTGGTGGAAAAAAATCCAGAGTTTATGAATAACGATAGTTGATGTGGTTGCCTGTTGGCCTTTTAGCATGGATATTACCGTGATTCGCGCAGGCAGCTCGGCCGACAATGCATCACCTGCTCCCCCGCAGATAGTCGGCTCATTATACGCTCACTTCAACCTCATGTGGACGGACTCCCCCCTAGGCCCGTTTACTCAATCAGCTCAAAACGGTGGGAAAGAAGGAGACCTTTGTTCGCGTTCCTAAGTCACTTCACCGGTTACAGATGCGGTAGAAAATGGATTTAAATCCTTACTATTTGCTTTGTGTCTAATGGGCGAGAAAAGAGAGATGAATGAGGAGAAATTAAAAAGGCTTTAGGTTTTGCTCTAATCAAGCAGTAGCTTAAAAATCAAACATCAGTGAAGAATGCCGCATTGTTCACCTTTATATTGAATTAGTCACAAGACCTAGGACGAGTTTTCTCATGCATGGATAATGAGGACATATAGGCACAAATGATGATTTGCTCTTTTAAGTCAGTCAATCCCATTGTGTGTGACGTCATAAAATAAACTTCAAAACTTCAACAAAAACCAACCAAGTCTCCTTGCATCCGCACCGGCTTTGGTATCTTCATACACCTCAAGTTCGGACCAGAAAAATTGAAGTTGTGACTCAGTCACTTAAAAAAATGATAGTGTGCGATCGATTTCTGGCGTCGGGAATACTAACTCACCGCGAGCTGAATTTGCTGGCGATATTACCGCCACATTCGCAAAATGCAAATCGCTCACGGTATTATTGTAATTATAAAATAAACGCAGCTGCCCGCTATACGGTTACACTTCTCAACCTTGCGCCCCAGGGTGCTGCGCAGTGTAATAATATGTCTGATTTCTGCTTTAGTAATTCTCTGAGTCACTCCGGCATCAGAAGTACAGTTGGATTAAGAGAAATCATAACCAAGTCAGCTATTGTCTGCGTTTCCTAACCCCCAATCCCATCAAAATCTGAGCAAGTCACACGATTGACCATTTCCCGTATGCCTGCAGTAGATAATCCTCACATGATTTTAGTCATTATAAAAAGTAGGCCCTACAATTATGAATATATTACAATGTGCAGACACGGAACTATTAAAAAGGAGATGCAGGAAGGCGTCATTTTGTTTTAACGTCAACAACCAACTGTCTTTTTTCCAAATTTGTTTCCATCTTGAGCGTGAAGACCCTATTAACTCTGACAAGTGGACGACCTCATAGAATCTCGACAGTTACATGCCAACTTTCGTTCTTCCCACCAAAACATGAATACATTGTTACCGGAAACAATAATTCGTCCCATGAGACAAGGCACAGGTGTTCATGTTTGGACTCACCATTATCTGTCAGTTTATAATTCAACCACCCCGGCATGCCAAAGGCGTCATAAAATGTTGCTCTGTAATGTTTTGTAACAAAGATCCAAAATGTCACAGTGACTAAAGAGATACCTAATGATAAAACTTGAAGAGGCATCTGAAAGGAGGATGAGTGGAGTGGAACGAGAGACGACGAGGAGGGTAGAGAAACGACGTGCTTAACTTCAAAGAAAGGGTTCAAAATCTGATAAAAAGAAACTTGAAAATAACGATGAAAGAGAACATTCTGTGATGATGAAGTATGGAAGATCGTTTTGGAGGAACCGTCAAGAGCTTCCTGGGGCTGTTCCCCTTCAGTACCGCCTCAGAGTTAAGTTTGGTATCATTTCATATTATGTCCAAATTCCCGACGAGCCTCCTCTCAAGAAAATGAGAACCTGCGGTTACCCTCCCTAGATAAGCTCCGTATATGTTTTCATTGAGTTCGCTTTGTTGTCTTGTCTTTACATTACAATTTCTATGACAGTTATTTGGAGAATGAGAAGGCTTGACGGGAGGATGATCTTGCCTAAGGCAACTGGCTACGGGTGGATAATTATAAGGCGCATTACGGAAACTGTTAATTAATGGCTTTACGTATTTCCAACAATTACAGAAAGGCATCTTATTTCAAGCCGTTCCAAGTACTGGACGCGGCTAATTATGTTCGCTGGTATTCACGCACTCCGGCACTAATTTCCATCTAGGTACTAGGTATTACAACGAAATGGAAACCTTTAAGGTTGATTGTGACGTTGATTCCTGAGACAATGCGCGATATAATGTGACCACTTCCGTTCAAGGATAGAGAAATCATTGGGCAGTGTGCATTAAAATGTCATTCACCTCACGCACGATCCCGGGCATTTCCGTACAACATTCTGCACTGAAGTTGAGTACTGAATGAGACTGGCTGACCGCCTAGGAATGAGGCGCAGTACCTTCTTCCGAGCGAGGCAAATGTCTCTGATCGAAAAGTTCTCCGCCCCACCTGTTTTGCCCCGTGCATTATGAGTAATTCACTGACAATGATTATTATGGCATACGCACACCATGGTGGATTATGCAATGATGAAGCGGCACTGCAGCGGGGGCTTAAGTGGGCGACACCCGAGAAACTGTGGTCGGCGTGTCTGGTCGAGATACTGGGTCCGACTATGAAACATCTTAAGCCGCCCCATTGCTAAGGTGTGATTGCTAAACACCCAGTCACAACCTGACAAAACCATCGGAAATCGAGTGGATGCAGATACAGACCAAAGTACATGTACATACTGGGGTCGGCCTGCGGTCCCAATTTTAATGCGTCACTTCGCAACTTTTGGTAGTTGTTATTCAACCGTCGAGCTCACTTGGAATGAGTTGAAGGATATTTTGAACCTTTGTGCTGCGTGCCTCCCTGAAACAGCCCCTTCAAATTCTTGATTTCGGCAGTAACACAGCATATTTTCTGACCCTTTCATCGTGATCAAGCTAAAACGAATGACTGGACGTCTAACTAAAAAAAAAAAATTAAAACTACAGAAAAAATAGAGGAACAAAAGTAACACAATCAATCAAACATTATCAACCAACAAAAACATTAGCAACAGCAGCATCCACAACAAAGCAGTCGCAGCAGCAATAGCAACGACAAAGACATTGCTGTAGAAACACCAGCAGCAACTGTAAGAAAAGCAGCACTGGTATTGACAACAGCAGCAACAGAAGCACTGGCCCAAAAAACAAAACAAACACCTGCAAACATGACAGTAACAGCATCTGCAACAACAACATTTAAGACAAGAATGTCTAGGATTTTCTGACAACTGACGTTCGACATGATTCACAGAGGCCTTACTCAGGGCAACCGTGGCTTTTGTTCTTCTAAAAAGGTGCGTCGAAATACTTTAGCCTATTATTTATCCGGGACCGTGACTACCGCTGGAAATGTAGTTTGTGGCTACTACAGCTAAGTGGTCCCAAACGGGCCTGAGTTACCTAGTTAAACCATGCCATTCTAAGACAGCTACTATGCATTAAGTATTGACAATGATCCAAAGAGTACCTCAGAATCTCGACTTCATCTCCCGGCTGTAGGCCCTAGTATCTTGAATTTAGTCCCAAAGTTGAGGCCTTTGTGTTTGCCGAGGCTTCACTGTCGGCTCATGTAATGTAACACAAAGGGTGAAAACACGTTTGTGTGGTTCCCGGCAGTAAACAAAAACACTGCAAACTGATCTATGGAGGTCAAAGAAAAGGCTATGCTCATCTGCATCAAGGTCCGCGTCGTTAACAAAAATGCGGATACTCTTCGAAAATAAATGGACAGTATTATCAGGTAT
This sequence comes from Acanthaster planci, assembly GCF_054643075.1. Lineage (NCBI taxonomy): Eukaryota > Metazoa > Echinodermata > Asteroidea > Valvatida > Acanthasteridae > Acanthaster > Acanthaster planci. The sequence continues at coordinate 17,002,707 of NC_141778.1, read as the reverse complement.
GATGAGCAGTCTGTCGGAGTCCTAGTTTAGTGGGAAGAAATGGAAGATATGGAAGATATACAATCACTCTCTGCAACAAGACGGTGGCAGTGCTTTAACAAGTCACTGGATTCTTTGATTCATTTTGAGTCATTTTAAGCAAGCCGAGCCAAGTTAAGTCAATCAAGATGTGAGGGTTTTTTTCCATTGAATTAAATTGTTACAGTAAACACAAAATGTCGTTCGCCAGAAGTGATGTTTTAACCTAGTTTTCGCAAAGATCGTTTTCTTTTTAGCTTTGATGGATAACGTTTCGTGGGAGTAAATTGAATTTAATTTGGCCTGTTTTGATATGGATTCATATCTCTAGAGTACTGCAATGGCCAGGCAATAATATGCCAAACGGTCTGAAGTGGCTCCATTATGTAACCGTAAAGACAGCACACATTCCTCGTCCACATCCGGAAATGAACAGTCATCAGTCAAACGTTGTAACACTGTTAGATGACATTTTGATAATAAGAACGGCGTTTAAAATGGCTTCTTTTGTCACACAAACGGGGCCAGCAACGCGGGCTCATGTTGGCCAAGATCTTAAGCATGAAAGGCGAATTTGGCCCATTTTTGGAATAAGGCATCACAGGGGGCTAAAATTATAGTGCAAGGGGCGGGCGGTACTTCGTGATAAAGGCAATGATCGGACAGAACGGCGGAGAGCGTACAAGTTCACCTTTACAAAAGGTGGTTGGGTCCAGAGAAACGGACTGTAAGAGGAGATGTTGAGATTTCCAAAGCGAAATCTAGACAGCAAATCGCCATCGGGATGGTTCCAAAGTTTGGAAATTTTAAAAGTAACCTCTCATTGCCTTTCTGAAGAGAGGCTACATTTGGGGATTTTCATACACACTTTTGGAAGATAGGGAATATTGTCTTTCACTTAGGGGAATGGCTCCTAGTTCTTGGGGGAAAAGTAGAAGAAAGTATAATATAATGTATAAAGTATAATATGTGTGACAGTACTACTTTCTTCATAGGCCTGTTTTGTAACTGATATCTGAGCGAAACGAAATTCTATTGTTAAAACTGAAAAACAAAACCCTAATGCGCCTGTTACAAAATGTGAGTTTTGCGCGGCTGCTCGACTTCTCAGTAGAATGGATGAGTAAATTCAACAGAAAGTACATACGTCAAGCTTGGTAACATTATGGCAAGTTCCTTGTGTAGACAACCATGGGATGATTAATAACTCGACGAAAAAGCTGATTTCAGCTTACCTCGACTGTGTAATGTTCTATAATGTTAGTCCCCATGATCGTGATGTTGCCTAGCTTATATTATCAGCGTTAAAGACCATTTCATTCCCTTCGGGTAGTTTCTATTGTTAAAAAAATTGTTAAGGTGGTGTTAAAATTGAAAATACAGCAATGAACTTCGGCCATTGGTTTTTCTCAACAAGTTGTTTTACGTGAGGCTTTGGTGGATCACCATGAACAGTTGTTATTCAGTAAATCGGTTTACTAGTCTGACAATACAAGGTTGTCATTACAAAGAGAAATATAACCCAGGTTTCCTAGCACTGAGCACAGTAATTAGTCACCATACAAATGCCACTTCACCTCATACTGAAAGCAGCCACTACCACGTAAAGGAAATTAGCTCTGTTTGGCGTCGACTTTGCCCACCTATGACGCCAACTTGAAGCTTCCGACCCCGCCTGTTGGAGAATTTAACAACTTTTGCCATAAACGACTTGAGACAGTGTAAGCCTCGTGCACCCAATCGAACTGCCCAGTTGCAGCGAAATGTCATACTGTTCGAACCTTGCCGGTAATATATTATAACAGGAGACTCGAATTACGTAACAGCTTCAGCATCATAACGAGGAGTCGTGTGTGCATAGAGCTACAATCTCTATGGTGTGCATAACAAAGCGAAAAGAGCCCGGTCGAGCTGTTTCGCGTTGTGTATGGACCTTTTCCAGTGATGTCACGATCGTGAAAAAGGTCACTCTTTGGCTTGCACCTCACTCCTTACTTCACTCAGATTTCAACTACCTCGCCGCACGGTAGCTAAGAAAGAGGTTTACTTATGTGGATGTCCGTGGTTCCAACCCCAGAGGGTACGATTTCTCTTTTTTCAGGCTGATGTTTGAAATAATCGATCAGATTATTCAATCTACTGCCCAAAGTTGTAGCCTTGAAATTACAGACATTGTGGACACGTTTCAAAATTTGACATCAGTGACTAATTGTAACTCCATGCCCGATTTTTCTCCCCGCTCGCCCCCTAGTTCCTTTTACTAATTCCCTTCTGAAATCCCCCAGGCCTCAGTCGCCTCACCTTATTATATACCGGTATACTGTTTGGCTGGCACCCCCACCTCATGCTGATTTCAACTGCCTCGCCGCAACTCCCTTCTGTCTCGCATCCCCCTCCCCCTACAGACTCCTACATCTTCCAAACGTCACACCTCCCTAACATCTCTCTTCTTGCCTCACCTCACACTTCAACACTAATCCCTCACCACTTTCACGTAACCGCCCGCCTCATTATTGTCTCAATATCCTCACATTCCTATCCTCTAAAGCACCCCCTGGCTACCCCCGCCAACCCTGTTGTATCTTCCACTTCTTTTTTGCCTCCTTGCCCCACACGTCAACAATCATATCCCTTATCACGTAGCCTCCCGATTTTTCCCCTTCAAACTCCTATTCCCAACCTCTTACCATCATCTTATCCTCCTGTGAATCCCCCAAACGCCCCCTTCTTTTCTCTTCAGTCTGTAAAACCCTGTTGAATATCCCATTCTGTCTCCGCCTCCTAGCATCGCATTATTCCTGTCCCACTTCCAACCTCCCGTTGTTCCCTCGTCCCCCTGTGTGGTGCCCGATATTCCTGTCTCCCCATCAGACTGATATCATGACGGATCTGCACATACAGAAAACGGAGCATAGGAATAATTGATGTGGATCTGGCTGTCAGTTTTGGGCATGGGGGATGAAAGGACGATGGCGGGTACTAGGTGAGACTCAAGAGTGTAATAAACGCTGCTTGATGTAACCGGATGTACGCGACTCGCTCCTTGGAGTAGTCAACCGGTCGAAGAGCGTCCGACAACTCTTGCATGTTTGCACGTCAGAAGTCGAATAGTTTTAGTGCAGAGGCATGAGTGATCAATGATCCAGTCGTGGCTTGAGTAGGCTGCCGGGAAAAAAACGCGAGGTGAACAGCACATCGTCTTACTCACAGCGATTAAAAAAGCGGTCTCTTGATAGCATCCTTGACCGACCCGGGTCTTTATTTCCGAGTGTTATTGCCACTTGCACATTAAACACGACAACAGCCCACACGTGAAACTTACTTTCTGGGGGACGAGTTTGATTTGCATAGAACGATTTTAAGAGAAGAAATTACTAAATGGTAGCTTTACCCTGATTTAACTCCCTTATTAAGACAACTAGTTCCATATGGTAGATGCGTATTCGGTGCGTTTTATGCCGACGCGTTACAACAGAAGGTAAATCCACCGTGATCACAGTGATGGCAGAGGAGGACACGGACACTCGACAAACTCTGAAGCGTACTCTGAAAGGAAGCCTTTAAATTAGGGTGTAATTGATCGAGGAGAGCTTCCACGGCCAACCCTGACCAGGGGGTATAGTCGTGCGCTCTGTGTGTCAAACAAAGCGAGACTGTGGACACGAGGTTGGACACAAGTGAACTTTTGGAAGCTACTCAAACACATCATTAGTTACACCATAGAGGAAGGAGGCTGCAGTCTCTGCCCAGGTCAACAGCCATTAAACAATACTTTATGCAATGGGGGCAATGGTGATTCCCACTACATTACAGAATCATCGCTGGAAACTTCGTTGCAACTTCCGTGATAAAGAAAGTTGCAGTAAACTAGCAGTAGAACTAGTATAAATTGTGCTTTTGTTCCATGGTGAAGAGTTTCAAATGATGTAAACTATTCTCTGATAAATTCCGTTTGAACAAAACTATTCCACGCTAGTCCCTGAAATTAGACGAAACTATTTACACTAATTAGATGGCATATTTTATAAACATGCAAGAGTCGTCAACAATTGCTGTCGCTCTCATCCCACGGCTGATAATCCTCTCATCCCGAAAGACTTGTACGACTGTATACAATCACATGCAATGTATGATTGTATGATCGCCAAGATGTCAAAATAACGCAATTCACGGTGTAACTCAGCGTTGGTTGCGGGGCCGGGTCCAAGCGAGGCGGCCCGGGGCGAGTTGCGGAGGTTTTCATTAGACAGGCTTGTTAATATACCGTTTCATCTCTGTCGTGATACTCACGGTGAAGTGCAGCGCACGGTTCATCCAGAGCGCATCAACCCCGAGACACAGTGGGCCCGTGTAGCAGGCTGATCATGCCCTCTGTATATCACGGCGATTGGGCCAGGTACATGACCAAAAACAGGCTAACTAAACGTCGGCAGTAAGAGAGCGCGAGCCGACACAGCTCTTGTTTTTGTTGTCACTGTAAGGGCTTGATTTGATTCTATTTTGCTCTCTTCAATGGCTTGATAATAGGGGATGTGACGGAGATCGCAGGAGAGACTCTGTGTATGTATACATTTTTTTCAATGGGCTCGCGAGGCCAAGGAGAGCATTCCTCCGGAAAAATGAAATAAAATAGACTAGAATGAAGTTGGAGCACAAAAAGAGAGACAACGAAATTTTTGAGAAATGACTCCACACTGTAGTTCACTGTCTATCTGCTACTGTTGAGCTCTGAAAATCCTCCCCTTCAAAAATGCGGCAATCTAGCTTGTTTTTTGGCATGATGTGAGAGTCTCATTCCAAGGCCGGATCAGCCAAGCCGAACAGATCTTTTAAAGGTGATCGTTATTTCTGAGACCTGACTGAAGAAATTAAAAATAACATTGCACTCATCAATAAGCACTGTTATCAAAGGCAACAGGGAACATAGTAATCGTGGCTGCTGGCGCCGTTCGATTTGGTCAGACGGACTTCCGATTGTTATCATTATTATTGTTGTTAATCACTTCTGGTAATGACACCAAGGATTCCTCACATCGCCGAAGGCGGTGTAGCTCGCAAGCCTGAAGAAACCTGTAGGGAGGAGACGATGAAAAGCAGTTACAGTTTTAGAGGTAGGAGGAAAACCATAGAAGAATATTTTAGATAAACCAACGGAATCAGGTAGCGACTGAAAACCAAATCCACATGTGGACCAAGCCGGGATTCGAACCCTGACCGCAGGGGTGGACGGCGAGGAAAGAACCACTACGCCAACCTGACATCCCATGAGAGTTGCACGTGTTGACTCTACCACTCCACCCTATTACAGAAAACTCGGAGATTTGTGGCATCGTGCAAACTTTAGAGTCTTGGCCTTGAATAGGCCTACCACGAGAGATTTTATCTTAAAACGAGAAGAAATCAGGGAAAGGCAAAAAGTGTCGTATGCGGCTTTTGGTGGTGGTGGGGGGGGGGGCAAATTCAGAAGCGAATGCGGCTTTTGGCTTATTTGTAGTTGTTATTCAGACTCTTTTCGTCCTGGTGGGACTGCATACTTGAGGATTAACGATATTTTCCTCCTGTTCGATGATCCACCTTTTCTTGAACTATTCCCCATCACTTAAGGAAGTTGGGACAACACTTTAGCTTGTTGAAGAATAGAAAGCGTGCCTTTGAAACTATTTCGGATACAAACAAGAAAACGCCGCAATCTGAGTTACCCTTGAAACGTTTAGTTACGATTACGAAAACTCGTAATCACATCGTCAGGCGCCTCAGAAGCATGAATTAAGACCAAAACGTAAAGATTCCACGAAATGAAGCTGAAAGCACGAACCATTTTCATTTTTGATTGTCTTCACAGATTTAAGCAGCCGTCGGAAACTCTTGTGACACTCAACATGTCAATGGCCTCTCTGTCCAAGTCCAAAGAGATCGCTCACTGTACTATTACCAATGTCCGCTGCACAGACCACGGGTAGGATTATTAGTTATCCTTTAATGACGGGGCGGGCCTGCAGCCTTCAATGATCGTTTTATAGTGCTTTTTATAAAAACAAATAGTTTTCTCTTCCACAGTGCATGCAATCATACGATGAGGTACTGTAACATTCTCTTCTAAGCATCGTCCCGAAGTCGGTAATGAATTGCATTTGTTGACTTTTGAATTAGAGAAGGATATCTCGGACTTTTTGTTTCCGAAATGGGAGTGGTTATGTCGAGGAGGGCGGGAAAACAAATATTTGATGGCTTTCTGTTGCATCGCCACCCATCTGTCAGTCCGTCCTTCCTTTCATCTGCCGTCCTACAGACACACTGCAAACAGACGACAATCAACCGCAACTAACAAACGCACCAAAGAAACAAAGACAAAAAAGGAAGACAGACACAAATGCACAAACAGATCTACCATTAATACTAAAACATTCAAAGAAATGTTGAATCGATATTAAAGGAAAAGCAAGCGCAACTGCTGAAATTAATCTTTACGCGACTGCCCTGTTATTCTCAATACACAGAGCAGGTTCGGCAAGGTTTGAGTTTTTAGCGTTGGGGAGCGGGATAGAACATGACGGACGATGAAGTGGTTTCCAATTCATTAAACCTAGAGTGCCCCCGGCATGAATTTTAATGAATCATTATCATTTTTACACTTAACGCCTATTAATCTGCATGATATAAGGCCAGGGCCTAGTCCAGGTTCGGGGCCCAATATAGAGACCTACGAGCCATGGGAATTGTAGAAAGCAGAGACAAGAAATCCTTTCTGCAAACAAGGCATTCTAAATGCGAAACAGCGGCCTCCCAAAAATCCCCGGCAGTTGCGCCTGACGTGCCCAACGCAACGCAGGGCACTCTCCCTGAGCAAACTGATAGATGTCGTTTCCACGCCGCACGTCAAACACCAATTTCTCCCGTCTGAGAACTCGCAGGCACTCCCAGCAGATCTTCAATTTCAATCCTTTAAATTGTTAATTACTATATATTTCTCCATCGTGTGGGGGGCTTGATGGAATGAAACGCTCAGGCCTGGCGGATTAATTGCTAGGTTTTTATTGGTTTGTTCAGTCAAGTGAGCCCTGGCCCTGTGCTGCCGGCCCGCAACACTCGCGCTGCCAAGTCTTTGTTGTGCATTGTCAGGGCCACGGAAAATTACTCCGTTTGTTTAGTTTCGTTAGGCCCTGTTGATAGCATTTTATTAAAAAGTATCGAACCGTTGGTGCCGGCAATAAAAACCATCTCCCCCAATGTCAATGGTATCATTTATTATTTGCCAAATGGCGAGCGGAATTGGACTGTCCGTGAAGTCGTGGAAATGAAGGGGGAGCGAAGGCCTTGCAGCGGTCGTGATGTCAATAAATGGACGGCGCGTCAGCTAGCGGAGCCGTGCCCTCCGGTCCGCTAAAAAGTGAGAAATTGTTGATTTGCCAAGATGCTTCGACCCAAGATCCGTCAGGCCATGGAGGAAAACAGACAGTGGCAACAAAGGGAGCTATTTGAAGCCAACAACATGGCAAACTGCTTTTGGGACAAACTCATCTCAGCACAGAATGAACCAACATTAGCTAACGGATCACAATACACACAAATAACTTGCTCATTTGACAAGTGACATTAAAACTTTTAACAATATTTGTTCATTTCCGTCAGCGTCATTCCATTTAAACTTGTATCTTCCCTATCGGTACTATGTGTAATTAGGTGCTGATATGGGGAGGGGTCATCCCCCTTCCAAAAAGGAGCACTTTTTTAAACAATAAGAGAAAGATACTTTTTGACAGTTCCCTCGCCAAGCGTGTAAAATGTACCAAAATAAAGTTTCACAACCCCATAAAGGCCACAAGGGTCAATAGAAAATTCCAAAATGTTGCTTCCCTCAAAACTCTCCCCAAGTTTGCCCCCCCCTTCGAAAATTTGGTCCTGGGTATGTCTATTTGACAGGAATCTCTTATGTATAATTATGCTGACTGGAGCCCTGTGTGTAGGACTATAACAGGTAAAGTCTAACTACATGTACATTGTTATACTAAGACGATTTAATGGTATCTAAATACTAAATTGAAATTTAAAAAAAATGGTTGGGGAGCTTTTCTATTCTAAAAGCTGTTGGTTTGTTCACGTTTGTAAGTATACAATGTTGTTGCAACGTCATCGACAAAAGATAGATGTGCCTTCTGGAGTACCATGCCATTTTTGTAATCAGCTGTAGTCAGAGTTCTCGCAAAAAGGCGCCAGCGGTTTTGTGTCTCCTTCGAAGGCGTTCAATAAACGAAGAGAGAAGAAATAAATAGATATTGCTTGCGATTGGCTCGCCTCAGTGTTTAAAGAATAGGAAGTACGGGCGACTACGCACGAATCGCTTATTCTTCACGGCAATTATACCGAGGACTTTGGCCAATATTCCCCAGCAAGGTGAAGCCAGGCACGGTGTATGGCAGAAACCATTAATGCCATCATCTTGATGATTAGTGTTGTTTGTGAGCACAAAACTACGGTTTGACCACCCGCGATAAACCGCTTGCCTTGTTTTCATAGGCTTCATCAGATCGATTTTTGAGTTTGCTACACGATAATTTATATAGAAAAATACCTCAAGACAAATCAATAAGCCGTGATAAAGTGTTTCTGTTCCCCAGTGCCACTCTCAAAAAGGTCTCAGAAAATGTAACCATTTATCTGTGTTCATACACATAGTCGGAGCTTTTTGAGTTTTGGAATGTATTTGGTTACATGTTTTTGGTTCATTCGTTTCAGTCTTTTCCCCTTTTCCCATTTTCCCACTCCGCTGATCGTTTCCGGGTTCGGAAATCAAGGAAACGAGACATTTGGTTTATGGGTCTGAAAATTGTAGCTCTGGATTTTGTTAGCTTGATATATTTATGTAATTTAAACTTAGGCTGTAGGACTCCAATTTCAGAGTAGTGTCATGTAAGCCTGTGAATTTAAGTCTGCACACAATGGGTTCATATTATGCTTGTTAAAAGATACCGAAAACCCTGTGGTTAAGTAGTTTTGTTTTAGTCTTTCTGAATGAAAAGGATCTCTTGGCTAGTCAGGGACACCTCAGGGTGCATTTTCATGTTTTTAATTTCTTGTATAGTATATATAAAAATTATGCCATACGTGGAAGTCATGAGGTCGAATTTAGGGCAAAATATTCAGCATTCACCCTAAGAAGTTTGATCACCCATCATGGACAGATTATCGGTAAAAAAAATCCACGTTGTGGGCCTGTAATTGAAAACGAAGTCCCAAAAGACATTGGTACTCTTTAAATAGCAAATTATTATTAAACTATCATTATGACCGTTTTGTGTGATAAAAGGAGATCTTTTTGTGCCCAACGCAAAACGTCACTGTTGCTAAAATTTCAGCCCCAAATCACATTTTTCTCAACACGGAGTTGACCGGGTGCTGCATAATTATAACTGACGCTACTTGTCATATTAGTAACGCCGTTTGATCTCTGAATGGCAACCATCGTTAGACAAGAGAAAGCTGTCATTAAAATAAGATCCGGGCAAAATTATTTGTGTGGCCGAATCCTGTCAGCTACACTGCACACATTTCACGGGGAGCTAGTTAAAAAGTGGACACTCGATCAGGCGGCAGCATACCAGCATTTTGTCCCTGGATCTGCAGCTCTTCAACTGAACTGGACTTCACGCTCGCCAACCCGGAGACGCAACAGGTTCGACAATTTTGTTAACAGGGGAAACACTGACGCGTCGCTTCAAATCATCGCGAGATTTGAGGAACGGATAAAAAGCAAGGTTGCCCCCATTAGCGGATGGGGAGGGAGGGGAAAGGGAGCCAAATTTGGTTTCTGAAAACTAATATTTAGGCCTATTAGGGGAGATTTTCTCACTTTCCTTCCCTCTAAAAGCATGTGGATGTCTCAAAATTTAGCCTCACCTCTCAGAAAGGCTTTAAAAGTTTATATCAAGAATTTCCAAACATCCCCAAACCATTTCAACCCCCTAAAAAGATTGGTTTTGGACTGCCCTTGCTTGCCCTGCGAGGATTTCAGCCGAATTCTGCCAAAAAGTTGAGGATCTGAAGGTTTCCTACACTCGGGCCTAATAGCATGACTGACACACGTCTCTTCTTCCCCCCTCCCCAGTTTCCGATCACTATAGTTTCATCGTTTTAAAAACCTTCCCTCTTATTATTTTGAAATACCTTTTTGTAAAATCATTTCATTAAAAAAGACCGAATTGGGAAAAAGCCTTTCAACTAGCTAAGATTAAAGCTTAATTGCATAATGCAGCTTTTGATTGGTGAACAAACCATTACTGGTCAACCGGGGTAAAGGTTCTTGGGGGGGCATCTTGTGGCCGGGTCTGGTACTGAAGATTTCAACAGTCCACACCTGAGTTAATTAAAACGTGGAATGCGCGTGAGTTTGGTGTGTGAAGCTCCCTTTTAATCAAACTAAGGGTCTGTTCGTATTGTCAGTGCAAAAATGCGGTTTAATATCTCGTGCGTATCAGCCCGTGCGTTGAACACATATCAAAGGGTGTACAGTTAACATTCTTGGCCTGGAGAAATGGTCAGTTTGCGAGAACGGTATGTCCGATTTTCAGAAATTTTGTGTCAAAATGACAGCAAGACATCAGCTTAAAAAACCAAGGAGGGGTCGAAGTGATTAAAAGAATATGTTGCGATTATACTGGAGATAGTGTACAGGGTGGATCACACGTTTAGATGGAGAAAACTGTTCTAACGTGTATTTCTGTGAATTAACCAAGGACTGGGCTTAAAACGGTTTATTCACACAGTTGTCGAGATAGAAAAATAATGATGCTCCTAAAATAGTCGGGTTAAGGCTGCTCCTGGTCAACGCAAACTAACTATTGGACAATCACGATCGCAAGATCTTGTCACAAGTCAACGACTTATGAAAATACCACATGATGAAGATACAGTTGCGAAACAGCTGCGGACCGAATTTAATAGACAGCACCGTACCGTACGCGTGGCTGTACTCGTGCCGTGGTGTCACGGGTCACGCCCTCTAGTGACCGCAAGTGGCCATGGCCACAAGACCGCCCCAGTATAGGCGAAACCGTATACAAAAAGTCCGGCTGCGTATGTTACCCGCGGATAGCTCTGTCAAATAATTTCCAGGCAAAGAAAGTGGAAATTTCTGTATTCCGCTGCTAAGTTGGGCATTGATGCCCTGGAGAAAAAAATGGAAAAGTCTGGCATGGAAATGGGGGGGGGGATGTACCAGTCAACACTGTCCCAGACTAAAATGTTTTTCTGTTCTCGGACATAAATTAGGGACAGCCGTGGAGAAATCGACACCCACAGCTTCAGAGGCCTTAGCAGTTTTAAAGGAAATTACAATAAAAAATAAACTTAGTTCCCAGGCTACCGAAAGGGCTATATTCATCTGGATCTTGAGTGTATTTTGGGGGAGGGGTTGATAGTGGGCAACCTAAAGGTGTCATCTGTTTCAAGTACTTCGATTTGTAGTTTGAAGAATGCCATTACGTATGATCAAATCTTTCAGTGTTACATAAACAACACGTTAATAATCGATCAGCTAAAGGCAATAAAACTGCAGAACGATGGTTGAACCACGGAGGAATAAGAACACACCTCCATGTTAGAACTAGGGAAGACACCAATGAACGAAAATGGTGTTTGGAAACCAAACCGAATAAAAATGTCTTGACGGTCAAGGGACTCATGCATCAATCTTTCGAGGGATGGAAAGATTATGAAAAGGATGTTAAAGTTTGGGAGATATTTTAGTAGCAAATTCAACCAGACTACAAACATTTGTCTTATATCCAGAATTCTTCTAAGCTGTACTAAAGCTTTCCCAGCTTAGACAATGCAGATTGAAAAAAGGACGCGAAATATTCCATAAAGGATACTAGCTATTTAAAGAACAGGTGCCCAATTAATTACTGCCGATGCTTCGTTACGCATCCCTATTCCAAAGTGGAGTGACCCTCTGACCCCACGTGCGTGAAAGTGCGTCGCACGTCCAATACTAATGTGTTCATTTCATTCATTGACAAAACGCAAACCACGAGTACGATTGGTAGAATGATGGACGAAATGTGCACATGACACGCACTGATCGCGGTCTGTCACACTTGTAATCGCGACCACAGTTGGGTGTATGAAGGGATCGGAGTGGATTGAATTGCAAATGAAATTCGGCAAAATCGTGCACGGGGACGTTATCAATCAAGCACTCAATTGCTGCATGCGGTGGTGGTGGTGGTGCTGGACTGTGGAAACATTAACAAAAGACCGGCCCGGGAACTTCGCTTAGTTGTATTGGCAATCGCAGCGTGGTGTTTGTCGTGGCTCTGCTTGATCTTTGGAAAAGAAGACGTGAAGTAAGGTTCAGTGTAACTTCTCGGTACACCGTTCGTTGTTGTGCGAGTTACGGGGAAAGAAAACAATGATGAACTCGCCACCTACTCAGGTCCCACCGACCAGCGTGCTGTACAAGCTGGACAAGGTTGCGTACAGCACCCCGCCACCGGTCAGCTCGGACCCGGCCAACAACGAGTGCAAGCTGATCGAGTACCGGGGGGCCAAGGTGGCTAGCTTTACCATCGCCGGCGATGTCATGATCTGTCTGCCCCAGGCCTTCGACTTGTTCCTCCGGCATCTGGTGGGCGGCCTGCACACGGTCTACACCAAGCTGAAGCGGCTCAACATCATCCCCGTGGTCTGTAACGTGGAGCAAGTCCGCATCTTGCGGGGCTTAGGCGCCATCCAGCCCGGAGTCAATCGCTGTAAACTGCTGACCAGGAAAGAATTCGACATCCTCTACGAAGACTGCACCACAGCAAGGTAAGAAAGTTTTCTTCTGGCGCAAGCTCAGTGTGTTTCTTGGAATCTTAGAGAGGTTTACAGTTTCGTGTCATAGCCCTACACAGAACACGTGCAGGCGAATGAGTCCATTCACATTTTTGTTTCAATTCAGTTCAGGGGATCGAAGATTTTTTTTTAGTTGTGGTTATAGAATGATAAAGTAGTGTACAGATTTTTTTCTCAGAAAGGGCTTGGGTGCTTTGTAACATGTTTGTAAGGTGATGGTCAAAATGCAGGATTTTCAAATGACCATGAGACTATCAGAAATTCAGTACCCGTATGCTGGTACACATGGTACATGTACTACCATCATGACCATGCAGGCTGCCTTGTGTAAGATTTTTTTTCAGTATGTGTTTGCTTTGCCATTTTTAAATTAATAATTCAAAGTCAGATTTTTTTGTATCATACTTAAACACATTTATGTTGGTAGCGCATTTGTAACTGTGTTGCAAAAACTAATTGTTTCAGTCGTTTGACCAGCTTGTGGGTGTACATGTCAGCCTTTCTTTCCAATATACATGATATAGAGAGAGTTCCATATCTGGACATCACTTGACATCCTGTGCACAAACCGTATGAAACTGGTGTGAAACATTCTAAGTGTTTTCTAAGTACATTTAAATGTTTAAATGTTTTCACTGCTAAATTTGGCCTGTAAACTACTGCAAGAGAAAATTAGTGATGTGGAACTCTCACACCTCAATTTCAATTAAATGTAACTCTATTCTCAAAACAAAATCTTACTTTAAAATTTAAGCCTACTTAATAAAAAAGTGGACAGAAGTCATAATTTTTTTAAATGTAATTTACCAGTCATCGCAAGTGATAGGGTAGACGGTGTAACAGCTGGTGCAGAGGCTGTTTTCTCCTCCAAATTCAATACAGAGTACAATGTAACAAATTCTGTAGAACTTTACCACTTTGTTGTGTTGGACTCTGCAACTCTCCGAGGCTTATTGAGACACCAACTGATTGAGATTATGGTTGAAAGATCTGTACCATATTCCATTAAGAGGCTTTCATACAGATAATGCAATGTTTTTGAGAATATCAAAGGGAAATGTGGCCAGCAGTGTGCTCACAGCAGATAAAGAAACCACATTGCCTTTAGTTTCAGTGGGAAGGCGTTGCAGGGCTCTTAGTGATAACTGAAAACACTAACCTGTACTGGCATGCCATCAATTAAACAAACATACCCGTCAAGGGGGTTTTAGTTTTGCAGGTAAATATTGTGTTGATAAATGGCAATCGTTAATAGCGTGATATGTGGATGATTAATCGTAGATAGTTTGATACTGATGTTGTTTTGCCTGCCATAAACACAAGGCCTCATTTTGAATGTTGTGCTAAATCTGCAGTACTGGGTCCCAAGTCCAACTTTATTACACAATGCTTGGTGTTTTGCCCGTTTTTGTTTTCTGGGAAATGTTGAATTTCAGTGAGTAACTTTCAGTGGGCTGCAAGTACTTTGGTTCTCTGCTTTGTTACAGATGTCAACTTATCCCAGTTTGTACGTATACTCTGTTGTAAATAATGGAGAGATTATTGAATCTTTGCATGATTTGGAATGAATATTGGTGCTTAAATTCAAAGGCTTTGAATAATTCTGACAGTGTCAAGAACATGGTCAATCTTACAGACTTTATAAAGCATATTGTATTTGATTGTAAGGAGCTGCACATTCAGGGGGGTGAACTGAACCTTTCAACAAAAACCTCCTAAGCAAACAACTGAAAGACCTCATCGACCATTGTGTTGTCCAAGGCATGTACATAGCACAAGGGATCGCATCACACAACTGCTACATAAACTTACACACTGTGGCGTTACTCGCTTCGCTTGACACATTTTATGAAAGCAGAAATGTGCACGAGTCGCCGTCAATAAAACTCTGCAACTGTAGAATGCCGTAAACAAATTAAATTTCCCTTGTTGGGGTGATGAACGGATGTGGCACTGTTGCAGATCTCATTTTGTGCTAGGGAAGTCCATATCTTTGTCAGGTCCGGCCACAGCCCGAGATTTTATTGCAGGATTCTGAGCAGTTACCCTGCCCTGTGCTGTTCTTGTTTACGCTTTCGAAAAACAGAATTAGGAACAAAAGCTGTCATTTATTACCTGAGATAATGCGTTCCAGTCTTTGCCATAAAAAGAAAATCTGTTTCTTTTGGAAGTATATTACTCAGCGGCCATATAGCCCAGGATGTTGATCATAAATTGTTGGAAAGGAGCATTTAGTGGGGCATTTCCAGTTTTGTTTTTCGACTTGCTCACCCTGTGCACTCGCTAACTTTGTTTACATGAATTTGTCTCTCCTGTCCTGCAGTAGCCAAAACAGCTACATATTGTGGTTCAAGCATTGTTCTTTTTTTCTTTTTAAATCCTGCGGCAGGTCTGTGAAAAATTTTTTTGGTTGTAAGGAATTTATCTTTGCGCTGGACATGGGTCAGCTTACTAAGGGTTGCCGCTTGAAGTCAGGTCACTTGATGCAAGTTCCCAAAAAGATCACTGGAGATGTACATGTACATCTATGTGAATCACAAATCATTAATTATCTGCATTTATTCTCCCACAAAGAGAGGGGCAGACAAAATTCATATCCCTCTCATCACTGTAATTATGACCCCCCCTCCCCCCTGAGGTCATAGCTATAGTTGTGCTGCCTACCTTGCCAATCATTTCCGTTATTTTGCCCCCTAAGAGTTCATTTTGGCCTTGTTTATAGTGGCGAGACTGCTAAACTTGCAAGCCTTATCGGCTGCCCCCGTGCTGAGTCAAACATTGGTAAGTGGTTTGTCTGTTCCTGTTTTTGAAGTGGGAGTAAACTGAAAAATGTGTTTGCAAGCACTCAACTCATGGAGGCTTTTCATGGCTGCCATGACGTTTCGCTTTTTTTTAATCAATCTCCCCAGCTCTCCTTAGAAATGTTATTTTGGAGAAATATGAGGCTGGTTTCTGTGGTTTTTTTTTTCATTTGACACAAAGCATACTTGATACTTGTTGTGGATTAGGAACACATTGTATGTGGTATATTTGAGACATTTTGTGATCAGTGGTTCAGTGGCAAGCACAGGTTTCTGTTTCTGTGAGAAACAAGGAACAGAATAAACATATGTAACGGCATTAGGGCACATTAACAAACAAAACCAAATCAATTGAAAACATACCCAACAGTGGATTCATGCAAATTTACTTTTGTGTTCGGAACCCAAATGAATAATTAGAGCCACATGTATGTAAATAATAGCCAGTTTACGAAACCGAAACAGATTGAATAAAAATCCAACAAATGAAATTCTGGAAATTGACAATTCTTTCTATTTCTAGTAGTGCTTATTAGTAAAAGAAAAAGTTACATGGAAATAAGGTTCAATTAATTATAAAAGGTAGTGTAGCCTTCTTCAGGCTTCTTGTTTGAAACTTGAAAGTCCTCTTTCAGTGGTTTGTACACATTGAAGACAGCCCCTAAATGTTGTTTTTTTGTATTAAAGGGTTTATGCACCCTTTGGTATGATGATTATTCAGCAGTTTGATCAAGAATGCATCCTTGATGGTGAGAAGATGCCTCCTTGGTTGTCAATATTTGACCAGTACTATGCCGGGGAGACAGGTCAAGTGGCCCGGATTGTTTTGTTGGTGAATTGTAAGCTAGGGGTCTTAGTCCCCACCTCGTTTAGTTCTCACAACTCCAGTATTCAGTGATCCCCCACCCTGTCAAGTGGCCCAAGATGAGATATCAAGGCCTGGCTCTGTGTGTTTGAGAGTCTTAGCAAAGGGCAGTCACAAGCTCCTTGAGAATGGAGGGTGTCATCCCTGATCTGGACTGTCAAGAGAATGAAGAAGGCCGAAGAAGAAATCACCTCACGTGGTTGGCTTGGAGTTGTTATTACACTGTGTGAAGTTGCCGAATACAGACGGAACGGCAAAAGGCCTGAACACATTTCTGCTTGTGGATCATGGTGATTTCAAGCACTATCCATCTTAGTCCTTGGCAGTTTGCCTGATTTGGACAACTTCAAACAAAACTTACAGTTTGAGAAATGGAAAAAATCGGCTTTTAAGTATAACAAGCAAATTAACCAGTGGAGTGCAGGTGTGCTGTTTGTTGGTTCACAAGATTTCCCCAACATTTTTTTAATGGTCATGCTTACCATGAAAAAACAGCATTGAGGGTTTGTGCAGCATGAAATTTTCTCAGTGAAAATCTGGGTCTCAAAACTACAGCTTTTGAAAGGAGTGTTTTTGTTCCAACTGGGAGCGTAAGTGAAATCCTAGATGTATTTCTGGATAAATCTGTAAAATTCTGTAAAATGTTGTGTTTGTAATTAGAGCACATTGCTTAACTTTCTGGCTGAGCTATAGTGAACATTTTTTGCCATTTGTTGATTTCTACAAAAATGTTGCATTTTATGCAGTCTGTTGGCCTAATTAATTTAACATAATATAGGAATTTTTCTAATTGACAAGGAGTCAGTAATGTTCGGAAGAAGATGAGAAAACAGTCCCCAAATCAAACAACACCTTTTTGTTGTGAGTGTGGAAATAATAGGTGGATTTGTCATCCCTGAGCAGAAAGTCATTTCGTTAAATACAACATCTGTCACTTCAATTGAGCACAAAAGGACATCGTCAGATATATATGCCGGGCAATCAAGAAAGCATTGGGCAGAATTTAAATGAGACATTGTGGCCGTGAAGCCTCAGATACACACCGAGCCAGTTGCATTTCTAATGATCAGAATAAATCGTGATAGCAATCGAGATCTGGTATAATTAGATCATTTCCCCGGCTTGTCTGACTGTAGTACGCTGTGCTCAGAGAGCCCCCCTCAACAAAAAACTGTGACAGATGGCTTACACTCCATTCCGATCAGCAATCAGAGTTTATATTATTGGACTGCATTGAATGAAAGAGGTCATCCAAGACAAGTGGGGGGGGGTGTGACTGGGCCTGTGCCATGCAGGCTGTTGTTGGTGCACTGGGTCAGCAGATCCGAACAATAACTTCAGCCCTTTTTTCAGTTGCCGAGGGAGCATTCAAATGTATAGAAAGATTTTACAATGCATGGTCATTCATTTGAAACAGTGCAATTTGACAGTTTCAACTTACCTGGAGGAAATTTATTTAGTAGAGAGGTAAACCATCTACCATAGTTTGTTGCCACCATAACTGCTCGAAGTGTAGTGACATGGGTTAGTTCATAGGGGGTAATTCTAGAAATTAGGGGGCCATTTTGTTTTTTCATGTCCCTGTCAGATCTGGCATATGATTTTGTAAGTTCAGAACATATTTTGTAATTTCCAAGAGTGATGAATTAATGCAAATTACCTACCGAACAAATAGTAATAGTTTGAAATCAATTCCAGTGATATCTCCATGTCAAATAACAAAGGTCAGATGTAACAGGGACACGAAAAAGTCACACTTTTGGACCCCTAATTTCTTGAATTTCTCAGGGGTACTTCTGAATATATGTATTTTCTTGGATGACTACAAGTAGAAGCTATCTTTGTTTTAAGTTTTTGTGCTTCACTGTTCCTCAGAACTCCTTCAAACAGTGACAACTGCCTGTGGCAACGCCCATTGAAATTCGAATCTGAGAGCCCAGCATAATCCATTGAAGCTACATGAAGAGAGTTAATTACATGTAAGAGGTCCACAGGACTTCAGAGCACTTTGTCACATTTCCAGTTGGCGAGTTTTAAACCAATTTCACGATTTTTTCTTGAGTTTACAACAATGTTTATTTAAGGTCTCTAAATATCAGTTAGACTGTGAATTTTCTAATCTTGAAAAGAAATTCTTTTCAATGAATGTTTGAGGACAAAAGTGGATATATCCATCTTATCAAAGCTGGTGTTTGGATGCCAAAACGATGCATATAGTTTAAATTCCAGTTGAATGAACAGTTACTTACAATAATTTTAAATATTTTGATTCATTTCCGGACGAGTGCACATGCATGATTTCGTTTTTTGCCAGAGGGCAAATCATCCCTTTTTGACGTGTCACTTTTATGTCACAGTACAAGCCCATATTATGCAGTGTTCAATGGGACTCAAAAGAAAGACTTATGCAGCAAATAGTGCATGTCAGTGTCATTGTACCGGTAGGTAGTTCCGTACTTGTACATGTACTTGGCTCTAAAAAGTGTCTGACCTCACAATATGCTGTGTGTCATAGCTGTCAGGTGTCGGAGCTGAACAATAGGCCTTTTCTGCTCTGATGGAGTAGCTTCAAATAGATCATGGGGAGGTTCCTCGTACTTTCTTGTTGTAAATTTCATAATAAGAGCAAGTTTGCACTGGTATGGTACAACTACACATGTCCACTTCAAGCCCAGACTGACTTTGGTGGAAAGGCTGTCTGCTCAAGGATGGCCTGGATGGTGCAGTTGGCTTCTTTAAACCCACAGACCAACCTTGGTCACATCACTGCCTATTAGTATTACCCTGGCATAGCGTGTATGCCAATGAACAGTGGTGATCCAGAACCAAGAGGTTTTTATGAGGATGCTGAGGATAAATTTGTTGAGAGCTCGTTTGAGCTTTGGAATATTGAGTTGTGCAGTGCAGTGCTAAGTACAGTTTTCTGTGGCAGGTGCTCAGGAGGATGGCCAACAGTCTGTAAGTACATGTACATTGTACAATGCTGTGTGGTGATGGTGGTGATTGACAGCTTGAACTTTTGATTACATTTTAAAATCATGTTTTGATAAATTTTGTGTCATTGGTTTTCTTTTTGCAGTTTTGGGGTTTTGTTTTGCACATTGGTACATTTGTGCATTTGGAACCATCTGTTATTACAGGCACACCAAAAAAAAAAAAAAAATTGAATCATCTCGATGTTTTCAAAGCGTTTCCCTCCAAAAAATTTCCAAGTAGTAGTTGGTTATCTTTTTACTTTTATCACCTGCAATCTGTGGCATTACTCACCGCTACATGTACGTGTACATGTACATGTAGGTGTGTGTAGTCCTTTGTCAGTGCCAGCTCGACATTTGAAAATGGAATTGATTGTGTTTAAGGCCATCTGTCAGGAAACGGCAGGTGAAATCCTGAAGAGAAACCAAATTGCATTACCAGAAATTTGTGAGCGTACATGTGTGAATGTGTGTAGACAAACATTTGTCCAGATCTGAAGTTCTTCTAACCAATCATGTATAATGCACATGTTGTTGGAGTTGAATGCGTTGGTGCTCATGGTAGTTTCTTTTGACTTGCAGACACAATGCATACTCCCATTTTATATGCATACTGCCGGCTCCAATAAGTTGCAATTCATTTGCTGGCGATATTATTGAGGGTCTGGTGTTTATTCAGTGGGAATGACAATATTGAATCAAGAAATTGCTTTTTTCTCTATTCACATAGGTGAATTGAATTCAGGGGAATGTTTGGTGTTGGTGTAACGCCTTTGTTAGGCTTATCAGTTTCACGCTGCTCGTAAACGTCAATGGGAACACAACAGCAGTTTTCAAATAAAGGTGTGACGTAACCTGGACTTCAATTGTGTTTGACATTGACTGTTAGAATTCTGTTATTGTCAGGGATGGAGATGTCTGTTTCACTTTGGATAAGACCAGTCTCAGCAGTGAAGTACATGAACCTCTTGGTCAGTAAGCAGAATTGCCCCCCCCCCAAAAAAAATTAATGAACCCATTATTTTTGGCTAATGTACAGAACTCATTCTTGCTTGCATGGGTTTTAACAAGAGTGGGGCATGGGGACATTTGCCTCCCCCTCCTTCGTCTTTCTTCCAAAAAGAAGAAAAGGAAAGTATGAAAAAGAAAGCCGAAACAGGGATGACAATTCCTCAAAATACTTTGGGACTGACCCCTTTCCAATATTTCTGTTAGGTTGTTATATATTGCCCCCTCCCCCCTAGAGCTCGGCCCACCCCACCCCTTCAACATCGATTAGGATATGATAACCAAGTCCACTCCAGTTTTACCTTGTAACAACCACTACATGACAAACTACTAGTACCACGTGAACCACTTCACATGCAAATGTGTGTGTGCACATAGGACACTGACGCAAACCATTTTCGTTTCCACAGTTACCACGCTGTTACAGAAATACAATTGGGATAAAGACATTTTCTAAAATGTTGGACAGAAATGTCATTATTATGTACTCTCGGGGATTTCAGAAAAAATTTCAATAGAAGTCTTTCAACTGGTTAAATAAAGGTGGGTGGTACTTTGTAAAAACCAAACTGTACCGAGTGAGTGCACAGGGTTTGTGGATGCTACTTTGTGAAAATGGGAATCATTTGGTTAGTGTAAAATATGTGTGTGCACTCAAGTCCATTATGTTGTTACTACTGGCTATTGTTGACAAATCATTTCTTATGACAAAAATTCTCTGCGTTTGTGAAGTGACTTTTTAAACTTGTTTTCTAAGTGCTTTGACACCAAGTATAAAAGAAATTTGCAAGGTTTTGAAAAGTTTTCATTTGAATGATTGAAAGGTGAATAGAGCTTAAGACAAAAGTGCCTTTAAATCAGCTTTGCAGAAAGATTTATAATCAAACAAATAAAACTTCGTATGGGAACTGAAGTTTTGTCCAGAAAAACCAAAAAAACCAAGAATTTGTTCATTCAATCTGAGTTGTGTTTTCCAAGAATACGCTGATAAACATGTAAATATACATACACGTGTACAGCCTTGTTAGGAATGTATGGATTTCAGCTTTCTTGAATTGTCCGAAAGTCTGTGTTGTGGATAAGGCATCCCCAGTGAAATTGAAAGTAGCCTTAAATAAACACGGTTATTTCTTGAAATAATATTACGAATGGGTAATCCATCATTGTGTTTCTGTGTGCTGGTTATTGATGGTCGACTCACCAAAATCTATCATTGGGCACTGAATCTGCTTTTTTGTAACAGACGAACATTGTCTGACCTGCAGATACCGTGTTCTGTACATGTACAAGGCTGTGTGCAGTGCTGTAAACCAGAGCGGAAATACACACACAGAGAGACTTTTATTGCATTTTTTTCCCCCCGAGGGTGACCAGAAAAGACTAAAGCTAGGCGAACTTTGCATGTGTTGTATCAAGAGAGATGATGTCACTGCCAGACGTAAAAATTGGGAGCTGTTGTGGGAACTCTCTCAACACCTCACATGGGCGAAATTATTCACAGCCAGGTACAGCGGTGTGAGTCAATGGCTTTTGTCTGTTGTGGTCTTAAATACCTGTATCCTGTAATTAAGGATTATCGGCCAGGAAGATGGAGGCATAAGACACAGGGGCTGTTGTTGTGGACACTTTTTTTTTCCCTTCATTATGAGCCAATAATATTTTTGGGGTGGGTGGTCTGTCAATCGAGTGGATACATTTTTGTATTCTTTATTTTGGTTTTTTATTCCAACACACATTTCTCACCCTCAGTTTACCTTTTAGAAGAAGGCTTTGAGAATCTGTGAAGATGAGGTATTGAAATGACATGTAAGGAAACTGTGTGTTCAGTGCTGAGTTTATTGGCTCAATTGGAAACTCACACTCAAGCTGTACCATTTGGCCAGTTTTTGTGGGTGGACTGATTGAGATTGGTAGGATGTCTAGCGATTTCATTAAGCCTTCCCATCCACGCTTCCAACCACAGACATTTTCCTCCAATTCGACAATAAGCAGAGAAATAATTCTGGTTGAAGAAGACTTTCTGTACAGTGACACTTGAGCCTGCAGAGAAACCGGCAGCAACTCAAGAGTCAGTTACAGGACATTGTTGTTAGGTTAACTTTTAAAACAGATAGGAAATGCCCAATATCGCTTCCTACAATAAAATGCCGCAGGTCTCCACTTTGAGGAAATCTGGTCATTGAATAGGATTCCTGCCCACGTAGGATTGCCCAGGATGGATGCAGTAATAAGAAAAGTTCTGGAAGAAAGTAGGCAGCGAAGGACTGGGACAAGTTGACTGTCACCGTTGTTTGCACTTTCCAGCAGAGGACATGCGGCACCAGCAGGGGCGTACAACTACACATATGCACACGTAATGTGAATTGTGTTTGTGCATTGTGCCTGTTTGCATACATTCATTTGCACTTGGCTGTTGATAGCATCTCTGTATCACCTCAGTGAAAACAATTTTTTTTACAGGTGGAAATAGAAAAAAAAAAGTCATTGCATTGGTACTGTAGTTTGCTTTGGATAACATCTGACCTTCGACACTACGAACATTTACAAAAGAAACACAGTGCGCTCACAGTGAGCATCTATTGTTATTGCACTGTGCTTCTTTTGTTAGACGTTCATAGTGTGAAGATGTGATGTTACGGTTTAAGAAAGATGATTGATTTATGGAAGATTAAATACATTGCATTTTACAATTTAGTTTTAAGTGACCTTTTCTCAAAAATTTTGCACTTATTTTTTGGAAAGTTTACAAGCGAAAGAAAAAAGAGATACATGGTTACTAATAATGTGCACAGAATCCTGTTGTACGGAATGCACTGCTGCCTCCTGTGGGTGCATGGCATGCAGCCATCAAAGAAATGCTTTGGTTTCCTTAAAGGGCAGATTTTTGGCGTGCAGTTGTTTGCTACATGTAGGTATAGGAAACCTTTTCTTAGCAAAACAGGCTCTTAGCCAATATGTCGGATGCCGTATATTGCCATGTGATTGAAATGCAAACTTTCAAATGACCTTTGTAGCTTTGTTGAACATGTAAATAAGCACTTTGAGGTTACACATTTTTGAAAAAATGTTTTTTACAAGTGTACAAAGTGTAAATGTATTCCAGCCTCTCCCCCTCCATTTTTGATATTTTGAAAAGCCTACATGGCCCCCTAACCCTCTTGCCCAGTGAATGGTTTGTACACTCATGAAAAGATAAGAAAAAAAATCAATGGCACATGTAAAGATGGTTTCTGCATTGTAAAATGTATCCATGTGTGCCCTTGAAATCATCACCATTTTGTAAACTTTTTCCCCAGAGAGTTTGCACCATGAAGATGCATGTAATCTCTATGGTTTGATTTGTTTTTAGCTTTTTGGTCTTGACGTTAAAAAACACCACATGACAACAACTATAAATCACCCTCTTCCTTTCCCGAATAGAAGTTCATTCTCCCGCTGTTCACTGAACCAATTGTGCACACCGCACGCCCTCCACATTGCCTCCAATCCCCTCCTCCAGTTTTATTGAGGACACGTCGGATCAGTTTTACACAGAATTCATTTAAAAAAAGAAGCGAACAAAAGATGTGATTGAATGGAGTACCTCCATCAACTGGGAATGGCACACATCGACAATCTGCCAGGGCTCTGCCTAGGCTGTTGAGTCAATACAGCAAAATGCTTTTTTTGTCTCATGACACAGACGAAAATTAAACCAATGCGTGTATTATTACTGAAACAGATTGTAGCGTATCTTTTCAATGTTTTTGGTAAGCTGTAGACTGCCAGGAAGGCAGTGGAGGAGGCAGTGGAGAAGTAGTGATTAAGTGAGTGGTCAGGCTATGATTTGGTACAGTCGCTGACTGCTTTCCATTCACTGGGCTCGGGGCCTTGTCAATTGTTAACTGGGCCGATGATAAATGTATTTAATCACCCTGCGCTGGGATTCACCATACCCCCCTTCTCAATGAATGTTTTTATTTCATTTGTTTGGTTTTGTGTTGCCAAATGCTTGCTCTGTCATCTTTTGTTGTGGGTTTCTCATATTTTGGCTCCTGCTTGAGTTTCCCTCTCTTATTGTGTTTTTTTTTCTCTGCTTAGCAAGACTTGCCCGAGGGCTCGTGGCCCAAACATTAATATCACAATATCACGGGCTGTATGGAGCATCATTGGCCTGCTATTCACTGACTTACAGCCACAAATCGTGGCAATAACACAGTGCAGGATATGTACCCCGTGACAATGGAGACTGGCTGGCCCTCCACAAGTGGGGCAGGAGAGTGTAATAAGTGGCTCTGCGGATCAGACTGTCGACTGCTCAGTTGCACTCACCTGTCTGCATGGGCATCCCCAGGATTATTTTTCTGGATGGGGCAGACAAACCACTCACCAGCAGCAAACTTAAAACCATTAATGGTAGAAGGTGCCTATTCTGAGGTATATTCAAGCAACTGGTCAATTTTCTTCCTCTTTCCTCCTTTTCAATTATTTCTTTACATTTTTCCCTCCCTGTTTATTTGCCAATTTCTTTTCACCGGGACGGGAGCAGAGTTGTTTTTTTTTAGCTTTACCCCCTACCCATGCCCTTGCAGGGCTCATGCCTGTCTGCCCTTTCAATATTTCATATGTCTTCCACAGGTCGTACTTTCAAACTATTGAGTATTTACAGTTGGAGGTTCCCCCATTTTGGGTTTGAATTGAAACAAGTAAAAAGTGAACTTTAGGGTGTATGACTCATTCTGGGGATTACGTATGTACTCAGACTCGACTTTTCATTTGAGACTCATCTGAGCTTGTTTGATCACTGTACATTGCACCATAAGCCTTAGCTTCCAGTCAAACAGTGCTTTGGTGGGTAGGAGTGCTTGCAAAGAAAGAAGTACTAATGTATAAGTTTTGAGTAAGACTCATGTTTATAGACATGAGTGCAAGCCAGTCAAGGGATATTATGTATCGTTACATCTTCTTGCGTGGGTGGTTCCAGCTTCTGTTTGTTTTTCTTTGAGCAGGTGATGTGACTATACAAATGCATCAAGTTGTTAATTCCCTTCCTTCCAGTTTTGTTCGTACCACATACACACATGCCTGATGATGGAACTGAGCTTTTCTGCAGACGACAGCCAGTCTAGAACTGACGCATTCTTCTGTCAATCTGAATGAAGAATAAGCATTAAGACAAGCCCATTAATAGCCAGCCGGGCCACTGCCAACTCCATCCACCCAGGAAGAAGGGGGGGGGGAGCGTCATGACTTGTGTTTCCATCAAGGTTGTGCGTACTTTAGCCGCAACACCCTTTATGACATTTGCAGATATTGTATTATAAATTTATGCCCCCCTAACATCCATTAGTGTAAATGGCTAACATGCACGGAGACGGATTTTTAATTTGTATTAATTTCGGTTGCTGCACGGCCTTCAGCCTGGCGTGCTTGTTTGTACTGGCGGGAACAGATAAACTGGTTCTAATATATTAAGAACCATACATAAAATATATGAGATGGCAAGATGGATAAGGCTTTTAGGCCTCTGATTGCATTTTCAATAATCCATTTACTTCAGACTAAAAACAAAATCCTTCTTGTCCCCAGAGGAACGTGGGGTTTTGTTTTCCGTCTTTGTTTTGCTTAGGAACTGAGTGTGAGAAATTTATGGGATGTACATGCACAGTGCAGGCTTTGGTCAGCCTGTTGTACTTTTTTTCTTCCGGGATGCCACAAATGCATGTTTCAATCACTGTCACTTGTTTTGCTGTTGAGTTGGTCTTGAGTGGGACTTGTGGCCAGTTTTGTTCTCCTCTGGAAGTTTTCTGTCTCTCCAGGGCTGATTACCATTGCCCGCAGACATGCTGCAATCTGTTGGCTGTTTTTTAAAAATGCAGGCTGTTTCTTTAAGAGTTTGGTAGTGTCTGGAATTGACCTTGTTTTTTGGGGCTATAGTCATGCAGGTCGGGATGCAAGTTGTAAAAAAGAATCCACACCACAAGGCATCCAATTCTGACAGGATGGGATCTCTGTCAACATTTTTTTAGTTGTATAATTTACTTGAGAATGATAATGATCTACACAGTCCTTTTTATGATATTTTGGGAAGATATTTCTTAAACTTTTAAAAACCCTCCAAATCAAAACAGTTGTTGAGTAATGTTTTAAAACAGGTTTTTGCAAACAGTCCCAAATCCTCCGATTTTAATATGATTTTACATATACCCTAGGAGGTTAGGGTTAATACACGTTTTATTCTAACCCCCTGTTTGTTTCTCCATTTCTCTTTGCCATTTGTTAATTTCTTTGTTGCTTTAGTGAAGTTCCTCCCAAAATCTTTCTTTAACCCCAAACCCCCCCTATAATTTATAAAGTATTGGTTGCTGGCCCTAACCTTCGCCATTCACACAAAGTTGAACACCCATATGGGTCTTTGTGCACAGACGCTATTGGACTATGTTTTTCAGAGGTACATGTATGCCAAACCCAATGCAGAAGCCAGCTTTTATTGGCCTACCAGACCTATCCCCACAGAATTAAACACTTTACTACTGTTTAATTCTTTGTGGTTGGGGAAGGTTAGGGTTAACTTTATCAGGAATGTGGTCATCAGATGGAAACAGTATCTTTAGCTATACTGGTACTTTGATACTTCTGAGAAAACAAGAGTTAGAAACAATGACCTGCAGTTGCTTCCCTAGTGTGAGTGATATGGTGCAAATGTTCTCAAATAAGTCACCTGGAGGAAGGTAGTGTGTCGGCCTGCTAATATCCTAGCACTGGATAGGAATGATTATGAGCACAATTGTAGCAGTTGGTTTTGCAGTTCACCATTCATCACACAATGAACATTTAACAAAAGAAGTACAGTGCAATAACAATGGATGCTCCCTGTTAGTGCACTGTGTTTCTTTTGTTAGATATTCATGGTGTCAAGTGCTGATCTGTTCCTACATTGTAATGCGCTACTTGAATGGTTGAGCGAATTACCATTACACCCAGAACCGACAAATGTGAAGTCCCTTTCAAAGGAAGATACTCTGGCTGTGGCTACAGTATGAAAAGGGCAGGCATCTTAGGTTTTCCAAGAAACTCTGTCTCCAGGGAGTTTGCAAATTACAAGTGTATTGCTATTGGGAATGGGTGCATTCCACCACTGAAGAAATCAACAATGGTGAGATAATCACAGGTGCTTAATCAATGACCATTGCATTTGACTACGCAATGTGGCTAAGCTCCATGGTCTAAAGCATTAGTCCTCCGGTCAGAGTTGAGAATTTGTTTGTCTCTCAGCCTTATTCCGGTTTCAGCCTCATTGATGATTAAATTCCCATTTCCTGGTTTGAAGTTTGGCCGATGATGGATTGTCTCAACGTGTGTTTGGTGATCAGCTGCTCGCTGGCACCCAAGTCATAATAATCATTGTTCTGTGAAAACAACTGATAATGAATGATTCATATGCGGAGGCATTGAAGAGTTTGTGAAATGTTTCTCGTTCTGGAAGTTACAACGTAGCACGGTACATTCTGTATCCTCACGAGTTCCAATTTGTCAAACATTAACCTGTTACTTTCTGAAATGATGGCCAGTGCTCCTTCAGGGATGAATGATGTCCTGTACTTTGTGATAAGAAGTTGGTGACATCTTCAAGAGGGATAGGAAAGGACATTCAGAGCTGGTACAAAGACAAAGTTAAAAAAAAAGCCCTACAATACAGTAACTTGTCAGAAATGACAGAAAATAAAGAGGTTTGTGAAGTAAAAACTTGTGTTACCCCCCCTTGACTTACAGGTAGGACAGGCAGTTTTAAAGCTTTGAATACAGTCAGCCCCTTCTGAAAAAAGGGAACATGACTTGTCCAGTGTGCCATTTGGTGGCAAGGACACAAGTGAGTGGGTGATTTGTTTGAAACACGTTATCATATGGCCTGCTTATTACTGCAGAACTTGCAGAATTTGACTACCCCTTCTGTATGTTTGCCTGTTTCTATTTCAGCCAGTTTCCATTCTATTATTACAGACTTACAGGGTTTCTGTTTTGTCGACACTGCTGTGGTAATGCACTGTTGTTCTGAAAAATGAGAACTGTGTGGCTGTTGGACTTTGAATTGTGTACATCAACTGACAAGTTGCTTCTTAAATTTGATGTTTGCACCCTGCCTGTGCCATTAACCAAATTTGCTAGCATTAAGCCCAACTGCAAATGTAGCAGTGATAAACTTTTTTCTTATTGCCTCTCTGTCCATTCTGTACTTTTTGCTGTGAAGAAGAAGGACAAAACCAGCCCTTCGCGAACTGTATTTAAAAGCACACAAATGTCCCTTGTCCTGTGTGTATGCATCCTGTTCAGCACGCATTCAGAACAGAAAAGATCATCCCGCACACAAATTAAAGCAATATTGACCCAGCGGTGCTTGTAAACTGTACACACTGCTGTAAATGAGTTCAAAGTACAGCGAATTATTTCACAGAGGATGTTTTCATTTGCCGGAAATGTAATTCTTGTTGCCACGGTGCCAGATATTCAATATTGAACCAGTTTGGTACATGCACTTGTGGCATAGACCATTTGCATTACATGTATGCTGTACACAGAAGTGAACAGGTACATGTACATGTACATTTACACTGTACATGTACATGTACAGGTACGTATACATGCATGCCTCTCCCATGTGACATCACCAATCTCACTGATACTTTAGTTGCTGACTCTTAAACTTTGACCTGCACATTAATTAATAATGAACCTGTGGTAATTCCGAACAGCCTTAATTAAAACATAAGTCATCGTGAAGTCTACATGTATTGTACCTAAACAAGCAATGACCACTTTCAACATCCTTTGCTGGAAAAGTACTCTCTCTCAACTCGTGTACCGGTGCATCCAACAAAGATGGTTGATTGATCAATTCTTTTTTTAATCTGAAAGCACCGACCAACATGAACAAGTAGAATGCTGGTATTGTTACTCCATGTGTCTTTTTGTCATCAACAAGGACAGAGGGAGCTTCCTCCCTCCAATTGATTTCTTTGTTTGAGGCCGGCTCTGCAATTTTTGTTTGCGTTAGCTTGTATATATTGACATTGCCCGAAGACCAGTACATGTATGGTACATGTATACGCATCCTATACAGCTGGTCGGATACGGTGCGGAAATCCAGCAAGTCGTTGCGTTTATCTGAGTACTCTATGTAGCCTCAAGAGAAACAGAGCTGAAATGGGGATAAAGGTGACAGAGGCTGGGAATAATTAGCCCATCAGTGGCGTAAGTCAGGTTTGGATTCTGTGAAACAGTTTGCATTGACTCACATGCATTTTTGAACTCTGCATGAACTGTATTAAGAGTAGATCCACTGACAAGTGCCACAGGAATCAAATGATAACTCTTATCACATGTCGATGTTTTTTGTGCATTTAGATTGTCGAAATGTACATGTGCACTGCACTTAGAAAACATGATGAGTACATCCTTGCACGAAACTATTGGGCGTTTGAAAATTCTGCCAGTTACAAACAAATACCTTTGCGTATTCATGAATTTACCTGACCCGGTGGTATGGTTATGCAGTGCTTTCCAGGAATGGCTCTGTTGAGCACACAGGATGATTTTGAATGTGGTCTTTGTTTGGACCAAGATTAATCCACCACTGTTGCCTTGACAATGGGTTTTGTAGTAGGAGACACAAATACATGGTGAAATGGCCATATGTGTCTTTGGAGAATGCCTGGAGGTTATTAGTGTAGAGTGGATACAAAGAGTCCAAACTGATAGGGCTCAGAAATGTGACTGTATATGTAGGCCCTTTGCAAGTTCAATTTTAATAAGATCTGGTGCACTGAGTTGTGTGATTCCACATGAACATAATTTGCATTCAGCAGACTAAAGACACTGTTGCTATTCCTTTGGGGCCAGCTTTTGCATAGCGACAACTATCTCTGGAATGGACTGGTTTTTGTGTGCCCTTTTTATCCATTGATAACAGTGTATTGGTGCAAGGCGTCTCTTACTATGTAACTAAGCAAAAGCTGGCCCCGAATCACAAGTTACAGCAACAGTGTCTTTAGTATGGAGAATTCAAATTGAGTTAATGTGAATTTAAACTCAGTGTACCAGATTTTATTACATTCAACTCGCAAAGCCTCATTGCTGTAGACTGTGAGGATCCATTGCCGAACAGCAGGAAATTTCTTACAGAAACAGCAGACAGTGATGCTTGGTCAGTGACGAGCTCCATAATGGGGGACACACACCGGAGGTGTACACATATTTGTTTCGTACTTGTGGAGACAAAAACAGAGTATTTCACCTATTTTGTGGAGACCCCTAAATGTTCTGGGGACAGAGAAATGTCCCATAACTGGGTCCTAATTTGCCTAACAAAGGAAAACGTCTCCTTAACGGGCGAAGGCCTGCCTACTCATACAGGCACTCTAGTTGTGGGGACTAGGTGCATGTGTTGAACAGAAGTTATTGTGAGGACAAACTTGTCATGATCACAGAGTTTTCTCCCCATAACTTGGTCCCAAATTTCCTATCCAGAAAAATTGCCCCCTCATTGCAGGGCCGGCCAGGGCAGTGGTTCGTGCCTGTACTGTGGTGCAAAGTTGACAACCAGGCACCCATTTTCACCTGAATTATGCACAGACTGGAAGCATCTTTGTGTGGGCACTAGGAACACAGCAGCAAAGGCATTTTCATTCTGTCGCAGCCCTTAAAAAAAGCTGTTCAGGATACATTTGTGTGTGGTAAGAGAACAGGTGCATCACTAGGAAGGGGGCAAAGCTCTTTTTTTTGGGGGGGGGAACTGATGAGTCCCCTTCATGAGTAAAAGTGACAAACCATTAAAGGTGGAAAGGTGTTAGTTTTGAGGTACTTTCTTGCAAACTACCCCTTTTATTATTCTTTGCTTTCCTTTTTCCTTTCTTTTTATTCTAACATTTCCCAGGGAAAGTGCACCATGTTCCTTCCCCCCTCATTGCCCAAACAAGCCTGTAGGTGGGGGGGATGGGGGTGTTCAAATGAACCCCCTTGCTTACTTCCGAGTTCTGCTCATGTGTGCGTGATGTTTTTGTAACAAATATATATTTTTAATGCACCATAATTTTTTGGAATATACGCCGCTGCTTATACGTTGATTCACACGCTGAAAATGTCCCTACGGCTTATACGGCAACATTTGAAGAAGGAAACCAGTCACTAGATGCCTTGTCGTGCCTTCACAGCCTAGACTGGGCCACGCTACCTCTGAGGCTGACCAGCCAGCCACATGTGCAGGCGGTGCAGCGCTCTGTTGTCGGTTACATTGGCTCTACTCCAGTGTAAGAAATGAAGGAAACCAGTCCAGAGAGACTGAATAGATGTGTAAATGTACCGTAAGTACCGTTCAAACCTCGAAAATCATGTGGCGCATCTGTTCCTTCATGTCTTTTATGGTTGTGCAGTCATGTTGTTTATCATTTCACTGGTCATTTGGTAACTCTTAAAAAACTGCTGCATGGCCCACCCAGCAAAGACACTAATCCAGCCTGCCAAAATTGGTGATTTTGAGGACTTGAGAAAGTTAAGGTTTAATGACAACACCTGTTCACGCACTGCCTCATGTTGTACCCAAAAGTGGCGCGGACCCTAACCTTGGGCACTTCGAATATTCGCTTCTGACGTTTGTATACAAATATGGCACAGTATTTACCTCCAATCTCACAGAAGATGAAATTTAATTTAACTCCAAATATTCTGATTCATAAATGTTGATTTCACATACCCGCTACAAAGTTCTGATGAAATTTTATTTTCTGTATTATCCAATTTTTTTCAGAGGTGCAAAATGAACGCTTTTAAATACGCCCCCCAATTTGTTTTGGGTACAATTTATAGTTGTGTAAATGAGTGGAGGTAATAATGATTTATCAGAATTTTTCAGTTTTATTTCAATTCTGAAATATTTTGTGGGCCTTTCTGAAATTTTTTAATAATAATGTGCATACCATTTGCTTGTCACCTGTCGCCCGATTCTAGGGTGCTGGTTGACGAGTAAATTCATACCAGGCTAATTAACGACACGACGTGCCTTACATGCATCTTTCGGTTTGTGACAACCATGCAACTTGTTCCAAAGCACAAAGTTCCACTTTGGGTTTGAAACCCCCCCCTCCCAGTCTCTGGTCAGGCAACGGGCCTGCCATACATGTATAAGCGGAGTAACATTGCCTCTTGAGGACACGTTTGTGGAGTTGTCTAAACATCTTTGCAGTTTCCTAAGAAATTATGTAAATTTGAAGTTGTTTCTGAAGTAATTGGAGTATTTGACAGGAAGCATTGATATTATAATGTTGGAGGAGCAAGCTTTTGGTTGGTGCATCTAACCATGAAAACACAGATCTAGAAATTTCAAAGTTGCAAAAAATTAACTTTAAAATTTAAGGGCCGAGCAGGACTGAACTGGGTTATTTTTGATCAACTTCTTGGTCGAGCGAAAAAATTGGCTGTGATCTCCAGAACACTCTGATAGAGCCCTTCCATTGAGATATCCAGCTGTATATTGGAATACTGTGATCACAGTCATGCAATGTCTTTGTTCTGTTTTTAAGTGCATGCATGCACATTCATGGTGTAGAGTGTCCAGTCAGTAATGGGTCTTGATCCGTTCTTGACAGCAGTGTGAAATGAGTGTGAAAAGCCTCAGGAGTTCACAACCCCAGGGTGAATTCTTTTTTTTCACCCAGTATTGGGCACTTTTGTGAAATTTGTGCTCAGGCAGAATTATCTCCAAGTCTTGGGCGCACTTTTGGGTCACTTTGGGTCAGTTACCACCTCCATGGACATGCTGGCAGAGTTGGAGGTGTCCTGCATCCCAGTGGGCAGTGCTGATCGAGATGCATTCTTGACCAAACTTTGGGAACCAGAGGCAAATGCATGTTATGCTGAATGGTCTCCATATCAGTCATAGTACAGTACGTGTAGTACCGTACTGTACATGTGCAGTACGTGCATTGGTCTTGGTTCTTGTGGAAGTGTGAGCAGCATGCAAGGCATGGCATTTTTGCCTGGAACTCGGGCAGAGGGCATTCAGAGCCCTGCCTGACAAATGGCAAATGGCAGGAGTAATCATAATACAACAATTTTTCTTTATCTAATCTTGAGGCCCTCGACTTTCCAAACGCTGACTGTTTAGTTTAGTGTGATTGGATGCCTGCTTCCTCTCAAAAATGAGAGAGAAAAAAAGTAAAGTCATCTAAATACTACAGATGCCTGGAGCACTTTCAAGAGATTTGTACAACAATAACAAAAGAACACGATTGCTGACCGAGAAAAAAAACCCACTCCCGGTTAGAAAGGAATATATGAAGTTGAATATCAAAGCAATTTGCCCCACTTGACGTCTGGTGCAGCCTATCTTAATTGAAACCCAAGTTGGGCAGGCAAGGATGACAAATGGCCGATGTGTTGTCTTTTCCGATTCAACATTGGGGATAGCTGACGCCAGTGTCATTAGGTTTGATGGGACACTCGGCAGATCCCTTGTAGATTTGTTTGAAAGCATTCAATTAATGCTGCTTTTGTGTTCCTTGTCTGTCAAGCAATTCTGCAGCCCCACATATCAGAACAGGGACAAAGTTTTGGTGGGGGGGGGAGAGGGAGAAAAAAAAAAGAGGTTTTGAAGTATACAAACCCCGGCTGGCGACAACTGGAAATGTAGGCCGCTTGTCACAGTCTGTGTACATGAAATAAACAGAAATACAAATGGGACAGTTAGTTTCCACCCTAAATTTGGCATCTGCAGAGGCCTCTGTGTAAAAATAATCAGTATTGGTGATTGTACTGGTACGTGTGTAATGTGTTGCAACAGATACTTCCATTTTTTTTTTTAATTCCAAACTCTAAGTGTTCAAAAACATTTCTAAGCTACTGGTTTTTAAACTGAAATATTGTCTTGACTTCTTTTTTTTTTTTAATGTGTTACACTTTTAAACATGGATTATTTACATTTCATCTCATAGATTTTGTCAGATATCAAGAAAGATTTCATTGCGTTGTACTTGTCTTTGGCCATATACTACATGTACATGTATAGTTACTCCTTTTTTTACAAATGTGAGGAAGAGAATTTGTGTATGGCGTAGGGATATTTTTTATTTCTTTGTACAACTTACATCATGACAGCCCTAAATGACAGCACTTGACCATGGTGTCATATTACACACAAATACAAACTTCTTGGATGTTTTATTATACAGGACTCCACTTCAAACTGACCATGGCCATACCCTAAAGCCGTTAAGAAAAAAAAATACCCATACATGTACGCCTGTTTTGGGCATTTACACATGTGACCAACTCCTGTGTGGGGCTTCTGTTCCAATGTGTTCCATTCCATTTTTTGGCCTGAAATGACTGGACACAGCCAAAAGTACATTGAAGGGTTCAGTTTAAAGCAGTGACCCTGTTGACAATCAGTAACTTAAGTTCCAGACATGAGGTGCATGCATGCATACATATCCTACATAGCTAGGCATGGTCATGCCATGTGAATTATGTCAGTGCAGTCAAACCAGCTTCTGTGTTTTTGTGATTCTGTTCAGCAGTTCACAGCAGTTTGTTGCTGCCTTATCACATACAACAAATGCTTCTTGTTACTGGGGATCTTCTTGCCCAGTGATGTGAAGCCTTGTGGATTCTTCCTTAATGCCATGCCTTCCTTGACATCACAATGCCTCTTTTGTGTCCTGGAGTCTGGACACCAGATCACAGCCGAGGACATCAAAATTGGTGCCACAAAGAGGTCCTGTTGCACCCCTGTATGGCGGAGAAACAGACAAAAAGAAAATACCAATGGCCAGGGACTTAATTGTACTTTGTTCAACTCTTTTTTCCCTAAAGTAAAAGAAACTGAAAACCATTTTAGCACATTTCGAGTGATAATGTATTCATCCCCAAAGCTTCCTAAGTTGTCAAAATAGCTGAGAAAATTGATCCTTGATTGCCAAGAGGGCACGCACTGAAGAACCCAGATGTTGTGTTGGCCGAGCATATTGTATAATTTGGACATCATTATCCTTGCTCGGGGCTCAGCGTTTTTTTAATTTGTTTAATTCTTTGGAGATTAGACTCCAGCGCTGCAATCCATCCAGCTTCTCCAAACAGGAGTTTGGATTGCAATATTAAGAAAACAGCATTTGCAGGGCCGGAATTATTTATTAAGTAAATTGTCTTATGTGGCACTTGCACGGCTTAAAATCTCGGAGCCATCCATTATGTATACAATCAGGTGTGTTGTGTGTGTGTGTGCATGCATATGATAGGAACTTGTGGTGACAAGTCTGCAATTGTCAATTGCACTCTGGTTAAAAATATATGTCTCCTGAAATAAAAATGGAGATTGTATTCATTTGATACTCATGTGACTTTGCGCAACCACTTGCGAGAGCCTCAGCCATGTTATGAATTTATTAGCATTCAAAGAAAATATTAACCAAGGAAATGGCAAGAAGAACTGTGTTTAAGATGTCACAGCTGGTACCATTAGAGCAATTGTAAGACTTTCCAGAGGTCCTAGGGTCCAATCCACCTTACCATTTTCCTTGCCATGTTCTCTCCATTTTGCCAATCTTGTTTGAAAGAGCGCATCAACAGATCTTTCATTCAGAGAAACTCCATCATGTTAAACATTTGGTAGATCTTACAATTACAGAAACTCTATCGCGTTAAACATTTGGTAGATCTTACAATTACAGAAACTCTATCGCGTTAAACATTTGGTAGATCTTCCAATTAGAGAAACTCTATCGCGTTATAACAAGAAATCTCTTTTTGCTCCCATAGTTTTGAGTTTATTTAATTAACCCCAACAACCAGTGTTGTCTTTTGCTAGAGGTTTTTTGCAACTGCCAAAATGTTTGTCAAGGTGGTAATCGAGCTTAGATTCCAAAACCAAAAATGAAACACGAGTAAGAAAACAGAAAAAAATGGGCAAGTTAATTTTTAAAAGTGGTTGCTATTGTCCACGGAAACTGTGCTGTAGCATGAGGGGAAGATAATAAGACCAGGTCCAGTTCTGTAAATATTGATAACTTGCTTTGTTGGCTGTCTAAATGGCCGGATTTGTGTAAACATTCCCAAACCTGAAAAGGCATTGCTATTGAACAAAGACTTGATTGGGAAGTAAACTGTGAACTCATTCTTTTCCAACACACTCCAGCACAGGTTGGAAAGGAAACTGTTTGTTATTGTAACTGTATTAGCAGGGTCACCTGAAATTGTTAACCTTCCTGGTTTGAATTTTTTTCTCTCTCTCAGTTGTTGATGGGGATTGACCGGTTTGCTGTTATTGGTGGATTTATTCTAATTCCGGTGGTATAGAGTTTCTTGGCATTGAAGGATACTGGGGCTTTGTTTGTATATGTAGACCTGCCTTTAGTAGGATTATATCCTTGCCACTACACACATTATAAGCATAGAGAAGTGCTTTGGGTATGGAACAAAAGAATGTCATTTACTGGGCCTTGCAGCTAGTGTTGTACACACAGAAGCCCAGCAAATGCTGCTATAAGACCCCACCTAATAATTTTTGCCAATTACTTGGTGTGCACACAGTCATGACTGTCATATGGTGAATGGTTGTGTATGTGTTGGATGTAAATTGCCTTTACGTGTTCACTGTACACATGCTCCTAAGCCTCATGTCTTATACATGTACCTTGACCTTTTTTTGAAGACTCTGCTCCTCTAAGTTTTAGCATTGGTTGGCAGAAATGAAGTTTGTTTACAATGGAAGATGTGTTTTAAGATCATACTCAGTTTATTTCCCAAAGCCTTGGAAAGAAAATTTGTCGGAAGCATACATAATAGTACTATAGCAAATCACTGAGTCCATTTTGCCCTCCATTCTGGCAGAAATCAAACGAGGGCGCCCTGTCAGTGTAAACAAGTGGCATAATAGGTCAGAGTATCATTAACAAGCAAAGTACATTTCCCTCCATTTTCAGCACATACATGTACTGTTTTCTCCCCTCTGCTTGCGGTAAGCGCCTCAGAATCTCAGTGGCATTCTGTATGGTTTTTGCACCGTGTTCCCCCCCTCCACGATCCCGCATTATCTCTTAATCCCTCCGAGACTCTGGCCGCCCAACCTGGGTGTGATTCCTCAATTTCGTGTCAGTCCTGGCGGACATATTACCTTACTCTTTCATTTGCGTATCGGAAGAGAAATGCTCACCCCGGAGGCATTGAATGGAAGGGAGAGATAATTACTCGGACTGTCTTATAAGGTCATTGAATTCTAATACATCACCGCGAGCTATATCTGCTCAACTACGAGCCTTAAGTGTTTGTTACGAATATCTTTTTTCCTGTTTTTCTGGGTAATAAGTATATACATTTATTCATGATGACTTTTTGATCGAGTTAAAAAGAAAATATGAATTTGCTGCCGTGTTTTTTTCTATGGGACTCATCTCTGGAATATGAATACTACAGTGTTTTATGGGGAGAATTTGAGATTAAAGAAATTCTGAGAAAGTTATATTGACGTTTCATCTCAGGATCTGGAAAAGTCATTTACACATGTTAATAATGGATTAGAGTATTGCCATTTTTTCATATTTGTATTAAGTCGTTACATGTCAGTAATTCTGATGCTTTTTTGCTATTTGCTGACATTGTGAGATGCTGCTGAAAACAGGAAAAAAGCAAAACAAAAACTGGTCTGCTAAAGGCACCCAAATAATCAGACAGTGAAATTTTAATCTTAATTTTGAACACGGGTCAGGCATGGATGCTCAGTTAAGGGAGGAAGGGGCATCACTTTGATAAAAAGGGGCACGGAACTATAGTTGATTCTTATTTCAGTAAAGGGGTAATAGATTGAAAGAAAATGCTATCTTGGACTTATGTTGCGGCCACCCCTTACCCTCTGACCGTGGGGGAAGGCTTCCTCCATGTTCTGACACAAATTCAGTTGTACTCAGCGTTGACAAATCAGTCACTTGATCTTTGCCAAAGGAAAAACACTGAAAAGCATTAGAATCCAAGTACATCGTTGCCAGTGAAAGGTAAAGGCAGGGGATTGTGGTAATTGCACCAGATGTTGGACTTCCTGTACCACAAACTGACTGAAACTTTTGATTTGGAAAAAAAGTGTCACACAGACAAATGGGTGGGTGGATGCCTGTGGGTGAAAGTTACTTATTATTCTTCAGACTAGTTTAGAAAGCCTGTAGGAGTCAGTCTTGTCGGGAATTGTTTAATAGTTTCATGCTGTTGTAACTTGTAATGTGAAGGTAGGAATGTACATACATGTACATGTAGTAAGTATCTGACACCTGTTAAAAATTGCATAATCTTTGAACCATTCACTTTGCCAGCAGTTCTGTTGCAGTCGTTTTGCTCTTTTACTGTGTGTTCCACTCCTCGGGTCAATTTCTGGATAACTAAGTTTGACTGGAGAGTTATATTTTTCTTTGCTGTAGATTGGATCCATTTCCAGAAAGTAGTTGATGGATCCAACTGCCAGTATTTCCTGTCCGGGTGTGTGTGCAGGATTCAGGAGTGGCTTTTTTGGTAGGAAGATGGGCAGGGCAAATGGAAAGGGGGGGGGGAAGAGGGGGAGAACTGTACTGTTTGGGATTGAGGCTACCTCTACCCATACACAGGAAACCAGGAGCAGGCCAGTGTTACATTTGTTGTTCATTTGTAGCACATTTCCAGAATTAGTGGCGGAGCCATGTCTGGA
Source organism: Acanthaster planci (assembly GCF_054643075.1). Taxonomy (NCBI): domain Eukaryota; kingdom Metazoa; phylum Echinodermata; class Asteroidea; order Valvatida; family Acanthasteridae; genus Acanthaster; species Acanthaster planci. The sequence continues at coordinate 16,963,518 of NC_141778.1, read as the reverse complement.
TAGTGTAGACCTACAATGCCAGCAGGGCTTGTGCCAGTGGTGGTGTATGGGAGGGGGAGTAGTTGGTGTGTTAGCAGAGTGGAACAGTCGAAGAAGGGAGGGAAACTCTTACTTCATGCATGGAGCATGATTCACGGCAGTCACAATTTTTTACGTAGTAGTGTAAGCAGTATAAAGAGGCTGTGCATGAGCATATTTTGACACCTTGTTTAGCATTGATATTTTGAGGTGAGTTTGGCACATGTGCTCTCCTATTCACTACAGATTAAAAATCACTTACTAGTTGGAACAAGATGATTTTGAAGGAAATTTTTGTTGTTGAATAGGCTGAGTTTCTTCTTGAGTTTCCAGTGGAATGATTTGTTTGGATAGGATTCTAAACTGATTCACTCTAAGTATAGTTTATTTTCACTCTAGTTTTAGACCTTCGTCTGCAATCTTTGAAATGAGAGGAGAAAATTCATTTGGGGTTGGTCAAAACCTGTTCACACAGGATTTCTCAGGTACAGACACCTACCTGCAACTTCTTTTGTAGCAAAACAACTATTGGAAGATCAAGAAACTTTTCCTGTTACCCCTGTGCTCTGCCACTACACTTTAAGAGGAACAGTCTGGTTGGGTCATTCATGTACTTGGCAGTATGTTTTTGACTTGTGTGAAGTGTATCAAGAATTACTATTGTTTGATGGCTACACATTTTTGTTTTAGCTCGACCTCATGAATCCTCTACCCAATGAAGAGATGAAAATAGATGTCCTTTGCACTCTGTTAAAAGGCCTTGGTTTATTTGAACAGTTTAAATGGAATAGCCGTATTTACTCCAAAAGTTAACACGTCAAAGTTGTGGACTATCGGGTGTGGTTGTGGGATGGATCATAGGGCCCTTGTTTCACAGTGGGGTGAATAGCAGTTTTGGGCCTCATAAAATAAATAGTGGAGGGCAGGATTTAATCTCTGTGTGGAAGGAAAAATTAGAATGACAATAGTTTGTGGTAAGAATTGTTGTTTATAATCCTCAGGTGCTGAATGATACAGGTATTTGCCAAGGGGATTTCTGACATGCTTAACATGAACATGATAAATGGGTGTCGTTTCTTTGTTGTAGTGTTTCCTTTGACTGTTGTGCAATTGGATAAATTAGTGCAGTGTTAGGCAAATGATGCTGTAAGTTTGATGAATGGAGTTGGCAATTATGTAGTGACCAAAAAGACATTCTTAAACTTCTGGCATTGCAGATGTAAGCATTAGTCTTGGCTTTTCCTCTTATACACTGTGTATAGTACCAATTGACCTTTGTTTTCAAGCTTCACTGTCATTGCACGTGTACAAATTTGCCTCAGAAACAAAAACGTGCATGTGTACATTTTGTCTCTGCAGCTAAATTCTGTTCTCGCAAAGACAGTGTTATACATTTTCTCCAGTACACATACGGTACATGTACACTGCAGCTTTAAAAACAGGAAGGGCAGCAAAACATTTAGACATCTTCCACAAGATTACCATCGTGCCAGAGATCAACCAATTAAAAAATTGGCTGACCTGTGTGAGACAATCACTTGTGGGATTCTTGATTTTATTGTGGGCCAGTGGTTATTATAATTGCAAATTAATGTGATTAACCCAGACTCCTATAAGAATATGCAATTCGGTTGCCTGAAACACATGAGTAGAAACCCGGTCTTCCGCACATGCAGTGAGTAAATAGTAATAAATAACAGATACATGTTTTGTTTCGTAACAACAGGCATATAATATTATCTCTTCCCAGAAAGGAAGTATGTGTGGCAGAGGGAGAGAGAGGTAAGAGGAAAGGGGAGGTGTTTACTCAATTTCTCCAAGGGCCTTTCTTGTTCAGTGGGCACACAGTGGAACAGGGGTCATGCCTCATAAATTATAGGTATTCTTTGAGTCACTTGGTCTCTACTGAAACATGTGACTTGAGGAAGATACATTGTCGACAATATTTAACTGCAAAAGACTGGAGTAAAAGAACAAAATGAGCTGTGGAGTGTACATGCATTGATCAGTGTGTGCAACCAACTGGCTCGTACTTAAATGTACATGTACCAGCATACCTGTATGTAGGGTTGATTTGCAGAAACGCGGAGGAGCAATTTACGAAAGAAATTAACCATGTGCGAATTAAGTTGAGTGTATCAAGATTTGGCCCATTTGTACATTGATGCTGAAACCTATTCACACTTTAATCGGCCAATTTCCCCCCCCCCCTTCCTAATCGGTGCCTGCAGCCTCTATAGGCAAAAGAAATTACCCAGAATATCCTGTGTTGTATTTTCCTTTGTGCCGTAATTGTTTTGTGCAGGTGTTTCTGTAATTAAAGCCAATATTGAGTCATGGCACTGGTTTTGTGTTGGAGTGCGCAGGAAATGGACTATATTTCATTTTGATTCAGCGGCATGTCAGTGGGGGTAAGTGTGAGAACAGCGAAGTATATACTCTGGTAAAAAAAAGTTGATCGGGGACTTGTTGTCAAGTTGTGAACGGAGTAAATGTCATGGCAGCTTTAGTTTAAGACTGTGGTTTTATTTTTTTGATGGGTGGTGACATATATACCCCTTTTATTAGACAACTTGTAGAAGATAATGTCAGTGTCTGTTTTGAAAAAAATTCATATTATTCAATGGAAACCTAAATGGTGCTCTGTATGAATAGCTTCAATTTGTTGTGTAAAGGTGCAACAAATCATGCTTTGCACGAGGCGCGGACCTTCTTGATCGCTTACATCAATCAGTAGGGTTGCCCATGTACATGTATATGCAGATTGTGGTAGTGGAATACGGTTACAAAATTAGAGTCTTCAATCAAAGTAATCTAGCAGCTGACACGTGCTAAAGGAGTGCATGTACTTGGTAGTGATGACATCAAAGAGAAATAGTTTCCAAGAGAGTCCAGGAGATGAGTCAATGGTTGATGAGTCTGTAAATGTGTAAATGTGAATTCTTGATGAAGCTGCGCTCCATTTCACAAGGACGTGAGGTTGTAATGCAATCCTTTGTTTTCACCTCTCTCGTGAAAGTCTGTGGTACTTTCCATTTGGCTGACTAGGCTAGTGGCAGAGTACCATAGTACCAGGCTTGGGCAGCTGAAAGAGTGTGTTTCTCCCAAAATGTGGTAACGAAAAGTTGCCCGAGTTTGCGACTTGTTTTTGGTTTCTTTTCCAGTAGCTCTGAGCTGTAAGCAGTTGTAAAGGAATCATCTCAGACGACGGAGAGTGGTACACAGTTGGTTCTGCCGATTAAATCGTCATTTTGTGCAATTATTTCACCATGCCAAAATGTCTTCATTTCCACATTTTGCATTCAGGTGCATGAAACCATTGCGGGGAGGGGGGGCAGCACAAAATAGCGATGTAATCAAAAGCTTTTTTTTTGTGAGTAGCATGCGAGTACATTGCCTGTAGTCATTTCTCATTGTCTCCATGTGTCTTCAAACACACTGTATATAGGTGTAGGCTTGAAAGTGGACAATTATTTCAGATTGTATTCCTGTAAAGAAAAAAATGCAGTCTTTGAAAATGCAGGTTGTTTTTAGCAATCAGTAGGCCTATGTTTGTAATTTGAGGGGAATTTTCCTATGGTGCAGTAAACTTTTCTCAGTGTATTTTATGCATGATTGTACACTTTTCAGGTGACTCTTTAGGCTGACTGTGTTCTGTTATGTCTTCAAGTCATTCCTTGCCTCTCCCCCGCTTTCGCTTCCTGGACTGCAAATGAAACTTTTCAGCGCGTTGCCATTGATGGCATAACAAGCTGCCACAGCCAGCCTGTCTGTGCACTGACTGATCGGGCATTGGGGCACTGTCCTCCATCATGAAGATGGGCCTGCAAGGCATCATGGGAGGATGAAATAGAGACGAGAGGAAATATGGTGACAAAAAACAATAGCCCTGAGGGGCTGGACTGGCGGTATCGGTATCGTGCTGATGCCTGGGCACGGCACACCTGATGGGAACTCGGCTTTCATCGAATGGCTCTCGATCATCGAATTACTCGAGAGCCGTTCAACATATCTATTTTTTCCTTTCCACCCTGGCCATTGGGCCATTTGTCTTTAATTGTGTTAAATTACCTCATGCCTGCACTGATACGCGGAAACGGCAATGAGAGATCTGTGCAGGAGGCACTGGTCAATGGTGTGGCATAGATAGTGACTTGATGGTAAAGATTAATAACAGATGGAACACAAGATATAGCAGGAAGGGCAAGCCCAGGCTATTTAATTTCAGCCGCGGGAATGGCCGGGGGATTAATGTGATGGAGGCAAGACTGGGGCTAACGAAGACATTTGCAGAAGTCTATAAATACAAGTTTCTTGGAGGAAGTGTTGTTTCAGCATACCTGCTTTAAGGAAACAGGTTTGATAAATAACAAGCCTTGGGTCCGTTCCCTTCCTCCCACTCGCTTTCTGCGATCGGTTTCCCCGAGCCACTGGCAAGCAGGGGCTGATGCCGTACAGGGCAAACCTGGGCAGGAAGGGCCCTAATTTTTGGCCAATTTTCGGTGGGATTGCTGGGGTATTAGGAGCAGTTACACTTTCAATTTGCTAATTGTCGCTGCTTGGTGGCTGATAAGACAACCTTGCCAACAATGCGACTGTCAGCACCTTCTGCTGTGTGGCCTAAGTCCCTCGCTGACAGCTTCATTTGGGGCGATAACTAAATGAGGAATGGAGTCGGCCAAGGAGGGGTTGCATTAGTACAGGGTTAAGCATACACCCTGCATGTGTCCTGATCCGTTGACAGACCCCCACAAGACACCCCTGTGCTCGACCCCCTCACCTTGGGCGATTAGGGCCCTGCAGTTTATTTCTTCCCCCAACTGCCTGGCAAAAGTGATTGGGACAAAGGTGGGGGATCAGAGAGGGTCCTGACAGCCCACCTGGTCACACTGTCAGTGTGACAGAGGGATTCAGGGGTTTAAGGAGACACAGCAGAAGGGGGATAAGCCTGGATGGCACTATCCAAGTCTCCCACCGATTGCCCAACCACTTCAGGAAGTTGTTGGAATCCAGATAAACATTTAGCGGTTGTTTTAATCATGCTGGTGCCAGGGGTGTTTGCAGTGACCATGCAGTATTTCTCGTAAAGGAAAGGATTTCTTTTCGTGTTAGAAACAAAACAGTCATCTCACATTTCTGATTTCTTTCGTTCTTTTTTTTTATCAGGGCGGGCCCACATTTGAGTGAAGCCCACTTGTTAATCATGCAGGTGGCAGGATTTTCCAAAGTATGACAGTGCATTATTCAGTTAAAGGATTTCTTCTGTGTGATTGAGATAAAATAGAGTTCCTTCATTCAGTATTGATCTGGGTGGGCTTACTTGAAGTTAAGCTTGATCGCTTCTCACAAGGCACAAGTGCTGCGTCATTTTCTAATGATCTTTATTTAAAGCTGAATATTGGTATTATTTTGGCAACATCACATGCAAATAATTCCGTAGATAAAATGTCACACATACCTGTGCACAAGCACACAGATACCTTTTAGAAAGATTTCAGCTCTAGAGGTGCATAAATGGTTTGAGATTAAAGATTCTGATTTTGTACAGTCAAGAGGTGTAATTTCTGTCAAACTTGATCACTCATACAGTGCGATTGATTTTGAAGTGTGTGGAATTGAAAGACAAGGGGGAGGAGAAGCCAAATTGGCTACTGCAGGGAATGCAGCCAGTTCTTAAAAATCGGAAATAGACATGAAGTTGTGAAATCTCTCTGCTGTGTTAGGAGAGCCTTTTTTTGTTCTGACACGAAGTTGCTGAAGCCTAGGTTCCTTGCAATCTGATCAACTTCAGCATTTTTGCTAGGAGATCCGAAATTGCCTATACCAGGCAAGATATGGGATGGAGGGGTACCCCCCTTACCTGTCCAATCCCTATACACACTCTAGAATATTGTTACCTAACACATCCCCCCCAGAAGTCTGTTAAAAATTCCTGAGATTCCCATCAAACAATGACCAACACAAAGGCGGGGGGGGGGGGGATTTCTCTCCGTCCCATATCTTGCTTCAAATGAAATTGCCACTGGACTCTCCAAACTTGTCACTGTCCAGGAAATTGGCAACCACATTCTGGCCTCGTGAATGTTTTCAGTAGATATACTCCAACAAAATATAATAGTGACTTGGCTGTCCCTTCCTCAATCCTGTAAGTCCTCCCACAAGTCCTTGTGAATTTTGGAGGATCTGAGAAAATCAAAGTTAAAATCGTAGTATCCTTTTTTGGAAAGTACTAGTACCTAAAGAAAGTTTTGTCTGAAGTGGGCCTCCAGAGCTACATTTACGGCTTCGAGCACGTCCCCGAGCACGCCCCCCCGCATATCAGTGTTGTTGTCAAAAACATCACAAGACCAGACACAAGACCATGCACAACAATAGGCACAAGTAACAAGGTGAATAATGACAAAGGAATGCTTTTGTTGCAGTTTATTTGAATAGCCTGTGGCTTGAATTCAGACTGGAGGTCTTGTGTTGGTCTTGTGTTGGCCATGTGCTGGTCTTGTGTGGTCTTGTAAAGGTCATAAGTGGCCTTGACTACAACACTGCCCTATATGTCCAGTTGAGCAAAGACAAAGACCTAGGTCTAGTCAACAGATCCAGAACCAGCCTTAGATTTATGGTGAAGTAAGCAATATTTCATTTCTCCTTGGCCTGTAACCAATTTTTTGTGTGTAATTGCATTTATGCATGTCGTTTTGCTTCATATGCTTCACTCGTATTAAGTCTGAAACTTTCAAAATTCAATACAATCTGCCCTTCCCAAGGTAGAGCACATACTGTATTACAAAATATGTGCTTGTAGATAATGTCCTCATCACTTTGAAGTCTTGGATTATAACCAAACCTGACAGCGCATTTCCTGTGCCATTTTCAGTTCAGTAGAGGTTTATTCTCCGCAGAGGCAGAGAATGATTGCGGCAAATTTTAATTTTTTTTTGGTTTTTAAATCTTTTTTTTCTTCTGTTGTTCTGGGACAAAAAAGAAAATATTTTTCAGGGGCGGTGCCAGAGGGGAAGGGTGCCACGGAAGCAAACAGAGACCGATTTGGACAGGACTGGACTGGAAATTTTGTGTTGTCATCATGGCTGTTTCCAGCAGGACCCCTATTTGGAACACTTGGCATCTGTGGTTGATCTGTGGCACAACAACAATGTGTTGCCGATCTTTACACAGGAATTTTGTTTTGTGGTGGTGTAGATTTTTTTCTGGAGGACCAGCTTTCTTAATTCCACTTTCCCAAGGAAATTGCTATGGAAGCACACATCCTGTATAAAAGTTGTGAAATTTTCAGCATTTTCCTTTTGCCATCATGATGTTTATCATTTGATAGCTTTGTACAATCTTTATAAGTTTTGGGCAGACATGATTTCCAACAGAGTTTTCGCCTGTTGTGAACTGAAGAGTGCAAAAAGTGCATTTTTTAACTTTGAACAGGGTCCAAATGTACAGAGCCATAGGACAAAGTTGCTTTCTAATATACAGGTTTTGCATGGCAACATCAGGTGTACCAGCCAGAACCATTTGGTTCATAATGCCATTGACTGGTTCCCAGAGGGTATGGGCTTAACAAGCTATTTTCTAAGCAGCATTTCTTGCTTGGTAGCCAGATTGCGTCTTTGAAAGACATTTTGTTTGGCATGCTTGAGTTGACTGTACAAACTTTTTTTCTGCTTTAGAGGATGTTGGCACTATCTGTCTTGTGGGCTGTCTTTTGGTCTAGGTGTAGTCATCAATAACTTTGAAATGGTATTGGATTCCTCGTTAATTTTTTTTGTTAGATGAGGATGTGTCTGGTAGTTTAATCCCATTAAATGCCCCCCCTCACACATTACCTAGTTGAATTATTCATGTTGTTTCCACCCAAATGCGCTAAAGTCCCCATCAAACTATCAGAGTTTTTAAATAAAAGAGCAGAAGAGCCCCTTTGCTCTTGTTAATATTCATGCAGCGGGACAAGGAAAGGGCACTATTAATCATTAACTGGTTCAGGCTCATTATTTTTTGAGCCCATCGGTTCGTCCTGACGGAGGGACAAACGTTTGACAGGCAATTCCATTGCGTGACCGACCACGTGTATGGTGTTACGAGTAACCGTATCACACATCAATCATTTATGCACTGATAATCATAAAGTGCCTGCAATTCTACATGCGCCAAGAGAAAAAAAAAAGTCCAGATGAGAGACGTAATATATCACTCAATCTCCTACAAACATATTTTTTGCTGGAGTGATGTGAACTCAGAAAGACTGAGACAAGCATCCGGATATCCGATACCTGACAGAAAATGGCTGCTACTGTACCTGTACAGTTTCATTTTGTGACCTGAAGCGTTTGTACATTTCAAACCAAGCTGTGTGAAAAGGCAGCACAGTTGCCCATCAAATGAAATAAAAAAAATTGCTTTTTTGGCATCCAAAGGATGCCTCCGATTAAATTTGGAATCATTTTACATGTATTTCATACAGCCTCGCCATGACACTGTAGAGTAAGCAGCTGGAAGTGGAATGGTATTGTAGGGAAATTACACAAAACTTTCCTGTTTTGAGTGGCAATGACAGTTTTGTGGGCACTCAACCGTATGAGAAATTTGGGTCCCCATAATCCTGCTGAAGCACACCATTGAACATTTTCATTTGATCAACAATAAGTGCATGTCTACTGTTATCTTTCAAAAATGGTGGATACTTTTTAAATACTTAGAAAAGCCAAAAACGAACAAGGAATTTTGGATAGATCATTGATTTTTTAGAAGGTTCTGTGGTTTTTAGAACCCTGGAGTGAAAGTACATTAACCTGACATTCTAAAGGGGATGCATCACAGACAGCTGTCAAGATTCCATGCTGTTGAAAGGAGAGTCTAGAAGGTCACTATAGGACCCCAAAGTAATTTGTATATCTTAAGTTGAGGCTGCATGTCCTACCATTGGAACTATGCATGTATGTTGCTGAGTTGAATAAAAATTGAAAGAGAAAACAAATGAAATGTAAATTAATGCAGTGTTGCCCACTTTCTTCTTTCAGTGTTGCTCTTTTTTGAAGCATATGGGACTGTCCATTTTTATTGGTGTATTTTTTTTAGGTTACAGTTGACATTTTTAAAGTGACATTTTCAAGTCGAGAATTTCATAATCCTTCTTTTGGGGGGAATTATTAAATTTTTTCAAAAGAAAACACTTAACAGAGAGTAGTGCCTGGGAAGTTTTCTTCGTTTCATTAATGTTGCCTTGAATTTAGTAATTTGGTGTTTTAATTTACTCCAATAATCTCCATCATATGAAATATTAACAATGAGAAACACCCTGGACTCTATTATACAATTAGTGTTAAAGGTCATTAGTAAGGCACTCCTTCAAACACAAAGGATGATCCATTTTCACTTGCCGTTGGAATGAATATTTAAGAGTAGCTAGGGAAGCACATGAAGCTAAAAGGAATCATCAATAATTATGAATGCTTCGGTTTGCTTCTGTTAAATGGCTGCTGAGTGCTTTCTCTGCCCCAGTGAATACTACCAGAAATAATTAATTGCGAATATTAATATAACATGGCCCTGAAATTCACTTTGTTGCTCTGTTAACAGTTGTCAAGGCTATGCTAATGCCTTCCTCCTTTTTTCCTTATCTGCAAGTATGCTTATTGTTTTGCCAAGGAGTCTTCAAGGTTATCGTTAGCTTTTGGTTTGGGGGAGGTAGTTTAGCTGTTGAATTATGAATGAGTTCTTAAAATATGGCTGCGTGTTTATTCTCGTTGGTTAATTTTTCACGTTTGCATTAACCTGTGCTATTGGGACGTCTTAAATGGCATTTGCCTGATAATGGGAGTATAAGATGTCAGGTAAGGTGTTGTCATTCGAATCATCTGTGAAGTCTAGTGCTGCTGTTGTGTGTGTCAACTATCAAGGCAGAAAAGGGCATAAACATCTCTGTGTGTTTTTGGGCTGATATGTTTATTCTTAATTTGTTAATTTCTAGTCAAAGAAAGCTTAGTTTTTTCCCTAGGTGTCCATAGCAAGAGTTGCTGACCACACAGTGTGGAAATGAATGAAATGAAAATGAATGAAATTTTAATGAACTGTCCTAGATGGAAATAGTTTCAGAAGTTGACATCAACCACTTGTTCAGCTGAGGTCACATTTCTTGAAAAGTTTCATGTGGATAAAAACATCATGGATTCTCTTGTGTAAAGCTACGCTAAGTGACTTGGAAAACTTATCCAATGAGCCTCTTGAAATGCAGCCAAGAGTCAGTTGTCAAAAAAGCAGAGTTAAACTAATTTGGATTTTTCCAAAATGTGGTTAACAACCAAGTGTGCCCGAAGCAGAACAACAGTTTGTTGCATTCTTAATCACGAACTTGAGCTTTGGAGCTATGACAATGGAATCAGATATAGATCCTGTGTTAATTGAAAGCAATGTTACACACAGACCCGCTCGCCATACTCATGAGCAAACAATGAGTGGAAGGAGCGGCCATTTTGTTATTCCCGGGGGACTGTTGGCATATCACGCATCCAGGGCCTTGAGGCAAATGACCAGATGCACGCCAAGTCATTCACACATGCAGATTTGGAGTGCTGAGCTCGGGGAGCCAGAAAGAACCAAAATATAAACCAGGAGGGTTCTGGCATAATAGCCAGGGGCTTTCTATTAAAAAGCTTTTTAATTAATTGGAATATACTATGACTGAATAATGACAACTTCTGGACAGGCCAGGGGTGTCAAGTTTCCACGCAAGACATGCAGAAAAACGCAAATTGGATTCGGGGCCTGGGTGTTCCCGGCAGGGCTGACGGATTCACTTTCACGAGTCGAAAAAGTCGTCCACTTACTTAACGGAGGGGGTTTTCTGTAACTGTGCTTTATTGATCGCGGTGTGTTGTGTTTCGCCGCTGTTTCATTTCAAAATGTGACACTGAGATGGGACAACAAACCAGAATTAGCGCCTGGGCACCATTTGGACCAGGGGCTGTATCAGCTTGCATGTTCCCTTTCTTTTACTGTGAGTGACTGTGGCCCACACTCATGTTTAGACAGACTCGGCGTCAGTAGGGACCAGGATTTGCTGTCGGATTCCCTCCCCGCCCCGACCGAAATCATAACAACAGTTGTGGATACAGTTGTATGGCTGCACACAAAGAAATGAAATTCATGCCCGATGGTGTGGAGTCCTCGGCGAAGGGACACGATCTGACAGTGGAGCGCTGCTAGCGGTAATAACCAGTGTTTGCAAGCAGACACAAAAGGCTAAATTGGATGTTGAACTGAGGGAAAGATTAAGTTACGTTTGTGATGGAGCGAATTAAGACTGACACTCAGCCCTGGATGGGAAAAGTATTAATTGCTTTCAAATGACAGGACTGCCTATAGAGTGTTCTCGCCAGCTAAAGAAAATATGGCGTTTTCTCAATGTGACCGACTGACACATGATACTTCAATGTATGCTGGCCATGCAGGCTCAGAAAACAGGGAAATAAATGTCTTCAAGGTTTGAAAAATAAATAGAAACTGGCTGCCAGTAAATTGGTTCATCTGAGTAGCAGCTATGGGGAAGTGAAGGAGGTTTGGGTTTGTACTGACCTTTTAGTTTTTTCTTCTGTTGGGATGAGGTTACGCTTTGGTTTATCTGAAAAATTGATAAAGGCAAGTCCTAATACATTATATGCATTTAAGGTTACATGTATACTGTTGCCAATGAGAGTTAGTAAAGTGCTTTGGGGTATTAAAGCTGAATAGCCTGCAGTTGTGTTTTCTCGTAGTTTTCCTTATGTTAGGAGTTGGGCCCCAAAATCGTGAATTATGAGAGCTTTAAGCTGTCATGTTTTGATACTTTTCAGCACTTTTTTACAAAAAAGGAGGATCCATTTAATCATGGCCGTTTTTTAGAGAACTCATGCCCTGTTGGCCACTAAGAACCCTGAAATGTCACATGAATGTTTTGTGGATTTCTTGTCATCTCACACATCTTACCGCTGATGGGAAGGTAAAGACTAGAGGCCAGTGAGTATATATTTAACAAATGACCAATATGATGGAACAAATCCCCAGCCCAACACCTTCAGCAATTTAAGTGAAGCCTTCCTGTCCCCCTCCTGGTAACACTACTCCCTTTGCGATGGTCAGTTGTCTCACCCGCCAATTTATTTTTTTGCTTTGCGGGGCAACTTGATACGTCGCCCCGATCCAGCCCGCGCGCCGAGTTCTGCTGGGAATTAGTTCCGGGTATTTATATGCGAAGATTCGCACTTAAATCATTTAGATCGGGGGGACTACATTAGTGCAATCTAAACAGATGAATCATGGGAACAATGTGTGAAACTGCTCTTAGCTCGAAATGAGTAATTTCGTCTTGCTGTCTGCTTGACAAGGCTTGGGCACGATGCATCTGATTTGGATCAGTTTCTTTGTCTCCCACGTCTAATCCTAGAGCACCAGTATTTTTTTGTCCGTCTCCGTTAAATGATTGGTTAAAAGCACTGTGGTTAAGAATAAAGCAAAAATCTCTGCATGAAATAAGGATGTCCTCCATTTTTTTTTATTTCAGTGGTTCACGCCGGGCAGGATGTTGGCTGTCAATTTTTTTTGCTCATGTTTTCTCTTCCCGGGAATTTTTGGATGTGATATAGAGTTACCACAATGAGGACAGCGCTTGCTCCCATTGGGTGAGCTTTGTTGTAGATTTTTGCCCGATTAAAAAACTCCACAACAGAATACCCATAGGTCACAAAATCACCCGCTGTAGGTTGTTCACAGAAAAGGTTGAATTCATCTGTGGGTTCTTTAATCATTTGGGAGGGGAAGGGTGTGCCTTTTACCTGTAGTACAACACACAGTGAGTGCCAGTATATACTGTGCTTCAGCATTCAGCACAACTGTTAATTTGTTGCAATTTATTTTGTGAAAACCCACAGCTACTGCTTAGTAGAAAATAGTACACACACACACTCACAAAATAAGGAACTGGGGTGCTTACCCCTGGTACTGGTAACAGCGACAGTATCTTTACATCACATTCTGTTAAACTGTCTACATGTACCATCTCGATGTGCTGACATGAAAATTGATGAAGCAGTCGTAATTTTTTGATGTTTAATTTGTAATTTCTGTTTTGCTCATTAATATTTATGTGTTTTCTTGCCAGGGTGTGGGGTCTTTTGTGTAAGATTCGGGTGGCTATTACTTGCATGATGTGATTATCTTGAAACTAAATCTGGACATCTGTATGTTGCACTGGTCACTTCTGGGTGACCTCGATGTTAGTTGGGCTGAAAATAATTGGCTAAAGCCAGAAATGAAACTAACGATCCTGAACTGCTGTTGCTGGAGATTTTTGGGCTGCACGCTGAGCTGCTGTTAGGCCCAGGGCCTGGGGGCGGCCGCCAAACACAAAGAAGGCGTTTGTTGTGGTAATGGCTGAGCCACAAGTTTAAATGGATGCGGTCTGGAGAGGGCAAGATGTGGAACAAGAATGATGGATGACAGTTGTCAGAAATGCCATATCATTTGGACTGTAAGTTTGTCTTTTCTTGGTGTTGGGGTCATGTACATGTACCCAGTGTTTTGGCAAACCCCCATACAATCAACCTTTTTTGTTTGGCCATCAGCTGTCTTGGCCAATTTGTCCTTGGGATGGCCTGGAAAATTTATTGTTTCTCATCTCAAACCTGGTGAAGCATCTGTCCCTGATTCCATGGGAAACTGCTTGAATATCATCCTGCAGCAGGCAGAATGTCCTGTCATAACAGTAGTCAGAAACTAGGAAAGAAATACTCTGTCACTGCATATTTTGCAAAACAAAAAGAGCTTTGTCTGCATTTTAATCATGTATTTCTTGTATACATGTCTTTCCTTTACTATCCAGAACACACCAAATGTAGAGTGCAACTTTTTCAGCAACATTAACTTGTAAGAGAACCAATCTCTCTCTATAGTATAGGTCACGAAGTCAACACAGTTGACTCTCATTATAACAAAGTTACAGGAACCAGACAAATTACTTTGTTATAACTAGGACTTTTTTATATAAAGAGGAATGAAAAAACAAAGAAAAACATATGAATTTAAAAACTTGGGATCTTTGAAATCAGTTTTTATCAGTATTTTGTTATAAAAGTGTTCTTTATAATGAGAGTCAACTGTGTATGCTTACTGTGAAAATGCTGTGAACAAAAATCCAATGCAAAATTGTAAAATGGGTGTTTCAGAAGCTGGGTCATGCAGTACTTTAGTTTAGATTTTTCCTGAGCACATTAAACTGTTCCAAGTGCAAGCTTGTAGTTTGGAAACCTGGTACAAACCAGAAATATAACAGTTTTTTTCTTCCACATCAGAGCCGTACAGGGCATGTTGTTAGCCCATTGAACTCTTTTTGTGTCCTTTTTTGGAACGTATACATTTAGTAAAGCAATTGCTGACAGAATTGCTTATATACAAGTAAACAGAGTGTGGATTGTGAAAAAACAGGCCGAGGTCATTGTTCTCTTTTGAAAAGAAGAAAAGCAAAGCAGTGGAGATTGACTTTTGATACAATCAAAGTGAAGCTGATGGACTGAACATCATTTTTGACAGAAAGAAAATGGAAATTATTTCAGTGGTGATGTACCATAATATGACACATGCTTGATCAACTAAACACACTGATAATGATACGTTTTCCGTAACCCAAACGAACAAATGAACTGAACAATGAGATCAATCAACCAGATCTCGAGAATTAAATTTGGGGGGGGGGGAAATGGATCATTCAAAATGAAGTAGACATTACTTGATATAGATGAGCTCAAGTGGACTGTATGATACAAGATGGCATCTAGATTGGCTTGTTGATATGTCGCAAGTTCAGGGTTGAAGTTTTTGGAGGAGGTGTATGATCCATTATCCCTAGCTATCATCAGCTATGACGCTGTGGTCCTGGCCCGAAACATGTTTTGGTTATCATAAGGACAGGTGGCTGTTTCAAGTGCATTTGTTTTGTTTGGGCAGGGGTTAAAGTCATTTGTATATTTTTACAACTTTTGATCAGTCCGAGCTGGCGTGCATGGGAAATGACATGTGTCCATAGTCCCATGTGTTCTTTTTTCTTTTGATGTTATTGGACGGCTTGGGTTGGGCTGACATCCATTTGTAGAATTGATTCACTGTTAAATATTTGCAACCTGTACAAATAAACAGATAGATTGTCCACACAGGTTGTTGGCAGTTGGTGACTTTGTTATTATCGACCCGTTTATACTTCAACTCCTTGCGAACTGTTTTGATTTTGGCTGCATATTTTGAGATGGTGTAGCCGCAGTGCGTCAGTGTTACGTGTATCAATTTAGCCCTCATGAAAAATGTTGTCTCTTCGGACGTACACAGTGAATGGCCCACCCAGGCCATCAGGGGTATGTAAAGTACTTTGATCCGACGGGTAAAGGCACCGTACAAATTGCGATGATTAATTTATTCAACTAATGATGCCGTCTGTAGTTACGCCGTCTCCCCATGCATTATGATCATATTGATAAGCTCCATAATCCACCCAGGATCTCTGCTCAGCCGTGGGGTTCCAAGAAGTGCAAGTGCCTGTGCATTGTCAACTTGAATTTTGGCGGTGGCGCCGCATATTCAACACACTGCTGTAAATGATAACCACTTTGCCATACAGATATACATTGTACATGCAGCTCTTGACATTTGACGTTTTGACTGTTTGACGAGCACTTTTTCTGAAGATGATCGTACTGTTTTGATTGAAACATGTGAAATTTGCCCCTGCCAACCTGTGTACAGTAGACTTGAATCCGGAATTCAAGCCTACCATTCTTCTCTAAAGTTCCTACAAAGGGGAAAATTTGTTACCGTGACATGGTGCTGACGTGACCCTTTTTAAAGCCAGCTTCATGTATCACTGTTTTGGACATTCAATCTGTTTACATCCTTGGTGAAGAAAATCACCATTCGCTATGTGACATGTGATTAATCTTGTGGAAACGGATCGTTCAGATCATTGGTTATTAATTGTGTTTTTGCATTTTCTAGCATCTAAACCCTATGCAACGAGAGAGCTTTATCAATTGAATTCTGTGACCTCCTCTGTGCAAGAAGTGCTTGCTCAGTGTCACCCCACCTTGCTAGATATAAATCATAGAAATAGATCAATAAATGTACAGGAAACCATTTGTCAAAATTGGTCAGAGTGTGTTTCCAACATGACACAACATGCACGCCTGACACTCTGCCAGCACCAGTCCCTGTGTCAAGCCTGCTCTCATATATGGCTCTCCCTGTTTGTTTAGGTTCCGAGAAAGTTGATAGTGTTTTCCTGCCTTTGGTAAAAAAGATCCCCTGTGTTTGTTCACCTTTGCTGGGCTGACACCGGTGGTTAGTGAGCAGACAGTGGGATGGTTGGGCCCTGAAGCTGACTCTGTCTTCATGTTTCATTAATACTACGGTAGCTTAGCGCTAGTTGACTGCGCCCGTTCAGGGAGCGTTTATATGACAAAGGAGCTGGAGGGATCCTGTCCTCCAGAGAAGGAGCAACAAAGAAGAAAATGAAATTTGAAAATAAATCCATTTTGCCAGCCTAGCCTTTTTCCAGAATAGAGGCAGGCAGTCTGTTTTTAGTCTGTGCGCACTTGTTTACATCTCCGTCCATCCTCCGTCAGTGACTGTGAATCAACTACATAGCTGTCAGTTTTTCCTGGCAACCTACATGTATGCGGAAAATATATAGCAGGTATCGGGCAAAATTGACTAGTGGTCGGCCAGTGGTTGGACTTGGCCTTAGGTTGTGATTGGATGAGCAAGCTACACATGCACGAATCAACCTGGTAGATACTAAATGCTGTTAGCAGATAAATATGGTTTTACCGAAGTTGTTGCTTTCCGGGCGTACCATATCTCAAGAAATTTCCGGTTGAAGAAAAAAGGGATAATTGAGTTGTTTTTTCATGTTTAGAGTTGGGTGGTGATGTGCCGGCCCCTCCATCTCTAGAACAATTCTTGTTCGGCAGGTTGTTGGATGCTTTGAGCATATAAACACAGTCCATGAACCAGAGTCAGTACTTCACGCTGACTATCCTAACAAGCTTGTTTTAAAAAAGAAACAAAAAAAAGGAAAATATATTTTTTTTGTAGAGGTTTATGAGTTGCTGAAAGTTTATGCTTCTAAAACTTGCGGGAGCCTTTTACTTAGCTCAGGGCTGTAGGCTGCAAAAAAGTTTTGGTACATGGCAGCTTGTTGCTTTCATAAAAGAATATAGCTCATAACTTTTTGTTAAAAAATGGTGTTGGGCAGGCGCTGCTAAACTTCTTGCCAGTTTTAATCAAGGCTAATATAGTGGAGGTACAGTACCCATTCTTGAAGGAGACATGAAATAGGCTTTGAATATGTGTAGGAAAGCTTTCTGGCTATATCTAGGGCTTTCCATCTCCTTTGTGACAGTAAAAGGGAGAAACTTCAACATTTTGGTTTTATGCCAATAAGGGCAATTTCCATATTTGTGAGCTAGAGCTTGCTGTCATCCAAGGCAGGACAGTAATGGTCTTATTGCTTTGTGTTCAATATATAGCACAATTTTCTGAAGTTTCTTCCAGCAAGTTCCACTTTTTACTTGTTTATCTTGTTGAACAGCTTTGAAGAATAGAATTTTAGAAATAGCCAATATTTCTTCAAAACTTTGAAGGGGGGCAATTGTGAAGGGCAAATGTTTGTTTTTTCTCTAATGCTCTTTTGACAAGTATTGCCTCGTGTGATGAGAAATTTGTATTCAGAGGATTTTCTGATAATGGAAAAACTGACACTATTTTGTCAGTTTTAATGAAAAGAAGTATTGAGATTTTGTTCGTGTTACTGTTACACATAGTAATGCATATGAAAACAAGTTGAGTAGAAAGTCCACTGCATGTTTCCAGTAATCTCATACATGTATGTGGTGTGTTGCTGATACTCTAAGTTGTTTCTGTCTCTTGTGCCTGAGCTTTATCACATCTCAGCCTTTATTCTGTTCACGATTTTTGAAACCTTTTTTGGTGTTTTGATGCCATGCTGATTTTTGGATCATTATGTTTCAATAGTTGGGTGATTTGTTCCAAGTGTCCTTAAACTACGGATGTTCAGTCCAACAGGGAGAACTTTCCGTTCTTACTTCAGCCTAATGTTGAACAGTACATGCAGCAAGGGCTGCAGAAAATTACCCCATTGGTCGAAAAAGTTCAACTCAAATGTGACACTGTGAATATCATTTAGAAATAATTGTTGATTATAACTTGAAGTGTACAGAAATAAGAGTTCCCTAAATTGGAGGTTGTGTAGTTCCTATGGGAATGAAAATGTTGATGGGGGACATCTGACCAATAGTGGCCTTTGATTGCCAATTGTCATTCACATTACGGATATCTATTCTTAGGAGGTGAGGTCCTGTACATCACTTAGCATGTTCAAACTTGATGAATCTAAAGGCTGGGCCTGCCTTGACCAAAAAAAAAGTCTTAGGAGCCAAGCAAAAAACATATTCGGTTTGCCTGAATTAATAATGAACTCGGAAATGCACACGAGCATGAAGAATGGATGCATTTTTAATGGAGCTTGGTGGCATGGCTTTCAATCATCAGAAGGACTTGGCACTGGGTCCAGTGGGATTTGCCCAGGCAAGGAGTAAAAGTACAGTTGCTTCAACAGCCTGTCTCATCGGGACTTGTGTCAATTTTTTTTTGAGGCAGACGTACAAGTCATAGGCAACTTGCCCTGCACTCTTTTATGAAAATTAAAGCTATAATTGATTTTTCTTGGCTTTATAATCCAGTTGATATTGTTCCTACTTAGGCCTTGCAATATCAAATTATCCCTGGAGTTTCCAGAGATTTGAAAGCAGATCGGATTTCGGAAGACCAAGACATCATCAATCAGAGAATCGCAATAAAGGGGCATTGAGACACAGCTATCAGTCACTTTTCTGGTCCAATCAGTCACTTTTCTGGTCCAGGCAGACTGGATTCAGGCCTTTGGGGAAGAATGATAACTGAATTCGGCATTTTGTTAGACAATCTTCAAAGTGCATGAACTTGGGACGATTGTGCTTGTGCCGCTATCGAAATAGGAAAAGAAAATGAGAAACCTTCACTTGATGTAGCAATTTAGGTCTGGACTGAATGTACAAAAGGTTGTACAATATTAATTGGTTTGACCGAAATTTTTCATTTTCATCTATATTAGAAAGGCACCATTGTCTGCAGTTCAATCCATATAAGATTGCATGCATGTTTAGTGCTGCCTCAACTCGTTTCCTGGGTGAGCAGTTCAATGCTAACACTCTTTAACATTGTCATTATGAACCTTCTATGGTATGGTAGAAGGTAACAATAGATTCTGGTATAGTTACATCATATTCTCAGTTGAAAGCATTGGTTTTACATTTTCTTTGTTGTCAGTTTAATGCACTGATGGTAAAACCTTTTTTTTTTTCCAAAAGCATCTTTAAATGGAAATTTCATGAGACTTATCTTAAAGTTGAAATCGTGCGGAAAAAATCGGAAGTAATCTCTCCTGGTGATATCGCGACCTTCTGAGAGTGTGATCAGGGCAGGACCTGTGCAGATTGATTGCAAGCATTACGATATCCATGACTGCCTGGGTATTAGGCATTACGCTCATTATTGTTTCAGCGCCCGGCGCGAAGAAAGGTAACTCGGGCTAAACACAACATCAGTCTGAGCTGACTGCTGAGTCACCTTGGTGTTAGACCAAAATGAAAACAAAGAGGGGAACAGTTTAAAGATGGAATGTTTGGTGGTTTCTGTGCAGGTTGCTTTAGAGCAATATGTGGACACTCCATATTCAAAGATGTTTACCATTTTCTGACTGTTTTTTGAGGGATTAGTAATTTCTGTGTGCAAATCCTTTATGAAAAGGAATTAGGTTGGAAGTGGAAAATGAAAAAGGAAAAAAAATCATGATGAAAGCAAGAGCTGTTGAAGATTGCCACAATGACTTTGTATTTTTGAGCAATCTTTTGTTGTAATTGCTTTTTTTGGATGGTGTGCTTTGACTTTTGATAAGCGTCAGCTCATAGATAACTATAAAATTGGAGAACATTGTTTGAATTGAGGTTGAAGTGGTTCAGACACAAACTGAGTTGTTGGCAAAAAGCACACTTGGAACAGTTTTTTTTGGATGAAATACCTAGTGATGTAAGAAATGCAGTGTTTGAAGAAAACTTGAGCGAGGAAATGCAATTTTCAACAACTCCTGCAGACAAAGGTAATGGTGCTAATGATAACGATGGGGAAGATGGCATTAGCAGCTATGAGTCTGTGACAGATTTGAACAACTACATGTAATTACAAAAACAGTGATAGTGATAATGACAGAAACATGCACCTGTAAAGTAACAACTCTCTGCGGATGAAAAAATAACTTTAAGACAATAGTAGGGAGATTTGAAAAGTCGTAAAAGAATTTTAGTAAATCACATTGAGTAATGAAATTTGAGTAGAAAAATTCCAACAAATTAATTTTGCAGATAGAATGCTTTAGCTTTGTTGGGTATGGTATTAACCTGCCTGATACATGTTTGTAATGAATTATGTAACAGCACTGGGATTTGGCAGACATATCAAGATAAAACAAAATGGAAGTATCTGTTTAAAAGCAGTACATTTTTGTAAAGAATTATGTAATAGCACCGGGTTTCAGAAGACATATCAAGATAAAACAAAATGGAAGTATATATTTATCAGCAATAATCAATATCAATTATTGAATGCACGAGATATCCTGGTCAAGGTTTGTTTAAAACTGTATTTCCTTACAAGTGTACACCACCCACAAACATGCATTTAATTCAATAGCTGGAGTTTCTCTTAACATTGTAACATATTTGCACATGGTGTGTTTGCTCTTGGCGTGGAAATGGACACCTGTTTACGACAGCTTCAGGCTTTCTGTGGCCCCCCAACAAACAGGATTTTGGGGTTGTAGTGTTCAGCCATGACAACAGCCAAATCAATTTGAAATAGCAATTGGCAAAGTGCTGTTTGCATTATTTGGATACCCGCCTCAATGTTTGTGCAAACGTATTTAAACATCAAAGGGCAAGGCAGGCCGATACAGTGCAATACAGTCTGCAGACTGGCTGTCAGAATATTATGTTATTGTGTTAATCATTAGTGCTGATATGCTCATCTCTATGACCTGACAAATGTGTTTTGCCTATGTGCATAGCAGGCTTTCAAGTACATCTTCATGCTGGTTATACAAATACATGTGTGCATTCCTCTCAATTTGGCAGCCATTTTGGGTTCTAGGTACAAATATACATGTATGTGTATGTGATATTCATTTTTTCTTGCGTGCTGCAGAAGTCAGTTTAGCCATCACTTTCAAAACTGTTTTATGAACTTCCCTTTTTTTTCTCCTCCAATCTTTCTCATTGGCTTTATCCTTTTCCTGTGACACTTTTTCCGTTTTATAATGCAGTGTGTACTTGTGTACATGAACCAATTTCAGATCGAGGGGTTTTTGTGAAAGATGCATGGTGTTCTGGCCAAGTTTTGAGTCATGAATTTTTTTTGGGGGGGGGGTTGATGTCTACATGTACAGACTCAAACAGGAATGTTTCAAGCAGTAAACTTTGATGTTGAATACTTGCATGACACTATATAGGGTGGGAAATTTCAGATTTGTCCCCCCCCCCAATAATGTGTACATATTTTGGTCATACTGAGAGGTTGGTCTCCAGGTCTGCGTTGTACCTTCCTCATGTCAGTTTAAGCACAAGTTTCCTGCACAGTGGTGGATTTTACAGGATTTAGGAAGGCTCCCTGGCCAAAGAAAAAGGCTAATGGAATGATAATTATTAAAAGGGGTATCAATTTATTTCCCTGATTAAAGTTATGGCCTTGTAAATCCAGTAATAAGGTGCTCAGAGAAGGATATGTTCACATGAGATCTTATACTTTGTTCTCGTCTCTTCTTTCTCTCCCCTCTTGCACAGTAGTCGGCCGGGCAGACCTCCTAAGCGCAGCCTGCCCATGTCCCTGTCACAGACGGTTCACATGCTACACGGCCTCGGACATGGAGACCCACTCAAGAAGCCCAAGATTGAAAATGGTAAAATGAAAGCCCTGACACTAACTGTCTTTCCCTCCCACTGGTATCTACACACCCCTCCCCCTTGGTTCCCCTACTGGCACTGGTGTTGATGGTGCAGTAAGGTTTGTTTGATTTGATGGGGGAAAAAGTGAAAAAAGGCCCTCTACATTCCTGGTGAAAATACAGTGTACACGTACATGTACATAAGTAGGTTTTTTCACTGGTCAATCAATGGTTAATCTCCATTAACTCTAAAAAGGGGGGAGGCTCTCGACACCATATTTTTATGTCAGCGCTGTTCAAATTGGATAGTATCCTAATAAAGATAATTTGTGCAGCCTCTGGCCACATGGAAGACACCCCGTCCAACTTAAAAGTCATAGTTATGCAGATGTCTTATGCTCCCCAGCCTAGCCTTTTCCAGATATGGCTCGAGAAGCATTCTGGCAAGACCACCTCATGAAATTATAAGACTGCCCAACTGTTGCCTGACCTGCCCTCTTCAAACCTGCCCCTGTTCAATGTAAACACTTCATGGGAGCTTGCAACTCTTGTGGGAAACGTTTCCTGTTCATACACTCCTGATGTTCATTATCAAAGTGGATGATTTACTTGTCGGGCATAATGGAATTAGACAAGCAGAAACGTCTCAACACTCCAATTTTCCCCCTGCAAAAAATAATTGCTTTGGGGACCGGGGTCTCGCGTGAGAAGAAAATGAGGTTGTCTTGAGTGCGGAGTTTCCATCCAGCCAATGATACCAAGGATTGTGTTTGTGTTTACAGGAGTAAACATCACCGTTGACCACATGGAATGAAATGTCAAAATCTGGAAATATGGCTGTTTCTTAAAAAGAAGTCCCAATGAAAAAAGTCATGTAAAAAGTATGACACTGTCAGTTCCACAGAATGTATCCTTTATACATTGCAAAGGACCTTCTGTTCCTTCTGTTCCTGAACAAATTGGACTGCAGTTGCAGCATTCTGTAGTCACTAATTGATACTGCCATTACTTCTAATATTAGAATTAGAATATTACTGAGCCATAGAGCATGGAAACATTTCATGTGATGACTGCTGCATGTATTTCCCAAGGTCAATTAATATTTCAACCGACACGCTGTTTGTAATTGAGTATGATGCATAAACTGTTTCTCATACAAAGAAATGAGGAATAAATGGAGATTGTGGTGGTTTACACGTCTCGCACTGTTACCCAAGGAACGCCCATTCCCGAACCTGTTTTGAATATTTAATGAGATTATGTTTTATGTTTCCCAGTGCGCCATATTTTGATATGCCAACCATGTTTACTCAAAAGACACCTGATTAAAATCAATGGAGGGGTTTATATACATGGGTTATATATATATGAAGCTACAGTGCCAAATATGCCAATCTGCTAGGAGTTGTCACTATTGGATGGTACAGGTACTTATTGACAGTTAATACCTACCTGCAATGACAAAGGGAGATTAATCCTAACTGAAGGGACTTGGACTGGAGCTTTGGCACTGGGGGAAGATGTCCACGAAGCGATGGCACGATGAGGGAAATGTGGGAGTTTGGGCTCAGCAGTCACTGGAATTGATGGATACAGACGACAGCATTGGCAGAACCGGCCAGGCGTGTGGAGGGCGTGCAGCGCGCTTAAAGACAATGGAAAGGATTACGCGCACCGTGGATTCACGCTGTCAAATAGTGTGAAGGCCAAGGCAATGGGCATTTGGTCTGCCTGTATCAACTGACAATACTGCGACACAGTTTTTCATTTTAAAAAATGGCTTGTTCAGAGGTACATGTATCCCACCTTGCAGTAGGGTTTCACCAACACTACTTCATTGTTGCTAGGTTATTTGAGTTACCTCATCAAGAAAGAGAAAAGGAAATTAAAAAAAGGGCTTGAATTTGCAGGAATCAGTTACATGTATTTTGTTATCCCTTAGAAAATGACTTCAGAGTAAAAACCAGATTGATAAATAAAATTGTTTTTCACTTAGAAATCCTTTGTCGGTATGAAATTGAAAGTGCAGGGTGTACATGTTTATTTCTGACAATTCTCATAAAAAATGTCTCAAATGAGGAAGATGAGAAGGCAATAGTCTTTAGACACCCCCATAATGTAGCATGCTTTAATGCTCTATTTAGGAGAATGGTTGTGCTGCATTAATTGAGGGGAAGAAGGGGTTTATCCCACTGATATTTTCCTCCAAGTGCCTTAATTTTGCAGTTGCCCCATTTTTCACAATACCTTTTTTCCCTCGAGTGCTTTTGATTAGTCTTGCGCTGTCTACTTTGGTCATTATGTCCAGATTCACTTTTCCACACTGAATAATCTCATGTTATTGGCAAGCATACTGCTTCCTTACGCTTTCCTTCTTGAGGCACCACCAATACCACAATGCTGCCCTTGTCTCATTTTAAACACCTTCCATCTTCAACTGAAGCATCCTTTGGCGTGACAAACTCGTGCACTGCAGCCAAGTTGATGTGCAGTGACAGTTACACACCACTAATCACCCGAAGCTGAACAAATTGTTCCACTTTCCTGATCAGCAAGATATAAATACAGCCTCTGGATTGTTGATGCATTGTTGTCCGCATTATGTTCAATAACCATGCAGCATTTCAGCTGAGCATGAAGTCCAATATGTTAAGTCTACTGTTAACAATGAGAACCATTCATAGTTAGACTCTTGATACTTGACACATCAGTCTTGTTCAATCTACTTATCTAGAAATTTATGCAAATACAATATTTTGTAATTTGATTTCTTGCAGCTTGCACATAGAATGCAAGATATCAAAACACCTCTTGCTATAAAAGTATTTAGAAAAGACAGGAGTCCAAAGCCTTACTTTACATGAATACATACATGTATATTTACTCTAATTCCCTAGTGTGTCTGCAAAACCATATTAAAATTTGAGGATTCATTACTATTTGGAATAGCTATGACATGCAATACCCCAGTGATTCAGAAATAATATCAATTGCTGCGCACTTCACTGTGCTGCTTTTCTTACTGTCTGATTGGTCATGTTCTAAAAAATACACGCCTCCGAAATATAGAACTGAAAAACAAAACAACATGCTGGAAGTTCCAAGACTTTCTAGAGCAATTTTGAGGCTACAGTCAGCCCACTGCAGCAACTTAAACTGTGCTGGTAGTCAACAACTTGGGAACAAGTACTCATGGTAGGATATGATAAAACATGTCATTGCTTCGGTGATGTGGCATAATATGGATAAACTTGAGTAACAATAGCTGCATTGGTACAGGTAACATTACCACCACTGCTGTAAACACAGAGACAAAAGCCACTATTCTTGGCTCTTTTTCCTTGAAGGGCAGAAAAATTAAAAGCACTGGCATTAATGATTTTTACAGCCCAAACCATCTCGGGGAACGAAAGAAAAAGTGCAATGATTTATGCTGTCTGAATTGCCAATAACGTTAATGACATTCTGCTCTCAACTTGAAGTAATTGTCCAGGAGGAGGCAATAAAATAAACTGTAATTATCTGTGACCTTGTGTTGTATCAGTTTGCTCAATATGGCATGTAGAAATGGAATTTGCATAGCCTTGTGCAGTTGTCAGTCTTCCATGAATTCTTTTGTCATACCATGGAGCTTTAAAAAGGAGCTTCATGCACCTGTTAACTATCCCCATCCCCCACCATTGGCACCAGCCCTGCCAGTATGACATCTCCATGGTTACACTCAATGGAAGTTCAAAAAGTGTATACCGTACCTTTATACAGGAGAAACTTTGATAACATTGGGTTATGCAAATGTTTCCTATTTCAGAATACATCCTCACTCCTCATATCCCTAAGATTAAGAAGTAGGCTGTATTCTTTATTCACTTAGGTGATGTATTCAAAAGGACAAAAATACTTTTAAGTTTTACCAAAAGTTGCAGGCAGGAGAACACCAAGGGTTACATTTCTTATGACATTGTAGGGGTGGAGAAAAAGAACAGGAAAATAATTAACAACATGATGCATGTGAAATTAAAAAAAAAGACCACCAGAATTCTGGATATGTAACAGCATTCCTGTCCTTACAAAGAAAAATCCATGCAGCTTTCAAAATACCCTATTTCTTTGCCCTCAGATTTAAACAATAGAGACAATTTTTTTCTGGACACAGTTGGACGCGTCAGTTGTCCCTGGCTGGCCCATCCACAAAGTTGTTTACTGTTGAAAATCTCAAATCTCACAGGGGAGACTGGACAGTGTCTTTCGATATATGTATATGAAGAAAATGTAAGGGAAGCTGGACATTAATCACAGTTTGACAGTGTTTGTGAAGGCTTTGGCAGCACTGACCAAGAGGAAGGAAGGTCAGCGTATTTCAACAGGAGGATGGGATGTATTTACCAATTCCAGATGTGTGTCCTTAGCTCAGAACACTGCCCAGACTGTGCCCATTGTTGTGGCTGTTTTATTTTGGATGTTGTGACAGCCATCTTGGACAACCCTCTTGAAGGTTGCTCATTTTTTCCCATAAAGCGATCCATTGAAACCTCTGACTAGTGGTTTATAACAGCTGTCAAACAAATCCTCAGAACAGCCATGCAACTTTTCCTTTAAATGAGCTGATTTCCTTAAAAGTCACATTTTAACTGCTTGTGTGTTGTTACGAGCTGAAAAATGTTCACAAAAGTCATCTGAGATTTTGAGTTTCCTCTTCTTTTTCTGAATTCTTAGTTTCACATTTGTCAGGAGTCTCTTGCTGTATTTAGTCAAGGTGACAATTGGAAAAGTTACCTTGGTCTTCTGTGCCACTTTCAATTTCTTGCATCAGTCTGTCTGAAAATGACCCTGTAGTTTTAAAATTGTGCTCAAGAGAGCCCCCCCTGAATCTGCTCGTACATGTATGTAAATGGTCAGTCCCTCCCAAAAAGTTAAATAATCTGGGCTGTCAGCACATAATCATATGCGCTGTAGTTCAAGTTGTTGAAAAGTACAATGCAAGATACGTACATCTATCAGAATTTATGTCACTTAATGTTGAATCTCCAAGCAATAAAGTTGGTGACTCTGTTGCTTTATCTTATTTGCATATACATGTATGCACATGTAAATGAATGATTTATAGAGTATGTTTTATAGCAATCCACTTTATGCATTTTTCATCTGCCCACCATTGGTCGTAAATTGAATAATTTAAGTCCTAAGTATCCATATGTTGTTTTAATTTGTACAGATTATGGATTACATTTCGAATTTCAATATTTTGAGAGAAAAACATAAAATTGCATATGTACATGTACCTGAGAGTTCATCAATCTTGTTTGGCTGAGTTTTGGCAAGTTTTTGTTACATGCATCAGAGAGGTTCTAATTATATATTATAATTAATTAGATCTACAATTTGTGATTTGAATGTATAGAGGGTTTACCGGCACAATGGCAGGTAAATTGTACATGTAACTGTACATTTAAATTGCTGGCCATTGTCTCTTCAAGCTGGCTGCCTGATTGTATTTCATGAATAGAAAAACTGCAAGAATCTCTATCATGTGCATGCAAGAAATTAAAGAAGCCGGATAAAATTGGATGACTGCATTTTGTACACACCCGTGTACCTGTAACTGTTTCCACTTCAGCTTGTACATGTGCCTTGTTTTCCATCTTGTACTTTGATTTGTTAGGCTTACATTGTGTCGAGCCTAATTTGATGTGGAAAGCATACCACAATTGCACACAATCTCCCCATATTTCGTTGTGGTACATTTCCAGTTTGACCATAGCAAAATGCTTTTATAACAGGCTGGGTTTCAAATGACAAGTTGCAAATTGGTAGGACTAGGATGATAATTGATAAAGTACCAAGATTCCCATATATATTGATATTTGTGCAATTACACCATGATTTTGCTAATCTTGCCGTCCACTCCCTAGTTTGGAACCCCTATTACCAATTTCCTAATATGACTACAATTCAGCTGTCCAGCTGATGGTCCACATGTATATGTACATTGTACATGGACAAGTAAATAGTCAATAGAAAAAAAAACATGAATGCAATGGATCACTTGAAAACAGTCATGACAGCTCCTCCATCCACTGACCTTACACTTTGATGAAAATTCTGTGAAATGATCTGCAGGAAATTAAAAAAAAAAGAGCTGTACTGAATGATGAAGAAATGAAGTGGCTGAAATGTGTGAATGAGTTGAAACAGCAGATGGTCGTGTGATGTGTTTAGAAGTCTGTCCCCGTGGGGGGTCTGACCTGTAAAAGGGACAGCGGATAATTAGCTTCTTGATAACTTCCAATACATCACAAGAATGACAAACCGAGAAGTCAAGATAACAGGTATTTCACAACAGCCCACAGGGGACAAAAAAAGGCAATCAAGTATCATGGCTGGATACTGCTATGCCAACTATGCCTGTATTACCAGTTGAAATATCAATTCATATTCCACACTCTTTTTTTTCCAATGGGAAAGTTATTTTTTTGGAGTTTTAATTGGGCTCTGTAGCCACGTCTCGGCAGGACACTAGTCATTTGATAGGAGACACCTTTGGTGAAAATATAGATTTGTTGATCTTTATGCTCTTGAGAGAAAGATCGTTCATGTATGCGTTACATATATTGGCTTGTTTGTATTCACATTTTGAATTCAATCATGAACTATACTCATTTAAAATGACTTGGGAGCTAAAAATCAAGCCAACCAGTGATGTCAGTATGCTGATACTAAAGTTGTTTGTTTAGCTGTTGTGGTTTGTAGTTGTGATTATTCACAGTTGTGTTGATATCAAGTTGTCCTTGTTTAACCTTTAAAGCGATGATCGTGAGCCACTTTATAATAAATCCATCACTTTATGGAAGATGGGAGAGGATATCCCCTATTACTCCCCCTCCCTGTCAAGTCCCTCCCCCTTGGGTACATGTACATGTATATATGGCTGGATTCTACACAAACTGTGCTTCACAAACGGTGCCTCTGGTCAGCTGTTCAATTTTTTGTTTATTGGCATTTCTCTCTTTCATCCAGCCCTGTTTAAATTGTTCAACCACCGTTTGTGACGGCACATGTACTAGAAAGTTGGTGCACATGCAGTAGCTATACTTAAACCCTTACTGAGAAGGTTTGAAATGTGTTACAGAACAAGTAAAGGAAACACACAGATTCACGTCTGTTTATTGACCCCTCAGCTTGCGAGCTGTTTTCAACTTTAGTTTAAGAGCAAAGGAAACAGAAGATGTACCAAGTTAAGCATAGTATTGTGATGCAGAACGCAAGTGTTTAGCATTTCTTTCTTTTGAAAGAAGTCACCTCATAGAAAGCACTGCCTGACAGATGCAGTTCCAAGTGGAATATTGCCTGCATTTACTCCAAAACCAACCACTTGAAAGTAAACAACCGGTGTTTCCATTCAACCGTTGCGTGAAAACCGCTTAGCCTTTGTAGTAATTTATGCAGTCTGACATCACAAATGATGTTAACAAGGGCAGTCGTCATCAAAAGCTGCAATCAATTCAAGGACAACTCTTTTGATCAACAACCTTTATGGCAGAGACACACTCATTATAGCTAGGTGTCTCCTTCAGAAAGACATCGCAAACACAATCATCACTCGAAATATCTTTGTACGAAGAAGGTTGTCCCAGTACTTTTAACATTGAATAGAAATTGCAGTCTTGCCTTCTCGTAGTCACTATCCGTCACATACAATTGATGCTATAATCCCACAGACACTTCACAGTTATTCATACAAGTTTTTTTTTTCTGTTATGATTGATTATTGATTCTTCGTTGTCAGAGACGGATGGGGTGTCGTCCAGAAAGTCAGCGCGAATGCAGTAAAGGGCTTTTCAGCCGGCAAACATGACAACCTCAAGTGCCCTTAGTGCACAGCGGGGAATCGATAAAGTCGTTCGCTGAGATAATTATGAAATTGTGAAGTGTCCAAGAAATGCTTGTTACAGAGTGATTGTAGTATGACCGGAGGGCAAATTTTGTCGCTGGAGAGGATCAGCTCGCATTGATGATTGCAAGGCAAAGAGCTAGACCTTCATTGTAGGCCAAGTGAAAAAGTTTGTGCCCCAGTCCATGTACATATACGATATCTTTACTTGGCTTGCATACAAAAGGTGTCTGTTTATGACTGAATTAGGGTTTATTAAGTGAACTGTCTTTATATTGCAGTAATCATCAACGATTCTGCTAGATATTTTCTTTTTTGTTGTAGTTATGACTTGGCACAATTTATTTAAGTTAATTGTCGAGTTAATTGTGATATCACAATTTTAAAACCCCCAAATGCTGCAAAGTTATTTTCAAAAGGCCCGCCATTCTTTGCTTGAAATGATTTCCATTTTTTTGTGGAGAAAATCTTTGGGATAGGCCAGCTTTGCACAGCGTTGCTTAACACCAACAAGATTTGCTTGTCAGAAAAAGGGGACTGGATAAATTGCCATGTGTAACTTGAAGCTGGAGCTCGGCTTTTTTCAGTAAGCACACAGTTTTTTTGCGATATTCCCTGCCCTGTAGCCTCTTTGACTTTGGGTCATACCACCTCCAAGATTAGGGGAGAGAAAAGAGATAGTTTAACCTAAAGTTCTCCAATTGGACCTTAAGAGTCCTTAATTGTCTTAAGAGTACTCCGAATTATGAAAGCTGTTCTTATGGAATTACATGTAATCCAGTATCCAGTTAAAATCATTTCCATGTATTGTGTATGTTTTTTCAATGCAGGATTAGCTGGTCTGAAGGCACCTCTACCATTCAATGGGTATGACAGCCTGATGGCAGGGGCGTCACCCTACTTGCTGACTACCCACCCAGCCCTTGTTTCCAGCGGCTCATACCCTGGTCACCACATCTCCTCCCCATCGATCTACACCAATGGCAGCTTCATCGGGGGTGCCGCCTCCCTCCAGAACAGTCTGGGAAGTCCCAACAGCAAGTCGTCGTCAGGCGGGAGTGGGGACCACCCGGGGACGGACAACGAGAGCATCTCACCTCGGACTGACCACTCCTCGGGTGGTGGCGGTGGGGGGCCGGGCTCCCGCGAGCTGGCGTCTCCGCCCGTCGACAGTGACTTTAACGGTGAGGAAAAGGAGGTGGATAGGAAGCACCAGCAAGCTATGGCCGCTATGGAGCAAAGCTTAGGTATGGCACCCTGAGGCGCTACATGGGTACTCTCGCTGTCTGCACCATACACCAGACTTCTGGCATTAGTTTGTTTAACAATTTTATCCCCAAAACAGGTGACTGATTCCAAATTCATCACAAAACCCAAGATCTGAAAATACACACCAAATCTGTCCAGCAAAGCTTCATATATGGCTTTGTCCCCTCCCTTTTTGTGGTAATTAGTTTTTTATTCCCTGTACATTGTTTCTTTTCTACTGTAACATAATACAGTACATTTGCGTTGACAGGACATCTATTGACATCATTTTTTGTCTGTATCCTCAACTGTCATAGATTTCTTTAACTCAGTGTAGTAGCTTTATAAGGTGCCTCTAACTGACAAGTACGTGAACTTGTGAATATTTTGAGTTCACATATTTGAAACAGCAAAATTTGAGCAGTACCATTTTTACATGTTTGTGAGTATAACAACTATTCAGAGATCTTCCGATGGTGACCGATGATCTTCCGATGCTTCTAATTGTTCTGAAGTTGTTGCAACTTGCAGGAAATAAGTGAAAACTAATCACTTCTGTGAGAAAGCATTGTTTCTGAAAGGGCCTGCAAATGTTATTCAGTTGCTTTTTTAATCAATCAATCAATCAATGTACTAATTATTAACTTAACAATTTTCTGTTTGAATGTAGAGCCCATTATTGAAAATCCGTTAAAAGATGCAAGAGAATCGAAAAACTTTGATCAACAAAGCCAATTTGTCCTCTGTTGTATGAAATGCTTTATAGAACCAGTGTTTCCCTTGTCCTTTTATTACACAGCATCCAAGGCTTCCAAGTCTGACATTGTCTTATTTTGTTTTCTAGCAGCCCATGCCAGGGATGACGTCCCAACGAACTCGCCAACTGGTCACACCAACAACCATTCCAAGACGTCACACATGAGTAAGAGACAACCCCTATTAAAATAATCTTTGTAATGGCAACACGCCCAGCCCCCACTTTATCTGGCTGTGCATGTGGAGAACATTTCTCCTGGCCCCCAGCCAACCCCCCAAAAACCCTGTGTTTCGCGCACCTTGAACAGTTTTGTCCTGCAATTAGCAATGAAAGCATTGTTATCACAAGGCACATGTACTTCAATGTATTTTTACTGCCAGATATTTTTATCACTGAAGGCCATGGGGTAGCACCTGTGATATCTATCCAAAGTACTGGTTGGTGAATAAGTTCAGCACTTCAAAATGGTTTTTGAGAAAAACATCTAAACAGGATATTGTTAGGCGAGTATTTTTTTTCAAGATCCGCTTATTTTTGAAATTGGTGTTGATCAATCTAACCCACTGAACCAGCACGAAGCAGACAAAATCCAGATTTTCTCTGGTTTTGGTGAACTAGATGAGTCTGCCAGAAACTTTGTGAATGAATCAGCCAAACCATGTCTTACGTGAAAAGAAATTTCCAAGCAATTTGCATAAATGGGGTGATGCAGATTAAGTTGTGAGTCTGGTTGCGGACCCGCCCCTTTCCTTTCCCCTAGGGGATGTTTTTGGGTGTGGTTCCCCAAGCAAAATTTCAATTACCAGAATTTCTTTTTTTAGTCTGCTGCATAAACTTTTCATGCACCTTTAGGCCCAGTGGCACCTCGGTTGGAAAAAAAGGTCTGTAATCAGGGGATGACAGACAAAAGTACGCTTGAAGTTGAATTAGGAAAACTTCAATCTTGCTTTATAATTTGCACCCATGTGAATGTTTTTAGTAAGATTTTCGTGAAATGCTTTTTTTCTTTGCTTGCCAGCATTTTGGAAAAAATCATGCTCTTAAAATCTCTGGACAAGTTTTCTTCCTCAAATTGTTTTTGAGCCCTTTCCGACTAAAAAGAAAAAAGGAGACTGACTTCGCAATTTTCTGTCTGTCTGCCCATCAAGTGAAAAACAAAAACATTGCAATTCACAAAACAAATCTGAAGAGGAAACGCCAGGAATAGATGTGATGGGAACAAGGGTATTTCTACGTCTTGCGGGAAGACAGATTAAAAACCCAAGGCTCAGAGAAACATCTTAAGGAAAACATCTGTCAGATCGGCCCACCTTTATGTTATCTGCTGCCACTAACTTGCCGAGGAGCTCCGCTCAACCAACACAAAAACAGGAAACCTTCCATTCTTTGTCGAGCAAGGCGGGGGTATTTTTGTACCCCGGCGCCCCCTCGGGCTGGTGCCCCGTCAATGAGTCTGCAACTTTTTATCGGTGGTTCCGACCCCCAGTTAGGCCGCCCTCATTCCTCGAATCTCAAGTCAATGTGGCACATTGCAGCTCATATAAATACCTGCATGGTGGAGGTGGCCGGTGGTTTGGTGGAGGGCGGCCGCCTGCACGGCCGAAACACTTAGTGCTTGTTTGACTGCTGAATTGCATACTTCACTGCTGCAAACCAGAAATGCTATTAGGGGAGAGGAAAGGAGTCGCCAATTCAGGAAATTGGCGCGCATTAGCTTGTCACTCGTGCTTCACCCGATGGCCTCAGTGTGTTACCGATGAGGGATTTTAGCCTGTCATTTCCCCCCCTTAACGCAAAGCTAGCTTTTTTATCGCAGCGTTCGGGCTCCCCGGGGATTGGCCCTCACTGTCTCAACTCTTTAGTGTTTGTGTTGTTATTGGTCTGAAACAGCTTCAGTCCTTTTATGAGTTATCGGTCGTGCCAACTCCCGGGCAGGCTGGCACAAGTAGGGGGCTTAATGCATCGCAGGTTGGGGGGCAGACTATAACAGGAATCTGGGCAGCTGGTTGGAGTACAGACCCCCAATTCCTGTTGTTATTTGTTCAGTGAAGTCTGTGTCATTTGCAAGTCAACCTTTTCAACTCGTTTTCCCCCTCACTCCTTTCATAACTCAACTTATCAAATTAAATCATGATGTAGAAACATGCTGCTTGTGTGTTAGAAGCTGGGGACCTTAGGTCATTGAACCATTGCCAACCATCTAATCTCAGCAGAAAGGAAACACATTAGATGTGACCTGGAAAACTTATCATAGCCAAGACAGCAGCACCAGGGAAAAATTGATGTTTAAAAAAAAATGCTACAAAACTTAACCTGTGTCTTATTGTGTTTAGATTGGCTGTCAAGCATCCTCTCTGTGAAATGAAACTGGTTCCTTTTTTCTCAAGCCCATGCCAATTTTTTGTCACCAAAGTTTGATACATATTGGCAGCGTAAATAATTGTTTTCAGTTTCACACTGTTGATTGTAATGCCAAACTGTTTTAGACCAAAAATTGGGTCAAAACAGTAACAACATACATGTACATGCGGTGGCAACACATGCAGTTTGGTCACCTGGGTTAGGTTATGCCATTGGGGCTTGCCAGAAATACCACCTGTTTCACTGTGCATGTGCCAGGTGAAGCCAAGCTGTAAAAAAATTTGGGTGGGGAAACCCTGTTCACCATGGTGATTGTTTTGCCAATTTTTTTGCAGTTTCTGCTTTCCGGGTAGAGCAAATTGGGGTCTATAAAGCACAGTTTTTTGTAGTCTCAGTCATGGGGGGATACCACTGTTTCAGCAGGGTTCCCAGGAATGATTACTGGCCAACTCAGGTCGGGGTAATAAAGAATGAAAGTTAATGGTGTGATTGTGTTAACACACAGATGGCCTACTGGCTGTGGACGTGTCCAGTTCCAGATCCTCGTCACATTGCCAGGATTCACCCGAGCGGGAGCGGTCAGTCCAGCCCAGCTCCCATTCCACGCCCCATCCGCACCCCCACCCACACCCCCACCTGCACCACAACCCCCACTCCCTGAGCAACTCCCTGGGCCTGTCCCTGGACCACAGCACAGCATCGGCTGCCGCCAAGGAGATGTTCCCTCCCCAGGGGCCCTCGTCCATTGAGACACTGCTCACCAACATCCAGGGGCTGCTGAAGGTGGCGGCCGACAATGCCCGCCAACAGGAGAAGCACATCAACTTGGAGAGAGGTGATTACATAGCAGCCATTGTTCTGGGCCCAATTTTCTGAAAGAGCTATTAAGCAGGAAAGACTGCCTAGCAGAGAACCAGTGACAGGCAACAAGCAACACATGGCATTTGGGCTGTTTTCACTATTTCAAATGTCCTTTTTGCTCAGCAAAGTTGCATCCTAAGCAACTCCATGACATTTGGCCCAGCACAGCGAGAGTTATGCCAGCTTCAGAAGTGCCATTTGCTTACAGTAGTACACACAGCACTTGGAAACTCCTTGCTAATTCTCTGACCCGTTCAAACCAAACAGTCCCGGAAATTTGCAACATCGCTAAAAGAATACTCACAATGCCAGTACGCACTGGTTGATACCTAGCGATATCAACTTTTTGTGCACATTTACACTTAAACTATACTAGCTTTTGGGATGCTTTCTTCAAGTAGGCATAATTCCTCCTGCCACATTTAAAACCGACTGTTCCATTAACTGTCAAGCAACACCCCCCAAAAAGAAATGACTGGGTCAGGATTACACCCCATCCCTGTGGACATTGAGGACCCTCCTAGGTACACCTACGGACATCCTTTCCCCTCCTCCAGCTTGTTTAGAAGAAGGAAATTATTAATCTGTTTACACTTCAGAGCCAGAAAATGTCCTGTGGGGGACTTTGTCTTGTAGAACTTGAAATAGTAGATTTTTGAGTAGATTTGCTCATAGTTTTACATGGGAGACAATGTGCCAATTTTCTGCCATTTCTAAGATAATTTGTTTGTTAGATTTATAGTTACTTTGAAAAAAAAAAGCGATCTACCTGCAGAGAGTTAGAGTTATGTACCAGATTTGGTTATTGTTGAAGTGTCCGTGTGAAGAAGGTTATTTCTGTAGTCTTTGAGGCTTGGACAGATACTGTATTTTGACTGTGAAAGGACAGCCTGCGTAAAAGCTCTAGTTGAGTTTCTACTGTTTTTTTTGTACCGGTAGTTGGTCAGATGTGACAGAGTCCAGGAGACAAGAGGCCATTTTGAAGTCATATTGAAATTGTAAAATTGTTGCGTCATGTGAATGTTAATAACTGCTTTCTCTTGAATTTTATCCGTCAGCCGAGTTGAGACTTGAGCTGCTCAGAGAACGAGAAATGAGAGAGTCTTTGGAGAAGCAACTTATGGGCGAGCAGAAGAGATTGGGTTGGTATCTTACCTGGTAGGACGTAATGTTGCACTCACAGGTGTTGGTTGCCTGCGAGTATTAAACTTGAGCCCAGAATTACTGAAGATAATTATAAGAAATCAACTGCCTTCGCATTTCAGATGTAATGACTCATCAAGTCTTGTGGTGTTTGCCCCCATAAAACCCCATCTCTAATTTTATAAATGACGTGGCTCCCTTCGAATAAACTGGGCTGAATGAAATCATCCCAGGTTGCAGAATAAACTTACATTGAGATAATTTCCTGTTTTGCTAGGGGGTTATTTATGGTCAAACTGGTGTTTCTGCGTGCATCAAAATAAAAAACAGAAGCCACGTCCCAAATATCTATGATACGCTGAGAATAAGGTCTAGGGGAGGCTCCCATCCCCATAACAGCTGGAGTGTATCAGGCATGGGTACCAGGCGTTCTGGTTTTTATCTCCTTCCCATTCATGTTTGGGGGCTATGAGGAGTTCAACGAGGATCACTAGAGGGCCCCCTTCCAGCCTTGTGATAGGTGCTTGCAAGCACAGGTTTTGGGGTCAGATTATGTGGGTCGCCGTATTTCAGTGTGTGTGTTGATGCTGTGTTATGAGGACACTCAGCAGTCCCATGACAAAGGTAGCTGCATCTCAATATTTGGGCTATGGCTGGAAACAATACATGGGCCTGTGGTAGTTGTTGGCTAGAGGCTTCAGCCATTCTCATAGGTGGGTGTACATGTATTCCTGTTAGCCACAACTGAGGCTTCTCAACACAGCCTTACAGGGGGGGAGGAACATTGTTGAGACACTCTGAAGTCCTTATAAGTTGGTCAAATATTTCCTGACTGTTAAATATGTTGTCTCTCTATTCACACATTCTTTTCATGAAACAAGAATTTGTTGCCTCGTTTAAGAATGTACCTGTGGTACTTATTCTCAAACTTCTTAGATATATTTTCCGGCTTTGTTGATTTTTTTCTTCGGAAAATCCCATTAAATTGCTTTTGCAGTTAGTTTGTAATCTAAGTGGGATATGTAGTGCTCTGTTCAAAAACTTCAGTGACACTCATGATTTTTTACAGTGCGCACGAGATTAAGCGGGGGAAAGTTCAGATTAGAAACTGATAGCAGAAACGATTAAATGGGATTTTCTGAAGAAAAAAATGAACAAAGCCAGAAAACCTGAGAGAAAATTATCAAAATCACACCCCTGTACACCCCTTGCCGCCAAGGCCGTATGTGCGCGTGCGTGCATAATTGTGAATTTATTAGTGAAAAGGTCCACTGTTTTTAGGAAATCCATCAAGTGAAGTATGGATTGAAAACCCGATACAGACTCTAGCTGAGAGTCACAGTTTCAAGTCTGGAACACAGAAGAGAAGTTGGGAAACATACCACCACATCAGCCTTTATTGCAGCTCTCATGTTTTATGTCTTTGTGTGTTTTCCTCTCTTTGTCTTCAGCCATCATCCTGAAACGACTGAAGAAAGAGAAGAAAGCTCGAAGACGCCTGCAGGAGCAGCTGGAGCTAAGCCACAGCAAGAGACACAGTGTGTCTGGGGAGACTGAGGCTGCAGCTATCGCCAGGCAGAACTCCACCGAGTCACTGCGAGCACTCAACGGTGAGTGTGGTATGTATCACTCGGACTTCTGCTTGTGCACTATCACAGGCTTCAGTATAAGGCACGGTAGGGGAGAGTTTTCTTGGTCGATTCATGAAGCTCATGTTGTTAATGGGTTACTTCAGTGAACTGTGTAGCAGTGGTCAAGTGGGAGTACCCATAAAAGAAATATAACACGAAAATGCAAAACCAGGGAAGGGGTACAGAATCCTCATTTCTTATTAAGCACAAATTGTTGCCAAACAACCTCTGCATGTTGATGTGAAATCTCTCCAAGCATTTCATGTTGCCTGGTGTAAAACTCACTTGTTTGCTCATAAATTTAGTCAGAGGCATTAAATGCAATTTTTCACTGCCTGTCATGGTGTTTCAAACCTTTTTAGTTGTTTGCATCAGAGAAACTTTTTCAAAGG
This sequence comes from Acanthaster planci, assembly GCF_054643075.1. NCBI lineage: Eukaryota > Metazoa > Echinodermata > Asteroidea > Valvatida > Acanthasteridae > Acanthaster > Acanthaster planci. The sequence continues at coordinate 16,925,150 of NC_141778.1, read as the reverse complement.
CTGTCAATGTCGGTTCTTTCAAGCAGTAATCAACAACACAGAGGAGTTTAGCACTGAAGTCTGCCTTCCTCATAGTGTGTGCTAATATTCAGAGACATCTAAAATGGAACTACAATCCTGGACAAATCTCATTGGACCATGCCTGCCCTTGTCAGTGTTTTTTTCATTGGGTATTAAAGCTGGGTCGAATCTTGTTCTAATAAATGACCGCAACATTGAATGGCGGAGAGGGGGGAATCTTTTCACCGTGCTTCCCACAAGGTGTTCCAACTATTTTGTCCAGGATTGTAGTTTGCTTGGTTGGGTGAGCGTCAGTATTCAACATTCCAAAGTTCCACAGTCATCCTTTCGAAATTGATAGTGTTGAGTCTGACAATTGAACCCTCCAACTTCTCATCATTAAAAGAAAGGAATTGAATTTCAGCAGACTCCCTCTCGCACGAGTTGGAGAAGGAACGTATGGCGAGAAGCGAATCGGATAAGAAGTCGGCAGCCTCCGACAGCAGTCCAATGTCCTTCAGCCCTCCACCACCGACCCAACCGCAATTCCAACAGGACCAAGCATGTAAGTAGTGTTGGATTCTCCGACAGTTGTGCTCAGATGAAAACTAGCATTGTGAGTTTGTCGAGAAGGTGGCTCTCAATATCTGTGGACAGGGCTCACTCAAAATGTAACTGAGTCGAGTTGTTACAAATTTTACTGGTCTAAGTGGGGTAGTGGAACTGCAAAGGAATGAGAAGTGGTGGTGAGAGTCGAAGCTTTGATGCTTAATTAAAACTGTACATGCCAGCTGTTAGTCCTGCCACTTGACTTCTGGGGGAGGGAGGGTCCAACTTGGCACTGTGGATTTATCAGGTCAAAGAATGGAAACCCATGAACTTGTTTGAAACCTTACTGATCCACTTGTCCAAAGATGGAAGATGGGAAAGGGTCTTGCTTGAAAGTAGTTGTACAGTCATTGTTTCTCACTTGGCAAAACCTAAATCAGGTTTGCTGGTCAATTTTTGAGGTCCAGTTTGGCCTGGCATTGTCTACTGTGTTGTGCTGTTCTTTCCCCCATTCCATGCATAGAACAGTAGTTCATCACCTGTGGGCAGTTTTTGGTTTTTTTGGTTCATTTGCAGTGTATGTTGTGACGTAGGTGTGGGCATTTGTGGTGGTGTACATTTTGAAAGACTGTTTAAAACTTTGCAGAAATTAAGTGAAATTCATTGTTTTCGTCTTGCTCTGTCTGTTTTGGAAAATACCCTTTTTTGGGCTTTCATTTCAAAGACTAGCTTGCAGATATGATATGCCATTCATGAAACATTTTTGTGTATCATAAATGAATGATGCATGTCTTACAGTTGACAGTAAAATTGTCAATCAATATACTTCCTGCTGCTTTATGGCATCTCAGTACCAAAGATTTCTAAAATCTTTTTTGAAAATTTTACAGAATGCAATGGATGCTCCCTCTAACTCTTAAATTTTCTTATAAAACTGCAAGATGGTGCGCACTTGGCAAACCACTGAATGCACACCCCCCCTTCACTCCTTCCCTTAGATTATCGTTGGCAAGAAGTGGAAGATGGACGCATGAAACGTCTGGACTACTAAAATATTGCTGTAGGCTGCAAAAGCTGTAACAATATGCAAAACACAAGGCAAGCTTGTTTACTTTCACTTGCAAGACACTGTCTTACCTAAATACACGTCACTGCAGCTGAGCTTTTCTGATTGGCTGAGAGATCACCATGTGACCAGTACCGACAACATTATGATTGGCTAATGGCTTGCTTGTGAGCCAAGATAAAAGGACTTAGCATCACTTGCCAGTCAGAAATACCAACTGCCAAACTTCAAGCAAACCACTGCATGCATGCTCAGTTGCATCTGGAGAAATGTACAAGATTTAATAAAAAGGCCCCTCATCTATCAACGGTCATTTCCAACAAAATATATTACAAACAGATTTTGACTGTTCTACAGCAAATCACATGCAAATCAGGCCAGTGCACTTAACAGATTTAATCCATTGGCAAATCAAGCAAGTGTGATAGCAAAACAGTAAACATTGCAGACTGCTTTTCTGCCAAAAAACTTACAAAACAAGTTTCATTTGGAACCTATAAAGCACAGTTATTACCACTTGTAAATTAGGGAGGGATCTTTTCAACCTGCATGTATCATTTGCATTGCTTCTCCCACCAAAATGATCGTCTTGTGTATGCTTGGCGATACCTTTATTTTAAGTGATTTCTTGCATGTGCATGCTATGTTTCTGTTTGGTTTCAGAGTCCTGTGGATAGATGTTTCAAAGTCTATCACAGTTCTAAATGTGATTGCTTAAATTTGAATTGATTTAAGGACAGTTTTCCCAAACCTGTGTGTTTTGCTGTAGAAAGTGATTCAGTGATGAGATTCCCCAGCCAAAAAAAAAGTCAGTGGCATGGAATTGATTATGAAATAAATGATAACTTTGATTCCTTTCAGATGCTCATCTGTATTATAAGCACGCGGCAATGTTCTCCGCCTAACCAAGTAGTCTGGTCTCCATTGTGGATTTCCTCTCGTCTCATTAGTCTCTGGGGGAATCAGTCTGCTAGCTTTGGATAATTTAGCTCCAGTGTGCAATGCAAGTTGGTCTGGAACCCAGAGCCCAGGAGAGTCAACTTGGGAGGACATTACTTATGTATCCAAGTTGGTCTTTTGCATCTCATGTCGCATGTGTCAAAGTTAAATGGAAAGCCATTACTCAAGTAAGCTCAGAGTAAAGAAAAATCCCCTGGCCGTAGATGCAGAGACTATCAGTGTAAGCTTCAATTTGTGGATTTTAAATGTTTGTGTTTGGATATTTAGTGATGGGTCCCAATGAAGATTTGGAGTTTGTGCAAGTGTACAGAATTTAAAAAAAAAAGGAAACTACAATTTCCTCAGATGGGGACCTTTGCATGTCGGGCCATGTAGCCATCTAATTTTTTATTTATTCTAGTGGATGCCAAACTGCTCGTGAGGAAAGCAGCATTTTTAATGAAAGGAGTGTATAGTTTTCAGTTTTCATAATTTATAGTTGTGAGTGTAATGTGATTTATTTTATTAATACGTGGGACGCTTGTAAGTAAATGATGAATGACAATCAGAAGGAATAGGACCAGTCTTACATTACATACATTCCCAGTGGAGTCTAGCGGCATTTCAGGATGGATCCCTGACTTCAATGTGTTAAGCATCTTGTGTAAGTATTAATCAAAACTTATTGGTATTAAGACAGTGTAGATAGATCGTTGACGTCTAATAGTCCACATCCCAGTAATACATCACGATTTTTGTTAATTAATGTTTTTATTCTTAAACACTCAGGGTCTTTTAATGCTTTCTCCCCTTGTTTTTTATCTATGCACACATAGACACAAATAACGTAGGTATAAAATGTGGATGTGATAAAGTGGACCAAAAATAAAAACCAAGTTCTAAATAAGTTTACTTGCCAGCACTTACAGATTTCAAATAGAACATTTGTAGGGAAAAAGTAAATTGAATCCGGCATACCGGTATATGTACATGTACTTTAGAGAAAGACAGACGGTCAGAAGACATTTCATTGGGCGGTAGTTGGCAGTGTCTGGTCAAAACTTTGTTAACTGAAGATGTCTCCTGAAATCTGAGAAATTCCCACGAAGCTTCGGTATATGAAAAATGTAGTCACAATGAGCAATGCTACGTACGTCAGAGGATGCTGATTGCATAATGAAGTGTTTTTGCTCATTGTGCATGTCGTGGTAGATTGTAATTATTGCTGAAATTTGATGAAATTGTACTTTTTTGTGGGATATCGTAACAGTTAACAAGTGAAAGCACAAATGCACGTCAAGATGAACAGACACTAGCCTCTTTATGCCTTTGAAGTCTTACAGAGTGACCAACTGTTGGTGAAAATGAAAATCCAAGTCAAACCCCTCCCTTCAGAAAAAGAATGGCTTGATGGCAAACAGCCATGAAAATGCGAACTGCAGATTTGTGGTCTGAAATGGAGCCCATGAATCCTTTGAAGTATACACAAAAAATGGATGACGTTTAAAAAAAAACAAAAAAAACATCCAGGCTGCTGACTGGGATAAGTACATAGCCTGGTGTGACAATGGACAAAGTTATGTCCCCACTCCCTCTGCAGTCTGCCAAATGAAGCCTGTCTGCCAGACAGTTTTCGTAATTAGCAGACGTCAAGCCAGACTATTGGACAGTACACCAAGCCCCATCTTGAATTGCCATGTGTAGTTGCTGCAGGCTTCACTTCAACAGTTTCATTTGTATTTGTATTCATAAAGATTGCTTTTTATATCAAAATTGTATTGTGTACATTAGCGTCATAAAAGTGAAGCCAAATTGCAGCATTGTTGATTTAGTTGATCAGGAATCAAACATTAATTTAGGAATGTAACTTTTGATTCATTTGTAAAGCATGTTACCCTGTAACTTGATGCAACATTGAAACTGAAATGGGTCCAGTCTGACAAGAAATCTCTCGCACTTAATGTGGATGGAGTCTCTGGGAATTATCACAGTAAATGTTTGGGAATTCTGCATAGTTTCTATCTGGTTTCTACGATTGTGCAAAGTTAGGTTTCAAGAATTTTCACATTTGATCATGGAAATGATCCTGAATAGGCCATTGAATGTTACCATATCATGTTCTCTTGGATTTCCGACTAATCAACCTCAAATTTTCACACCGAACTTGGAAATTCCACATTTGAATTTTCTGTATTGTTGGAAAAATTCAGGAAGAGCCACGGCATACATGTAAATACCCATCTGTGTGCTTGGGTATCATATTTTCCACAACAGAGGAATTTCCTGAGGTGAGTGTGGAAAAGATACAGGAAAGGTCATGGGAATCCTTCACTTCCATTTTGGACGTGTCTTCGGTGCTGTTCACAATCAGATTTCTCTGATCAAATAGTGGAAATTTCTTGGGTCAGGATGATTCAAAGTAGACTTTGTGGTAATTATTCTGTCTGTCATGTTTTTATTTCAGAGTCATATACAGTAGTCACTGCCAATAATTTCAGTTCTTCTTGAAAAATGATGCTCTGAAGCTTGATTTCTTGTTGAATACATTTTTAGTGCAAACATGAAGTTTGTAGCATTATTGACTATTGAGATCAACTTGAACAAAATAATTTCCAGAAGTTAGAAACAATCCTTTACATTTGTCTGGTATATGCTTGCTTTTCAGGTTGGGTTGATAAAAGATTGTGGGTTTCTCTTTCTCACAATGGCGCATGTGTGCTAAATTTGTTTGGTTACCAGGGTAACATACACATGAATTAATAGAAATGAGTCTAGTGATGTCTTAATAATGTACATAATTTCCACTGGATACCACTTATTCTTTGATGAAATTTTGTGCCAAAATTATTACATAAAATCTCTGTGAATCTTTGATATGATGAAAGATGTTGGAAAACATCTGTTAAAAACATTTCCATGAAATTCTACAATAGTTCACTTTTCAAAAATAATGACGGCGTCAACCCACCTTGATACATTTGATACAAGATATGTGGCGAAGGAAGACCCTCCCTCTATTGTGTCCTCCTTATGTAGACGGAATCTTTGGAATTCCTTTCAGATTTTCGGGGGGGGGGGATAAAGTAGGTACAATAGCCTTACCTATAGCTTGTGCATCACATTGGGAGTCCCCCTTTGCCACATTACATGTATCATGCTGGGTACACCTTGATGAGTTGAGGTCATAGCGCCTCAGTTTTCAACGAAAGTTTTTGATGTTTACTTCTGTTGTGGCTATGCGGGTTTGATTTCTCTCCATAGGTTGTCTTGATGCAAGACCCTCTTTTCCTGGAAACAGTTGGTAATTGTTCAGGCAATAACCCCTGTTCCGGTTTTAATATTAATCTTTTGGTGATTGATCAAATTCTTGTCGAATTCTTGTCTTGTTGCATTTATCTTAATCTTCAATGTTTTCTCCAACATCTTGATGACTTATTCCTTAATATATATACAAGACATTGACATGTAAATACGGATAGCTAGATGGCTTACCGATGTACATAAAAAAGTCAGCAATGTAAGAAAAACTTTTTTAAAGGAACTTAATGCCAGATGTTGCATGAGTTCTGGTACATAAAAGTGTGGTGATCCCTAGTTTGATTTTTTCCCTCCAATCTTTTTCTTGTAAATTAAAAAAAATTGACAATTTGTATTTTTGAATGTCTTTCTTGTAGTTAGAAGCAGTGTGCATGGATCATTTCAGATTCTGTAGGTTTGAATGTGTGTGTGTGTTCTTGTAGGATCATTTCTAGTTGCAATCACTTGTAATATCAGTCTTTGATTTTCATTTTTGTTAGTTTTAAGACTTGTACAGAATTGATGTTTGAGTAATGAGGTCCCACCATTTTGTTAGTAACAGGTTAACCTGTCGTCATTTGAGCACCGTTTCTTAAAGAGAAGTGATAAGTTGCAATATGGATAAATTTGGCCCTGTGTAAGTTTTTTTTTAATTTAATTGTCATACAAACATGTCCTTCATGAATAAAAATTGAATCTATTACTGGTTCAATTCCAATTATAAAAACTGCTTGTGAAATCATTTTCAGAAAATTGCAAATCATGCCACTTTTTGTCATAAAAAAAGTCAATTTAAGAGCGACAGAAGTTTACATTATCAGGGTCAACTCTAAATTTTGCACGACACATTCAGATTTGCTGACAATGTATTTTCCTTTTCTCAAGTGGCCTTTTGCGTGGTTTTGATTTTAGCTCCAGTCAAGTAGTTGGAAAAAAAAACCAAGTTAGTAAGTTATTTACCTTAAACCTAGACATGTTTTAATGATGTTTGTCTGAATGGAGGCCAGTGGACCCCCCCTCACCTGTTTGGAACTGAGTACACATTATTTTACTGCCATTTTCAAACATTCTTCTTTCACTGTGTTTGGCATCAACTCGTGTAATTTATACATTCAACAAAGTGGTATTGCAATAAAATAAAAAACTTTGTATTTTGAGATTGTTGTTGGTCATCAGTTATTCACTTTTCTTCTTTTTTCCAAACTGCTGTACATTTTGTGAATCCTTGTAAACAAAATATGACCAGCTTCTCTGGTGGTTTTTTTTGGTTTCATCTTCCTCTCTACAATAGTTTTGAGAGCCTTCTGTTGAAACCAAATGAGACTGAAGTCGGGAGATGTGTTTGGCTTTTTTGCACGTTCTGTTATTTTGTTTTGCAAATTGCTGCCCCAACATCAAAAATATTCATTATAATCAACAAGAGAACAATAACTATTATCTTGATAAATATGGCAAATAACGCATGATACTCCTTGATAATTCTTAAACACCGCAATAACTGACTACACTTTTAGGCCAAATTAGGAACAGAAAAACCAGTCGAAATAAGACATGACAATTAACAAAACAATGGGTCCTAATGAACCTAAATCTAAAACATGTTTTAACCACTGCCGGGGATACCGGGTCCGGACATGTACATGAATGCTTTATATGCGTGGCCGGGTCTCTAAACTCGGGCAAAGGGAACAGGGCCTTGTAACAACAGACCGTACTCGGAACAAAAGACCAGGCTGCTGGGCATTACCAACTTTTTTTCACTCTCAAAAGTGGAGATAATCCAGCCTTATTTTGAAACAATATACCACGGTTTGGGGCATTTAGAGCAAGCAGATTACCACCAGGGACAAAAGCACTCTACCACCACAGTGATGAGCCACGCAGCACTGCTGCATGCTAATCTGGCCCCTACTGAAAAGATGTCAGCAGCACCGAGTGCACTGAGCCAGGTTCATGAACAAAAGAAAGATATATAACACCGCACAATCTGGGCTCTTTTTACAAGGCTGCAGGCCTGGCTGAAATACTTGGGCGTCAATAGATTTTGTCTGTCAGACTGGAGTGGAGCCAAGACAATTCTTCGTGTGCAGTAAATGAAGATAAGAATTTTTAAAGAAAAAATGATAAATATCCCACCCCAGCATCATCATCGATAACTGCCCCGGCAGGAAGTGGTTAAGGCTTGATCATTATTTGGCTCCACAATAACACACATGCACTGGTGGTGGAAAGGAGGAACCAGTGGCTTCCCCCCCCCCAACACGATTTGCAGGTCCTACAATGAAGTGAGGCTTAATGGATCAGCCTGTTAACCACTTTGCTCTGGTGGCATTTATCAATGTTGATGATGCTGAGGAAGGATAATTATCATTTTTTTCTGTTTTTAAAATTCTTTAAAAATTCCTATCTTCATTTACTGGACACTTACACCCACATGAAGGACTGCCTGGTTTCTACTCTAATCTGACAGACAATATCTATTGACGCTGGAGTATTTCAGCCAGGCCTGCAGCCTTGTAAAAAGAGCCCAGATTTTGCAGTGTTAGGTAATTTTCTTTTGTTCACGAAACTGGCACAGTGCGCTGCTGATTAGTGTGCAGCGGTACTGTGTGGCTCATTTCTGCGGTGGTGGAGCACTTTTGTCCCCGGTGGTAATCTGCTCACACTAAATCTCCCAAATTGTGGTATACTGCTTCAAACAAGGCTGGATTATGTCCACTTTTGAGAGTGCAAAATGTTGGTGATGGCCAGCAGCCTGGTTGTTTGTTCCGAGTACGGTCTTTTGTCACAAGGCCCAGGTCCCTTTGTCTGATTTGGGAGACCCCGGCCACACGTATAAAGAATACGTGTCAGGTACCGGAAACCCCAGGGGCAAGTGGTTAATAGCCGATTCCTGATGATCTCACAACTGGCCCCCTGCTTTGAAAATCATTTCGCCGCCATTGCACAGATGCACCTGTGTCTACACGTACACATGTTGATATTTAAACTTTTCCAATTGCTTTATTGAGGGCGCCGTTTACATGTAGCTTATTACAATGTAATTGGAACTAGTTTTAATAAGAATATACACAGCTAGGCCGAGTTCGGGCGGCTTGTTCTCGCATGTTCGCGAACAGCTCGATTTGTTGTTCGTGGGTCGGCCGCTCGAACGCCGGGAACAAACAACTGGTTATCGCTGGTAGTTAGTGACAAGCAACATGCAACATGGCGGCGTCCATGTATGCTAAGTTATTTGAGAGTTAATGTTTGGATGGGCTGAATTCTTTTGTCTGTGTTACGGAAAATAATTAATGTTAATTTTGCAAAACTTCCCATTGTCTTTGGCTTTGGAAGCCATCTCTCTACTTTTTGCAGCTGTTCAAAAATCAAAATCTCCCGAGTTTTTCCGTGTGTTCCTGTAAAACCCTGACGAGGAGGTGGTGTGTGATCCTGTTCCGAGAACAGTGTTCTTGAGTCCCGTTCCCGCTGTTTGAGCGCGAGAACAAGAAACCCGTGTCAAGAACAGGCAGCCCGAACTCGACCCTGGTGACAAGTCAACTTTACTGCAGTGCTGCCATGAACAGGAGTATCTAAAACCATTTCAGTAAAGTTCATTATAAACAATCCAGTCATTCTGGGGATGTTAAATTGCTGTATACACTATATATGCACATCCCCACGCCTTAAAATGTATTGTTTCCACACAGTTTTCTAATGCTTTCTGGGAATAAAATTGGGAACTTTGAAGTCAACAAATTTATGGACAGTCCATGAATTACAAATGCTTATCTTCATCTGCTTCAGTGCGCAAGTGCTAAAAAAGTAGTAATGATCGTGAAAAAGATTTCAAGAGGGTTTATTTAGTGTATACTTATCTACATTCTACAAACTACGGAAAGAAATACAGTAGATCTATATTTGCAAATGCTTTTAATCCAAGTGATATTGCAATCAGAATGTGCGTCACAACGAATGGGTGAAGAAAATACCTGCCCTGGCAAAAGAATTTTCTTTCTGCTTACCAATCTGCCCTACTTTGACCGAGTGACCCTTAAGTATTGGAAAATGAGACATTGAAAATGCAGAGAGGAAAAAACAGTGTCCAGTGTCATTTGAACATGGTGCAAAGAGATAATAAACAGACTTATTTATGGAAACCACTAGTGCCTCTTTAAAGTGGTATTCATTTCATTTGAAACCAATGCAACCCAACCTCTCGTGGCAATTATTTTCAACCAGTTAACACCTGAACACTGACAAATTCAGGATAAGTCAGACTCTTACCTCACTACCTTTGTCATGTGCCATGTGGTAGGAGGCAGAACCATACTTTTTGTGTTTTCCTCTTTTTTGGACCTTAGCGTGACGGGCTTCCAGCCAGGATGCCAATCAATGTATACGGTTCGTGATTAGTTCCGAACTGCTTTTTTACTCAGCATGTAAATTGGCTGAGCAATATTTGCTGTCACTACACCAGTTGCTCCATCTTGTTCTTGAGCAAGATGTTGGACAACAATTTTAATCCATCCATGAAGAACAAAAAAGTGCCAGAAAAATCAGACTGTAAATAGGTGTGTTTAGTCAAATGATTGCCCTATATCAATATTCAATGGATAGCTATATGGCAAATGATTAACATGTTGGAAGGCATCCTGACCAAGCTATAACCCACCGACCCCAACCAAGGAAGAATAAAAAAAATGATTCTGCACCAGCCCGAAAAAAAGTAAATTTAGTAGTTAAACACTGACTCAAAGCCCACTGTCATGAACAGAAAGTTATGGCAGTTTTGGGAAATTTAAAGTTGTAAGCTTTGCGATTCCCCTGCAAAAGTTCAGAAAGAAGCAATTTTTCAAGCGACTCCTGTTTGGTTCGGAGTTGGCGACAGGAACAATTGCCTTGGAAATACACTGCACGTTGCATGTGAATCTACCGGTAGAACGATGGCGTTGGTCCAAAGTTTGGGTAATCTTGGAAAAGTGTGACAGCTATTTGCTTTTTTTCAACAGATATTACAGAGAGAAATGGTAATTTCCTTTAACTGACATATTTGTTCACAGTACAAGCAGCTACATTTTGTTTCCCAATTTTTAAGTTTGTGGTAAGGTAACGGTGTGGCTTGTGACAGTTAACACAGTGCCATTTGTAGCCAATGTTGTAGTCAAGTCCTTTCTGAAGTCCCTTCACAAGACAAGTCATAAATGACTTGAGTAAGGAATGACAAAGAAATGCTTTTGTCACAGATTATTTGAATAGCTTCTGGCTTGTAACGTGGCTTAACCACTTGTTGCTGGGTGGATTTTTCTTGAGCAAGACAAGATGCCGGGTCCTTTTCAAGATTTTCCATTTTCAAAATTCTTCAAAAATTCATCATTTCATTTAATGGCCGTTCATACCAAAATGAAGGACTCTTTGGGCACTACTCTAAAGCTGACAGTTAACCTTAATTGACTTTTGAATATTTCAGCCAGGCTTGCAGCCTTGAAAAAAGAGCCCAGATTGTGCGGTGTTACGTACGATTTTGTTCCCGAAACCGGCACAGTGCACTGCTGACCTCTTTTTAATAGGGACCAGATTAGTGTGCAGCAGTGCTGTGTGGCTCATCGCTGCGGTGGTGGAGAGCTTTTGTCCGCGGCGGTAATCTGCTCGCTCTAAATGCCTCAAATCATGGTACACTGTTTCAAAACAAGGCTGAATTATTTCCACTATTGAGAGCAAAAAAATAAAGCCTATGTACTCGAAAACGGGTCGCCCGGCAGGGAGTGGTTAAGATGAGATGATTTTGTGATTGACTTGTGATGGACTTGCAGGGACTTGTGATGGACTTGACTTGTAGCCACCTCACCTTTATTCAAAAGCATTACTTGAGCATGAATAGGTTTACTGACTTTGTATTGGAGGAGCAAATCGTGAGATCATCATAATGCATTTTGTCAGAAAATTGCGGAGGAATGGAGGTGTGTTAGGCTTGTTGCAATAGTTCTCGGTCACGACGCGTAGCTCATGGAATATTTGCCTATGACACAATGAAAACCGAGAGGAAATCATATAATCTTATCCACACTTGGAAATAATTTTGACGGTATTCACTTATAAAGATATGCTTCTGTTCCCCTTGGATTGTAGAAAATAGAAATTTTCTACAATCTTTTTGACCGTCTTCACTAATAAAGATATGCTTCTGTTCCTCTGGATTGTAGGAAATAGAAATTTTCTACAATCTGAGTATTAACAAATAGAAACCTGTGAGAACTTACTACTTAAACTGTTTAAACATCAAACTGTTTTCAGAAACAAGCTTTAGGCGTTGAATTTGCCCAGTTGCATCTTGAATGGCATTCAACCCTGGCTTAATTTGGTAGAATTCAAAACTTACTTGCAATATGGGTTCCTCCGTGATGCATAGCGGAACGTCAAGAATCTAAAGTACATGAAGGGGACCAGGAAACTCACCCGCCCCCTGAGGAAGGAATCATGAACAAAAACAGCCTGTCAGGGGTTAAAGGTTCCTTGGCCGACTGCTTACATTCTGGTTGGCATTCAAAATTCATTGCAGTTTGCTTTTAAGGAGTACTGCCCAAACACAAGATAGCCTCCTGAAATGTGGGCTACAGAGAGCAAAGATGAATGAAAGAAGTCAGGGTGATGTTAAGCATCATCTGACAAATTAGAGGATGCTATGGCAAATCTCCGACATTATTTTTCCTTTTTGAGGCTACTTAGCAACGACTGTGTATTAGAGAGTGAAAGTGATTGGCTGTGATGGAAAAATGATGGTGGGGAAAAAAACACCTTGGTAACTGGTGGGTAACTGAATTGGGGAAGATTTAAGTTACACTTTCATGAGAGAGACTGGAGAGAAATTTTTGAACACTTTCAGAATTTGCGGCATACGCTGAAAAATCCAGATGACTTCGTCACAGCAGTACAGTGTACTTACGTAAAGACCATGAATATAAGGCAGGGCATCAGAATAACCTCATCCAGGGCAATGAAGCGTAGTATCTGGCTTTGGTTGGTGATCAGCTTGTCTACCAGCTTACGGACCAGATACAGTGAACTGGGACCCAGCAACTGATAAAATAAACAAGGACCACATGTTTTAATTACATGGACCAGTGCTAGCACGGGAAAAAAGAAAATTCGTTTGAAATTCTGATTTAAATTTCATAAAATGCTGTTTCAACTGTTCAAACCACTTCCGAAGAGAAAAACCAAAGTGCATGCATGCATCATTCAGTATCCACTGAAAAAGAGAAAAGGAACCTTTCCTTTCAGTGCTGTAGTAAACAGAATTCACACAGGACACACCTACAAAGGCAGGATACCAGACTTGAAATCCATACAATTTGTACAGAACTCATCATTCATCCATCATTTCAAATGTCTCACTCCAATTCAAGCTTTGAATTACGCTTCATTCCGATAAAATGCAACAGAATACACAGGGAACTCCAAGGCAGGAAAATTAGCACCACTCAAAAGAAGCACCACTCCAAACCACTTTGTAATAAGTGCTTTCAATGAGGCCCTCCAAGACTGCTGTGCCTACTATGTGCGCAGGTGAAAGCATTTTGAAATTTGATTCTCTTCAGATATTCAGGACTTGGACTCGCCTTCAAGACAATACATTTTTCCTCAAAAAATGGTAAACTTACATTGAGAAGTTTCTTGGTGAAGCTGGATGCATGCAATAGTGCAAACAGGAAGGGCGGAGTCAATGCCACTGTGATGGGCGCATTTAAGGAAAACATGCGTGTATGCCAGTGTTGGGTCACTCTAGCATTTCTGGAGTTAATTCTGATTCCATCCCAGAATTCTGATTCCCCATTTTGACTGGCACAAACTACAGGAAGGTTATGTCCACGTACACAATGGCTCACTAGAATTCATCAAGACACTTGATGCATCTTTTGTTCAACAAGATCATCAGCTTTGTTGTAAATCATCCTGATATGAGGACCAGCAGCGGACGCAGCGGGAGGGTCCCCCGGGCCGGGATGGGCGGCCGGGGCCCCCGTTGTACTGTGGGCCGGGTGTGCCCCGGCCTTGCCGCAGGAGCGGGCGCAGGCATAGGACGGCCTTCCGGAATTGACGGTGGAGTGAACGAGCGCTTTTTCACCGACACTTAAGCCAGGCCTATGTAGTGATGACATTTCCTACGGAGCTTCGAGTACATTGTGCCCACCCAGCTTCCATATGGTAGCACACATGTAAACAAGGTGTGACGTCATTAATAAACTGGCGTATTTGAGGATTATGATATTGGGCCCCATAGGCAGATGGGGGGGTCCAGGGGGTCTGGACCCCCTTTCATACGAGGACCCTTTTTTAAAACTCAGGATCAAGAGTGAAAACAGCACTTTGTTGATGTTTTCTGATGTGTTTGGATGGGGGACCTGAAATGAAACCGCATGTGCTTGGAAATTTTGGCTTATACTTTGATTCTCACGCTGTGGGGGGGGGGACATGTGGCCAAGTGGTTAGGGTCTGTGGCAGTGTAGGGTGAGCTACTATTGGCACTCTCCATGGAAATATATGAATATGCAGTGCAGTTGTTGCATACATGAATATCCATCCAGAATCAGGTTGATCAAGTTGTTAGGCAGGCACAGTGGGGTCATGGGTCGGCGTGCGCCAAAACCCAGTACTGAACAGCCCATGACCACGTATCGTACCGTATGGGCAGAATTAGTGTGGCACTTATAACAAAAGACCATGCTCAGCACAAAAGACTGAGCTGCTGGGCATTACCGACATTTTTTCGCTCTCAATAGTGGAGATAATCCAGCCTTGTTTTGAAACAAATACACACTGTATGTGCCCTTGGTTGGACCCCCCGTTTTGAAAATACCTGGACCCTAAAGTAGGACAGAGAAAGGGCAAAAATTCTACATGTTCATGCCAATAATCCCAGTTAAAATATCAATTTTCTATGTGTGTACAATGCACCCAACGGAAGGCATCTAATGTGGTTGCTGATTGTCTCCACGGCAGTCCCATTGCCATCTTCAGGCACGGGGGACCACAGTATCACCTAGGAAGGACTCACATCACAAGAACAAAACACAAAGATAAAGCGGTGTATGTAGCCTTGGGGGGACGGGGGCAGCTGCTTTCCGGGGTAGGGGGCCCTGCTCGGAGGGGTTGACTACACAACAAAGGATACATGTGATGGGATGGCTGTTGACAAAGATGAGGGAGAAGAAGAGATTGTGACAGCTGTCTTCCAGGAGGAGCAGCGACAGGTAGACCCTGGTGAACTGGAATGCTGGTAGACGCTGGTGGAGCCGTAGTGCGCTGGTCAGACCGTTACAGATGATGGCCCGCTGGTAGAATCCCAGGGCCGACTGGGGGCTGGATATCAAAGAATACAATTCAATGGGGCAGCTTATTCCGAAACCATTTTTTGTAAGACTTAAATGAAAAAAATCATACTTGGCTCAACTTGTATCCTGGGTAAGGTAGCAAGGGATAATACAAAAATGCTGAGGCTGTGACAAACTATAGCTCGCACTGTACTATAGTGCAATAAACCAAGAACCCCATTCTACAGAACACTACAGCTATCTGGTTCAAGTCCAAGATGGTCTGAAAGGGTACAGCTTTGTCTATCGTCCACATGCGTTAATTCATCTGCAACTGGCAAAGGCCCAGAGCTACAGCTCCAGACACAAGGTTCAGATGTATGCTGGAAAATGAATAAATGTACATATTATTTATGCATCCTACTCAAATACACGTAGTACGGTGTTTCCAGAAATTAGGGTCCATTTTTTGTGTGTCCCTGTCATATGATTTTGTAAGTTCAGAACACATTTTCTAATTTCCAAGAGTGATGAATTAATGCAAATTACCAACCGAACAAATACTAACAGTTTGAAATCAACCCTAGTGATATTTACATGTCAAATAACAAAGGTCAAATGTAACAGGGACGTGAAAATGTCACATGTTTGGACCCCTAATTTCTGGAATCACCCAATAGAATTGAGTTAACTGGAAGGAGTTCTCACCCATAGATTGGTATAAGATAGAACAGGCTACAGAATACTGTGACGATCCGAGACATCCATAGGCAAAAGTCTAGCTTGTTATTGGCAAGATAATTCTGTGGATATCAAAAATACAAATACACATAAATACAGTTACTTAATCACAGTGCATTAGTCAAAACCTCTTAAGACCATCACAAGGCCACCACAAGACCACCACAAGCCCTCCAGTCTGAATTCAAGTCACAAGCTATTTAAATGAACTGCTGCAAAAGCAATTCTTGGTGATTGTTCATCCTAGCTGACTGGCCTTGTGACTGGTCTTATGAGGGTCACACTGCTAAACTGAAAGCTAACATGATGACTACACTATTCAATGATGTTATGCCGAGAGACTTCCACTGAATTTAAAATATGAGCACTTGTTCCATATTATTGGTTGCAAGATTTCGTTTCCATGCAGCAAATGCAGTTACAATATGACAAAAACTATATATAAAAAAAGTCATAATAATATGCTTCTAATTTTACGTACAACTGTAAGTTACATTTTGACAAACTTTACAACAGGCTTCAAAAGGTAAGAACGTGTAACACATAAAACTGCTACATGTATATATCATACAGGTTTGCGGTCCCCATTACCGCTGGGCAATTATTTTGATTAATTGTGATTAGTTCCTCCTACTCATGTCACTTCTCGTGGATTTGCAACTACTGTAATTAATCGCGCCAGCACGATTACATGTAGTTACCGTAGAATTATAAGTACCGGTTAAGTTACACACACTACCTCACTGTACATGATCATGATCTAGGGCACACCTGCTTTATTTCGGCAGTCTCCATTGACAGGTTTGTGGTCGACTGGGCCGTCAGTTCAGTTCAACGAACTTTAGCCTTTCCTACTATCAACCTCAGTCCAAAATTGTAGCAAGAGTTACCAACTGCAAGTATCTAAGGCTTCTGTGTCATGTTGAAAGGAAGTAAACTACTCATAGTTCATGGGTTCATAAATTCATTCTGCACAATCTGGATGTTTCAAATTACGCACAGATCTATTTTTTGATGCTAGTTATTTTGTGTCTTGGAGTTTTGAACTTTGTGACTGAAACAAATAAATGTAGAACAGCCTTACTGCCCCATCTACAAAAATTTGGAAGTTTCTCTGTTTCATAATTTTTTTCCACACTTAGTGAAGGGTTTGTAGAATAATTAACTTGGTGAGTTCGATGAGTAATGCCTGAACCGTCATACATGTACTTCATGTTCAATGAAGGAAACAATTTTTCTCTGTGTGAAATTCTGATTTCGAGTCTTGTTTACCTTATTTTGTATAATTTAGAGTTATTGCTTCATTCTATCCACCATAACGTGACTGAACTTAAAACACTTGTGAAAAAACACCACATTTTACACAAATGAGAATTTCCCAAGGTAATCACTTACTGCACTGGAAAACCTCAAAAGTTCAGACAGAATGCCCTTTGAGACAGACAGGCACTGAAACCCAACCATGTGGCCGCCCTGTGTAGCCCCAATCTTAGAAAGTGTGCCAGATACCCGCCCAGTTCAGCCAGTGCCAAAATGACGCCACGAGACTGTGGCTGCACTCACTGGCTATTATCCGTCAGTCAGTTAGTGATAAATTATCCATATTGCCTCACATGCTAAAACAATGAATGAAGGCTGAACAACAATGTCTGTGGGCTATACCACTAAGAAGGTTTAGGGAGGTTATTTAGAACTTCATAATGTGAGAATTTGGAATAAAAGTAACTGAGTAATCAGAATTTTCCCCACGTTTAAAGGTAAGAATGATTCTATTCAAACAGTTTCAGACAAGCTAGCAGCTTTTTTATTTTAAAAGTGAAGGAATCTGCAATCTGTATTAAAGCCTCCACAACAAATATTTATTAAAATTGTCCTATACACATTCAAAATGGAATCGGTGGCCAGGCTTCCTGCTTTTTGGCAGACTATGTAGTTTTCCAATACTCGACTGCTACTGTTTTTTTCTTTACCTGACTTTGAAGTTGTTAACACGATAGTAAGTCTGACAGTGCCACAAAATATCAAGTTAGATGCAAAAGAGCCAAACATTACAGTACTTCAAATTAATTAAAATGCTTTAGGCCTACAATCAGGGATTTGTTTTATAGACGAAGCCTCAGACAGAGATGAAGTTGAAAAATGGCCCTTAGTCACATGTAGTTGTTGTATGTACTCGGATCCAACTGGAGCTCAAGCCGCAACCGTTCCAGCATAACCCGTATGTAATCGTGATAATTTTATAGCACATATAGAGAATACTGCCACTGGCTTTCCAGATTTCAGAATTAAGGAAGAAACATAAAAGCAGAACAAAGAAAAACAAACTTGCCTTGGCACTTGCTGCTGCATAGTGTGCATTATACTTGTGCAGAATTTCTGCAATGAAACTGATGAAAGCACCATCTTCATGTGTTGACACCACGTCTCGGAATTCTTGCCACTGCTTGTGATTAATCGATTAACCCTAACCTTCCCTAACCACACAGAATTGAACACCAGTAAAGTGTGTGAATTTGTGGCACAGGGTACTGTACCCCTTAACTGCTTGTGCTTTAACATGGGTTCAGGCATACCCAAAATAAACAGAGTCCAACAGTTTTTGTGCAGAGTTTACCATATGGTGCAGGAATTTGTGTGAGTGGGTATGGTTCCTAGTAAATCACTCTGGGAGTTAGTGTTAATTGCGATTAGTTCGTGTGTGGTTAATCGATTAGCAAAATTCACTAATTGCCCAGTGGTAGTCCCCATTGTGTTTATTAAAGTATTTATTGCACTTTATATATGGGGGAAATACATGTAGATTTATTCGTTCACATGTAAAGCAATGCTTACAGTCACTGCAGCGAAACCTCCACCTGGACTGCCATTCCCCGACTGGTTGCTGCTGCTGGTCCCTGACTGACTAGTATCCTGACTCCCCTGTGGTTCATTGTCTGTGACATCTTCAATAACTGGCATGGTGCTGAACAGTTCTTGGCTTCACAATTCGGCTTGCTGTTAATAAAGTCAAATCTGCGACTGTGTCTCAACTCTGATAAAGAAACTGATAAAAAAATACACCTGTTGGAAAACGTGTCACCACAGTAAAACGGCTTTACATGTAATTCCGGTTGCTGAATTATACTATATTTGGCTGGTGTCAGCTACATTTATTGTAACTAAATGATAGTTTACCAGATAAACGTGCAATGACACTTTGGGAGAATAGAAATTTTTATTGTGACAAATCTTAGTCTGCTTCTCAGTCAACATTGTTGCTGTGACTTTATATGCATGAGACCGGAATCAGACCATTTGCTAATAACTTTTCAAATTTGTACAGCATTTCCTCTCTTCTTTCTTTGATAGGTACATCAAAGGGAAGACATTCACAACTGTAACAATGACGTCAAGTTGGCTCACTTCTTTTTTTGTTACCGTTGCCATGGCAACTCGTCTAATCTTCAATTTGGTTATATAGGTAATAAAAGATTCATTTAAATTCATAGCATGTATTGTACATGACAAGAAAACATCCATATTTGTTAATTGAAAAGTACACAAATGTTGTGTTCCAGCGAGAAGTTATATTCAATTAATTGTATTTTCAACTGTCTACTGTTGACATGGTAGACAACTTGGTAAACAAATTCAAAGAAACATATTTCTAAATTGGCAGGTGCTGCAGAGCTTCTTTTTTTTCATTTCTTGTGACAAAGTGTGGTGGCCTCACTCTCTATAAAGTCATTGTAATTTGCTCTGATAACTAAAGCAAACTGAAGTTAACATTGGAGCAGAATATTTGGTGACAGTACAGTAAGTGCACAAGGTCCGCCACCATCCCCCCCCAAAAAAATAATGTGAAGTGAAAATATATTGCTTTCAACATGACAATTTCTAACATTTTGATATACAAGAAACAAACAGAAGGTTGGGCTTACATGGAGGAAATCAATCTCAGCCCCCACAAAATCAATTTGTGAATTACACCTGTGGGGTTCACAAGTACATGTAGCCGAACTGTTGCTCAAAAAAAATCCCCCAACCACACTTTATTTGTGTTTGTATGTACAATTTTTAAATTAGAATTAAGAGGAACAAAGTCAGAAGAGTCACCAAATATAACAATACATGTATTTGCTACTTCTTTTGAAAAACTGTAAAAACACAGTACTTAGTGATAACTACGAACTCATGACACCATAGACAAAATCACCAAAAGTAGTGCGTATCTGCCTCTCTACGTACAGTGGCATGTGTGAGGCTATCGGGCGCGACCGTCATGTTGACCGGCTGCCACGCACTCATGCCCGGCGGTGGCCATTCAGAAAATCATGGTGCACTTCATTGCTCGGCGGTCAAATGTGCTCACACTCACAATCTAAACCTCAATCTTTCTGAGGAGTTTCTGACACAAATTGTTCAACAATGATTGCCAGTTTCTTGTAGATGTACTGGAAAGCCCGTAAAATATCACTTGAAACAATACCCATTTTTAGTGGATCAAAACTCCCAGAAAACTTCACGTTTTTGTGGAACTCTTGATGACGAGTTCTGGCAGTTTAAACCCTATCCACAAATGATGAAAATAGTATGGTCCCTGGGGCTAGCAATCAAGGTTACTGCATCATACAGGGAGTCAGGTGACTATGTTTGTGTACACAAAAACGATCCATGCGCACAAAGCGTGCAGAGTAACCCATTTCGGTCCTGACAGTCTGGTGAATGAGCCATACATGCGAAATGGGATTCATAGGTGTTTTCACTGAGTCTCCACGTTTAGGATGGACCATTGTGGGGCCAAGGATATGGATGTAGTAGACTGGCCCCGCAGTCTGGGGCCAGCTAGACAGAATCCAAACAAAAGTTATAGGGGCCTAGGTCAAGTCCCCCGAACACACAGCATACTGGAGTGGGAAATACTGCTTACTGGGAAATAAACAACATCTACAACCACTGCAGCGTCCACTGGAGGTCTTTGACTTTGTAATGGTCTGCAGCTTGAAGAGAAAAACTGACCAAATAACGACAGTCATTGTTGTAAAGCGCCCTCGCTGCTCGGTTTGCTAATCATTTAGCCTAGGCATGCTAGGGCCTACGTGAAATTTCGAAGACGTTTGATATCTCTCCTGCTCCTTTCATGTAAAGCAGAAGACCAGTTTACCCGGTTGATGTCGTAAAACTCATACCCTTCTTTTCAACTCAATTCAAATCAATAAGCAACAGCTTGGGTCACGACTCTTACCGTCAGCCTCTGTCACGGTACGGTCTTGTCCGTCGATGGAAATCGACCAAAACCAACGAAATATTGCATTAATGTCGGGCGTCCAGACGAACAATCGACTAACCATAGGAAGGATCTTTGATTATCACTAAAGAGCCACACTACGATGTAGCGCCCTCTTAACCTCTTCTGGGTGCAGACCACTAATTCAAGTGAGAATTTCTGACCAGCTCATTAGCATTAAAAGTGCCCCCCCCACAGTATCTTTTGAAAAAGCAGATTGTTTGGCCCCCAAAACGGTGAGATTGTGTAAATCGTTGCCAGGATCAACTTCCTGGGTCTTTGAGCTTTCACATGAGGGCAGAAGGGCTGAAAACTACGGTTGAAAAATGGTCCTAAGTGCCCGAGAAAGTTGAGGGTTGCCACTTGAAAAATGGCTGCAATCAGACTTCGGAAAAATCACTTTTTGGGGGGTGATTTTGTTTTGTGGGACTAATTAAAAATGTAATTGGTTAACCCACAAAAAATTGAAAAGAAATTGAAAGATAAGTGACCAGACAAGAATTTCATTTGTGTTTCAGAAATCTCAGGGATGTCGGCGTGCATGCTATTGGGCCCTGAACGGTGCTGATTTTACACTGTTTTCAATGGGGCTTGAATTAGTGGACTGGACCCTTCTGGCCAAACTAGGGATATTTAGGGGCGGAGTAACATAGAGAGATGGAGGGGGCTGGGCAAACGGGATGTTATAAGCATATACCCATGCAGTGGCGTAGCTAGGATTTTACGGGGGGGAGGGGGCACCAGTATCTTATGGGGGGCACCAGCTTTCAGTGGTGTGGGTTTTTTGAGGCAAGCTTTTGTTAGCCTTGTTCGGGGGGGGGGGCACCTGGAGGGGGCACTGGAAATTTGTGTGTGGATGTGTGTGTGGGGGGGGGAATACAAGTGAAAAACTTTTTTTGGCAAAAGGTTGAAAACAACAAAACAGCAACTTGACCACTTTAAGATAATTGAAATGCTACAAAGTACAGTTTTAAGTTGATACTGCAGACCAGGAGTCAAACATTTGACTTGCATATATTGAGGATAAGAATAAAAAGCCCCACTCTAATGCTGATGACATCTGCTTTCTATAAATCTAACATTTTCAAAATGCTTTGCATCATGCCTGACCACAGACATCACCAGAGAGGGGATAGTTCTCTTTCCAAAGGTGGGGGGGGAACACTCTTAGGCAGCAAACCCACAATTAACAATAGAAAGCTAGGGGTCGATTCCGAGTTACTTTCATACAATTTGGTGATTTTCATCTGCTTTTCTCTTGTTTTCTTCATTCCTTTTATTTTTTCTGCCTATTTTATTTTTTTCAACTTTTAAGTGGGGATGCAAAGCACTCCAAGTTAGTCTCCTCCCATTACACCCATGTGCCTGATTTACTGGATTTCCTTTTACAACTAAACAATATTGCAATGTACACACACACACAAAAGGGCTTACAAAGTCCAAGAAAGCACAAAGAAGGACAGAAATATCCACACGGTGATTGACGCATCATATATTTAAGGAATAAGTGAGTTAAAATTTGTTATTAAAAAATTATCTTAATAATGATGAATTAGTGTGCGGGCAGGTGTGTTGTTAAGAAAAACTAGTGCACAAAGTGCAGATACAAGTACTCAATTCCAATACTCATTTAACTAGCTCAGATACACACATTCAGTGTTACATACAACCCTAACCTACTTTCAGAACTGGTTTTTAGAACTGAATTCCTTTAAATTGTCAGGATTATTCACTAAATTGTACGTGTAACAACTAGTATTTGGTACCACAGTATAGCCAATATGTGCAGAAACTAAAACATGCCTTTTCAAGGCAACAACAACAATCAAAGGGAGCGGCACTAATTACTTGCAGAGACTTGTACAAAATATCACATAATTTTCAACTGTCTTTGATGAACATGGATACATGTCAAACCTATTTTTGTTGACACGCTAAACAAGTTTCAACTGGCTACATTCCCACAAACCTGTCTCTTCTTTGCATATGATCTGAATGCCACAACCAACACATTTCCACTTCAAATTTGCTACAAGATTTTATATGATTTTCCACATTTCCACGGTACATGTGATAACAGGTGTTGTGCAAGGTGGGGTGAAAAAAAGTGCAGTTATATTCTATTAAAGCAATTCTACTTCAATGCTCCATTAAGGCACCATCATAAGATAACTATTGAAGTTGAATACACATTAAAACATTAGTAGTGTTACAAAACAATGTCTTCCTTTCAATGTTAGTTCATGAAATGTATTTAAAAGGTCCATACAATGCAATTGTTTCTACTATTATGCTTGAAAACACACCTGTGTTTTTCACTCAACCTTATTTTGAACTTTTATTTTGCCTTTTTCAGCACGTACATTTTTGAGGGTTTTGGCAAATGCCAACATGAAACATACCCTTCCCATGATCTGTTCTTAATGTGCAAATGTTGGGTTCACAATGTGAACAAAAATACAATGTAATGAAATTAAATATTGCTAATTTCCTGAATGACATCACAGGAACAGTGCCCTCAGATGTCTGGAAAAGTACAAACAATTTTGAATGTCTAAATTTAACAGGTGCAATTTCCAATAGTTTTCATTCATTTGAAGCAAAGCATAAAGTTGCACAAAAAGTGTATTTAAGAAAACTTCACTGCATGGCCACCTTGACATGCAAAGAGATCACATATTATTCTACTCCAAACTTTTTCTAGAAGTATCAAGTTTATAGCAGGTAAATGATGAACACTCTCTGTTCCTTTCATAGAGAGACACTTTAATCATGTACGTCCTCCACAGTTGGGAAAAATGATTCCATTGTTTTCCCGCTGCTCTTGTTTGTACTCATAGTTGACCGGTTGGATTCCTTAAGTGGTACCACTTTGGAGGAATGGACGTCCCAGTTTGCCTTGCGGCGTTTGAAAACCTCTTGGACCTGAGTGATTGCAACGGTAACATGACTCGTATTTCCTAAAGTTCCAAATTGTGCAGTGACAATGGACAAACTATTTGAAACCTTTGTGCAAGTGTGTGAGCGAAGTTTTAAATGGGCTGTCAATCAGCACTTATTATGAAATGATATTGGCCACAAGAAAAACTAAAACATGTATTCAGAATATTTAAAACCGGTTTTGGTGTATTTACATACACTCAAAATCCCCCTATTTTTTTTATTCGTACACTTGCCAATGATCGTATAACTGTGATTTGTAGTCCTCAAAATAAGTCTTATTAAGACTTTGCAAAACTGATTTTATCCTATAAATGGCATTTCAAGGCAGCCGTATAAAACAACAAATAACTCAAGTTTGAGACTTGATAATTCGAACAGTTATCAAGGTAACATGCACACAACCTACCTCCGAGTTTAAAACGCAGTAGAACAGGAAAAGAAACAACCCCTGAAGTGAGTTGAGAATTGTGAAGAGATACAGGAATACTGTAAGGTCTGAAGAGAGGCTCAACATGCCAAATACCCAAGTCAGCCCCAGCACTGGCTGCAGCATCAAGGTAGCTTTGGCTACTTGTCTGGGGATGAGAATAAAATGTGTGTGTGTGTAAGATTATAAAATGATAACACAGAGAAAATGCGCCAACAGAAGAATATCAGATATTGCTGTGGTATAGTAACAATGCTCCACGGCCAATTTTCAGTTGGTATTCATTAGGTCACGAAAATGCTGCATCACAAGAGCATCAAATACTGCGGCGGTATTAACAACGGTGGAACAGGCCTAGGCCTCGATCTGGACCAAGAGATTGAGGGGGCAATTTTCCGAGCAATGCAGGCTTCTTTGGTTGGAACCACACTTTGCTGGTTTCCAAATGACTATGAACAGCACTGTCGCGTCACAGTCGCATTACTATAACAAGAAATTGAGCACTTCTGACCAACATGGCTCTTTCAGCCGATAAGGGGGTGCTTCTGCTCAAGGCGGAAAACACACTATGACAACTTGAATTACTTCCATGGTAAACAGTAACATCCACTGCAAAAGTGTGGAGTTAGATAGAATAGTTTGCAACTCTAAGATACAACTCTGACTGGTCAATGCATACTGAGAGGAGGATATAAGTCTATAATGCAGAGTCCAACATATCCAATCAGGAAGCTGTATATACTGTTGTGAACTAAGTTAGTGAGTTTCAAGATATACAGCAAATATTGGCTGATATCATCCAGCTTGGGGACAAAAAATGAGTTTGTCATGAACCTCAAAAATTAACAACCGAAACGCCAAGTGATTCTTAAAAACAGACGTACTTAGCCTGGTTCAGTCCACTTGTTGCATTCGCAGAAGAGAGTTTCCTGATCAAGCTGACAACACGCACAAGGATGCAGGTATTGATAACTACAATAGCCAGCATGGGTGCCACAAACATCCAAATGGAGTTATCGGACGACTGCAGCCAGCATCTGGGAAGGAGGATGTCAGAAGTTTGCTGGGAAATGGAAGCTCTTAGAACTATTGAAAGTTGTTCTGTATCAATGCACTTTGAACAAGTTTTATATAGCATTAAATAAAATTAATGAAAGCCATAATAGCCATCATAAAAACAACAGCCTGAAAATACAACATTGCCCCCCCCCCAAAAAAGAACAGAAGGATTGCTTTGATTAGATTGCAACAGGTTTAATACGCATGCTGACAAACTATAAACTAAAGTAATGCTATAATGAAATAACATAGCATCCGTTACCACATCGGTGTTTTAAGCAGGTTACTTCAATGTTTATGCTCATCTCAAAGGTCTGCCAACAGCTTTTGTCAGTTAAACTAAATGAGCCAGTTAATAGTTCAGGCGAATGTGGAAGCAAAACAGATTTGATGTCATGAAAAATTTGCAGAAAAATCCTGCTTCCAGTTGTGCTGGTATAAGTCAGTCTTGTTTTACAAGATGCATTACATCAGTAGGAATGATCGTAACAGTCTAAATTAAAAATAAAGTAAATGCTCACGTCTTTGTCCTAAAATACGCAATGAACATAACTAGTTTCATAATTGGCTCTTTTAAGGGCAAATTACCCTCAGGACTTCCAATCTTTTAGGTACTTCAAAACAGTGTGCTCACATCCAAAATTAACTTCTGGTTGGACTTGGCAGGCCTTAAATTAAACACATCTGCCATATGACCTGTCTTGATAATTTATGCTTCAACTGTCAACTTACGTGTTCGATTTGCGAATGCTCTTTGAGAATACCCCCACTGTGACTGCTGCCAAAATGATTGGAACGCCTAGAAATTCAAGCATATTTAATGACATCAGTGATTTCTGGACCAACTCATTCAGTGCATACAAGGCCCATTGGCAGATCAGACAAAGGTACCTTAAATGGCTAGATGGCAGGAGAGAACGGAAACTTTCCATGACAACTGCACATTCCCTGGGCCAGAGTCCTCATGCATGTGCTCAATGGCTACAATTTCATAACCTCTCAAACTTGACCTTTTCCAACTGGAAAAAATCTCAAAAAGGGGAAAAGAAATAACTCCACTGGGATTCGAACCAAGAACACCCACCATCCTTGTCATTACCCATTATCCTTAACGCAAGCCAGCATTTTTCTTTTCTTCGTCTATTGTACCCAGGACCCCACATGCTTATGCTGAAGCTGTTATGTATAAGTCAGGTAATACAAAAACATATTTCGGCGATTAAAAACTGAGCATTTCTCTGTAAAAACCTGTGTATTAACAGCCTTTCAGCATTTTAGCAGCATTTCATGTCTAGTTGTGGTTGACATCAACTAACTTTAACTTTACATCAACTAAACTAAAAAATGCACATGTATAACAACTTAATGCCATACTGATAACATACACTTTATGCTGTATAATTTTTTGCTTGTCATCTATCACTATGAATTGGTCAATTCTACAGAGCACCAAAGTGTGATGTCATTTTGAACCAGAATGTGTACATGCACGTGTTGGTTCATATGCTAATGTTTTTTACACATGCATACTTGTGCATATGATGTATTTACTTAAGTATTCAGACGTAAATTTTGGGGAACTCACCCCATGCAAAAATCATGTACAACTTGAGCCTGCTCCTCTCAATATTGAACACCACCACAACCTGTAGGTAGAGGTGAATACCTTCAACCAACATCCAGAAGAAACTGGCCTGGTTGGTGTAGTAGATCCCCATGGCAACTGCTATGCATGCATCCTGGTAACAAATACAAAGCCAAATCGATCCCTATCATCAGTATGACCAACACTGACCAAGGCTGTAAGCCTTTGCTTGTATGCATAGCCTTATAGCAGTGTTGTACATGTAGTTGAGTCACCATTCAGTTCGAGTCTGAGTCATGAGTCACAAACCTCGAGCAGTGGCTAGCTGGGATTTTACTAGTGGGGGGGTACAAGCATCTTTGGGGGGCACCAGCTTTCAGTGGTGTGATTTTTTGGGGGCCAGCTTTTGTTAGCCTTGTTTAATATCCATTCATTCATTTTTAAGTTGGGGGGTACCTGGGGGGGACACCTGGAATATGGGGGGGGGCTGTGCCCCAGGCCTCCCCCATGGCTAAGCCATGGCCATGGCACGAGTCTGAATCACAAGCTTACTTTGAGTTTGAGTCTGAGTCACAAGCCCAAAGGCAACATCTGAGTCACAAGTCATTTGTTATTCTAGTTTCTAGGTATGCGCAGCAGACAACGTACCTGCCAGATTGGTGAATCACAAGAAAAGGTTGTATGTCAAATATATATATTTGTCAGTATGACAACTGTTTGTAGTTAATTTCAAAGCATATCAAACCACCTGCTGAATAATGCAACACGGAGGCTTTTTCCTCAGTATTCATTTCTAAAGAATGGCATTTTCAGTCTAAATGGAATGTTGTGTCCTTATTCAATGATGTCAAATTGTCTTTTTGGAAAATCTACTTACACTGTGCTTAGCAGGGACGTCTAAGAATAGAAACGTAATGCGAGCCAGGCCAACAGCAATGGCTAGGTTGATGTGGACCAACACACGTTCTGTCTTTATGCTGGTATGGATAAAATAGTATTAAGACTATCAGATTTGTTGCAGTTCATTCGACGAACATTATATTGACAAATTTACCTTTCTGCGGGCATGCTTCCTGCTCAAGTTTTGAGAGAGTGAATGAATGAAGAATGCTCAAAAAGAAAATTTACAATCATATACAACCCCACTCTGATAAATTACATCAGTTGTTATGAAGCTTACCTTTAAGGGGATTGTTTGACCTCAAAGCGCATTAATTAAGCAATCAAGTCTCCTTAACTTTGTTTTTCTTTTTTTCCATGAAATAACTGAAATAAATTTCAGCTCACTAAATTTCAGCTCACTTTAAGAAAATAAATGTTGCAACCAACATGATGACACCAGCTACCGACAAACTGCAGCCGATGTAGGATGCAATCTCCAGTGCTCTCTGATTGGTTTCAGATATCTGAAGCAGCAAAGACACAAACATGACAAAGAGGAAGAAAAACTACATTAACAAACAAGCAACAACAACAATTACACTTTTTACAACATGAGCTTGTCTGCGTCAGACTTTAAAATTATCCTGACCTTATTACTGGGGTATGTCAGTCATGCATGCAGTCCTTGTGATTTGAAAATTGCAAGTGTGTGAAAAAAACACTCCTGGACATTTCCAGGCGTGCAATTTTTCTAGGCGTGTGATTTTGAAAAATGAATCATAACCTTGGGTCAATCAATACATAGTAAAATAGAAAGATGAAATTGGGTCAACATTACATATAAACAATCAACAAAACCAACAAAAAAATGATGCAACAGTTTCAGATCACACCCGCTTACTTCAAGAAAACTCGAAAAGATATGTCCAATACATGTAACAGATTCAAAGTTTTATGATGGTTACAAGATCATGCCCTTTCCATAATAGCAGCCTTGACAGACCATACAGAGCTCCTCTGATGAGCCACAAGATCACTCCAATTCTCCATTAAATTTTTCAAATAAATTTCCTGATTTTCCAGAGATTTCTCACTGCCAGATCTCTTTCCTGTGAGTTATTTCCATTCATAACGCTAAAAAAGTTTATTGGGAAACATCAGGACGTTTACGTGTCTGCACACAAAAATCTGCTGTGATCCACGCTGGCATGATCTCTCCATGGCTTTTACGCACTATGTTGTGCATCATGATTGACTGGTCTGGTCCCAGTCTGGACTTCAAAGGAATTCGTTGTTTACTACGCATAGGGAGCGTGTGCCTGCGTATTGAAAGCATGTCAACTTCTGGAGATCGTTTTGTGCAGATGCGGGTAAAAGCCCAATTTTTTTTCCGAAAAATACCATTGTTGTGATTGGAACAACTTACAGGACAGACATCTCCACGAAAAACTTGGGATAATCAGGGAATTCATTGGGAAAATTTGACTGAAAAGTGGTGTGATCTCATGGCACTGCATTTGACATGTAGAAGCACGTAAAGCCATGTACAGTCTGGTGTATGTAGCATTACGCATGCAGCAACCCTTGCTGCAGTGCTGCGCAACGTGCATGTGCTGAACGATTGTACACTGACAGAGCTGTTGCGCTCAATTGTTTCGCTGGGAGAATAAAAAATGATTCCGTCATCCCTTTCTGTTAGGTAGGCCTACTGTTTGATTCTTTTTGTTTCATTTTTCTCAAAAATTGCAAAGTATAATTATAAAGTAAACTCATGCCGAGGAGTGCGGTACGGATCGTTTCAGGCGTGCAATTATTTGCACTTCTCGGGAAGCTTTAGGCGTGTGATGGCGTGGGAGTGCAATCGCATGCCTTAAAACAAAAGGACTGTGCATGACGGTCTCACCTCTATGTCCTTGACTTGCGTCAGGACAGCAAAGCTGGTGAGATGACTGCAGGAGCATGTGACGTAGTTGGCGGTGTGAGTGGTGAGATTACATCCCTTGGAGGACCACCTACCTCCAGAGGAATTCCTGCCCAAACATACAAACAATTAAAAGCAACAAACCAACCCACCCCTCAAATGAATGCCTTCATGAATCAGTGTTGTAATCGAGATCACTAAAGACCATTCCAATGCTCCACAGAACAACATGCAAGACATCAAGTCTGAATTCAAGTCACAAGCCATTCAATTGAACATTTTGCATTTGTCACTGTCTGCACCCGGCCTCTACTCTGGAATGATCCATCTTGTGAATGATTTGTTCTCTCTTCCAGTCATAGCAAAAGTCATGTCTTTAAACAACATGTTTCAAACAAGAGAAATAAAAAACACGGTTTTTAGGGTGTAAATTCAACTAGGGAAACCCTTACTTGTTTCCCTCAACTATGGCACTAAAAAAGGGTACTGTGAGGGCACAGATGGGTGTCATGCTCCAGTATACCCTGAAATGGCTGGATCAAGCTGTATACTCCCCAGAGCTGACATGTTAATCTTTCCTTAGCTAGCCCTAACACTCCTCAGTCCTCCAACAGGTGAAGGATTGAGGAGGGTTAGGGCTAGTGAGCAGGGACAACAGCATTAGTATACCAGGACTTTGTGTATAATGGGCTTAGGAATAACATAAAAATGCCCTGTTCATAATATTATCCTCATTTTATATAATATTCACATAGCACTGGTGCAAACATCAACAGTCTTGAACAAAACATGAGGAATCAATTACATGCCAAATAAAAAAAAAAAACAAAACCCAAATACCTCCTCCCCAAAAACAATAACCAATGATAAACAAATGTGCAAGTCTGACTCACTTTGTGTCCCAGTAAACACATACAGCTGGGTCCAAATCAACATCTCTGTTTAACTAAAGTATGTTGAAAGAATGACAAAATCAAGAAAAATGATAAAACTTGGAATGATTCTGTTAATAACCTTCACACCACAGATTTGTATAAATCTTCCCAGCAGAATTTGCAAACTTTGCATGCGAGTTAATGACTTTTTTGCTCAAAGTCTGCAAGAAAGAAATCAATGATTGAGATCACCAAACAAAGAGCAAAATTTATTTATTTCACTTGATGAGCATGCAAATTTCATACATAGGAATTTGTTGTTTGTTTAATGTTAAACTTCTTAAGTTGTTAACAATTTGTAAAAATTGTATCGTGAAATGAAATGTTTAAGCAGGGATCTCAGATTACACTGCCAAATTGCCATCAAAGGAAGAAATTGGAACAGAAGTTGGAACATATACAATGGCAGAAGCAGGAAAATAATTACTTTCAAAATGTGATGAATAATGCAAAAATATTTTCAAAAACTTCCAAATACTTTCAAGTAGCCAAAGCATACACCACTTATACACCCCTGCTAAGGAAAGGTGTATGTGGTTGTTGCACATGTAAAGAAACAAATTACAAATAAGTAAAACTGTATTTGTCAGTAAGAATCATTCAGATAAGAGATTCTTTATCAGCCTTTGTGACGGAATGGAGGTTCAGGGCAAGTGTTTGCCTCCAAACAGTGATTAAATGAACAATTACAGAAAGTATATATGCCCTTTTGGTCTGTAATTTGTCACTTGAGGTTAAATCATGCAAGCCAATATGTGGTACGTACCTCTTTCATTTCGTTTAAACCAGGTGTATTCTTCCTTTCTATTTCTTAAAAATTTTTTATTCCTCTTATATTAAAGTTTTGATGGCTTGATGTGCCAACGTGCTTGCCGATAGATGAAAATCAAAGTAATATTTGGGAGGGAGTTCTCCTTAAAGTCTCCAAGCGCAAAATTAAATGACGAGTTCGCATTTTCTACTGAATGTGTGAAAGTACACAGTGCAACCGAATTTGAAGGATTTAAATAAAAAAAGAAGCGTTAGAGCAATGAGATGAGAAAAATCGCTCAAACACAAATGCATGTTCATGAATCTATTGTTTTGACGAATTTGGCAGGGAAAACCTATAGAGAGTACAACTAAGCAATATGTAGGAGGTACTGTCCCTTTTCCATCGCATACAAAGCAAGTACTGCCTGTAGGAATCAACCTATTGAATCAGACTCATAGAAGTTTGAAGAATTAGAAAGTACGGCCTGCCATTTCATTATAAAAAACGAAAACCAAAAACAAAACGGGAAAAGTATCTTGCAGGTACCTTACGAATGTGGGTCTCAAACTCCATAGAGACAGGTTTCTGTGTGAAGACGCTGTCATCTGGTTGAGGTGTAATTGAGACACTGAGGACTCTACTCAAAACAGCAATCTTAGCTGAAGAATTGCTAATAATGCTACAGCAAAGAAAAGTATAATAAATTGTCATGTATTCACCATGAACAGATGGCATAATCTTGCATATGTAGGAACAAAAGTACCCATAACAGTAGCATCAAACTAAATTAAAGAAACCAACACTTTATTCCATCATGACACCATAGCAGGACAAAAAAATATTCACTTTAAGTATTGTTTTGTGAAGTACATATTTGAGAAAAACAATTTCAAATGCAAATCCAGTGTTCACAGAAATTTGGTTTTGTTACTATTCCAATTTAACCTAATAACAGTAAGTATAATGAACCTTTCAGTGTGGGAAAACATCATTTTCACATCTGAACTAGATGAAGATCCAATAACCCCGTCCAAGTTGCGGTACAGAATGGACACGACTGCAGAGTTCAACTCATTCTCAAATAGTTCCATTGGTACAAAAGCTCTGGTGGCAACATCATCAGTGAAACTGTCGCTCTCCGGGACCATCAACTTTGAAGAATTCCCATCCCACCTCTTGACTGCTGTGGCTAAGTAAAAAAAACAAACAAAAAAAAGAAAAACGTGGCCAGGAACATGAGGAAAGAGACTCTGTTGTGGCTTCACTTTCAAAACTCTCCTCATTTCACGTCTACTTCCTCATCCCTTCCCTCCATCACACTTTTAAAAGATGAGCAGTACAATGAGAAATTGGCTCTGAGGTTCATAACTCAGTAGCACAAATTGAATGGCCATCAAGAAATTACATACTGATCGATTAGGGCCACCTCCCTTCAGATTCACATGCTGCTAAGTTATAAATGCATACACACGCCCCATGGTGAAAACTGAGATTTTTTTTCTCCATTAAACAGCTGTCATTCACAACTCATTACAATGGGAAAAAATTGAAAAGATGAGGACAAAAGATGTGACCATGCATACAGTCAACAGAAAAGGGGACTAAAATCTGAATTTTAAGATTTAGGGCATCTTTTATACCTGGCCTATGCTAACTGTACATGTGATGTTGATATACTGAGATAGGCAATAGACATAACTGTAAACTGTTGTTGAAAGAGGGTGAGAAAATGAATGAGGTTTTAAAACTCCAGGCAGCATTCAAGTCGATAAACAGCTGATGAAACGGGATGAAAGTGAATATTAATGATGTTTGGTTGAAAACATTTACAATCGATGCAAATACAACAGTACAAATAGGCATCAAAATGACAATATCACACTTTAAGCTCATTTTGTAATGATGACAGGTCACATATGTATGGAAATCAAGGGAAAGGTACTCGGTCGTAATATAAGAGACAGTGATGGTCACACTGATGGTCACTCATATGGTCCTTGTGCCCACATCAGTGGTGATGATGACAGTCATGGTGATGATAATGGCTCATATATGATGGTATCACCAACAAAGAACTTTATACCAATATATCAGATGACAAAAATGGAAAGGCAGAATTCCAACCAAATAAGAGGCCCAGGAGTAATGGACCAAGCTTTGGTGTGTCAATTATCAACACCAAGCCACGTTTTTATTTTGGGTACAAAAAACAGTGGAAGCAGCAAACAAAGGATGATTATAAATGGCAATGAAGAACACACAAAAATCCTTGGCAAACATGCCAGAGAAAACCAAATCTGCAGTGGAGACCTACTGTTTTTGAAAACCCCATTCAAGGTACCTTTTTGTGTAAAAGTTCAATCAAAGTGGAAAATTTAAAATTTTCTGATTTTGTTTAACACCTTTTTTTTTTTAAACTAATGATTTGTGACACCCATCTAACCACATCTATTGACTCACTCGCACAGTACTAATGTCTGCTTAAACAGGTTAAATGGCATATTGGTGCACTTGATACGTACTGCTTGATGAGTTGCAGAGCACAGTGGCGTTGCAGCTATCTGTAGAGTGGAGTTTCAGCTCCGAGAAATAAAGGCTCATTTGCTGTACTGTACATGCCTGTCTGTCAATTTTGGTGAATGAGGGTTACAGGTTATAAAGGGGAGTCAGGTTGCTGTTGTAGTGGTTCTTTCTCACCTTCCACCTCTGCAGTTCGGGTTCAATTCCCAGCTCTTTGGTCCACATGTAGATTGGGTTTTCAGTCCCTATTTCTGATTCTGTGGGTATTACTCAGACTATTCCCCTGGGGTTTTCCTCTCACTTCTAAAACTGTAACCGCGTCTCATTGTGTCCTCTCTACAGGTTTCTTCAGGCTAGTGAGCTACAGTGCCTAAAACACTTTGGCTGAATCCTTGGTGTCAATACCAGAAACAAAACCAAAAAAATGGAAAAAAAATGGACAAAACCCAATAGGAAATTGGAAATGTGTTTGAAGCAGTGTTGTAGTCAAGTACTTTCCGAGTACCAATGTTCTCCGCAAAATACTGAACTGGGTAAGAGGGAATAAAGCCAGAGTGCACAGGCATTTGATGGTAAATGTGCAAAGGTAAGATTACAAAATAAACGGTAGACTTCAGACACTCCCAGTTGTGTAAAATTTAAGTTTTAAGGAGAAAGGTACTCGCAAAGTACTCGGCCGAGTACTTTCTGAGTACTTTTCTCCTAAAAAGTTGATTTTAATCAAACAGTGATGGTCTGAAGTCATTATGTTGCTTAGTAATCTTACCTTTATGCATGTACCATCAAATGCCAATGTACTTCAGCTTTGTTTTGTCCTAACTAGTTAAATATTTGGTAGAGAACTTGGTTCTCAAAAAGTACTTGACTACATCACTGGTTTGAAGCCAGTTAGTACCAGCAGTTTTGTCATATGTTAAGAACAACACATCTGATGGCCCCTCGACCTCTGGAAATGGAAAACTGTATGAGGTACATGTAAGCAGCCCTTAATACTGTGAACAAGTAAATCCCATTTCCATAAAATAATATGCTGGGAGGGGGCAATAAATCCCCTTATGAATTCTTAATGTGATTTCTTTTAACACAAAGTACCTCTGAATTTATGAAGCTGTCAACCAGTAAACAGCTGTTGGTTATTAAAGATAAAAGTATAAAAACTGAGTAAAATGAGGCCTCAAGAATACATCATAAATTGCACCCATAAGCTCATAAGCTATTGGCCAGGTACAGTGAGTTAGAATAGATGCCAACGTCATGCACATGCAAGTTCCACATTAAGAGTTGACCTACCCCCGCAGGCTAGGGAATAGGCCTGAAAACATGAAAAACAAAGACTGTGATAAACAAAGGCTTCCAAAAGTGACAAAGCAGGTGAGAAGCTCACATTACTTTCAAATAAAAAACACTGAATTGTAAGTTTCCAAACCAATATTATCACTGCTGGAAGAGAAGGACTCCCCATCATTTGTCAGTATCTTATCAGCAAGGGACATCATCAGATGCTCGGTGGTATTTGCAATTTTGCCGGCTGGGGAGCTTGTCATGCCATGGAAACTGGTCTTTTTATAGAGGTTTGTGTACTCCTCCTTCAGAAGGGAATTCGCTACGGACACGCCTGCCTGTAAATTGAAAGTTTATTCATTTATTTTAAACAACATCCTATGATGCGTACACTAGAAAAAAAATGCTAATCTACAATAAACGTAAAATGTCACAAGAACTGTCTGAACCTGAATTGTCTGAAATCGTTATGGGTGTATCGACATTGATGTACGTCAGAATCCACAGGTAATACCAGGGCCTACTTATAATGTCAACCATGCATAATGATGAGCTGTCTATATTTTCAAGAACAGTTTAAATGATCTTTGAAGCTTTCGTGGTGATGATGGAAAATAAATTAAAGGTTTGCAGCATAAGCATCATGCAAGGATATCTCTTTTTTGTTAGTATGTGTGGTTTGATTTTGAAAAGAACCGGAGGGCACTCAATGTTTCAGGCAGTATGCTCTGTCCGTTGTCAGGAGACTACAGAGGCTCCAATAATGAAGCAGCTTATGTGGTGAGGTGTGAAGAGGATGCTAACTTCAACATCAGCAACATCTGATGCCCCATCCTCACATCCCAGTCCAATGGGTCTCCTATACACCAGGACAAGTTTCCAGCCTATGGGTCTCCTATACCTTCCCCCAGCACTGTCCCTCCCTCAGACTGAAGCACCTCGCCGATCATTCAGCATACCATTTTCTTCTTCAGTGCCCTTAGTAAGATGCTGAGTTAGCATCCTCTTCACACTTCACTGCCTCCAGACACCATGCTTCATTATTGAAATCTGTTCAGTCTTCTGATAACACTGAGCATACTGTTTGAAGAGTCAAGTTCACACCCTCGGGTTCATTTCAGAACCGCACATGCTCACAATAGATATCCTTGCATGGGGCTACTGCAAGCCTGAATTAAATAACGTGAAATTTATAATGTACAAAACACAAAGAGAGTTTATATTAAGATATAATGGGCTGTAGAACAATACATTATTATTTACACTCACTGCCTCTTTAGGAATCACATCAACTTCTGCTTGTAACTTCCCAGGACTTGAACAAAGATGTGAGCCCCGCATGGTAAACCCTTGCACCCTGTGACACGTGAAGAGTGTTGACAGTATCATACCTGCACAAATGACTTTGAGCTTTCCAAGGTAGCATTCTGCAGTGCGTCCACATTGCCAACTGTTGAGTAAATGTTAACTAATGACACCAGCTCCTGCGGTTGGTCAATCTCGCCTCCGCGATTCAAGATGCTTTGTGCCTGTTCGAAAATCTCCTCACCTTCCTCCAGGCTGATGTTGACAAGTGTCTGTTGGGGAAAAAACAGAGAAACAGGTGGAGGTAAGAGTGAGTTGATCCAACTGAACTAAAACAAAGCTCATTCAATTCAAAGCTTATATCAACCTTTTGACACAGGTCCTAGGTTATTTCTGTTATGTCGAAACCATATTGAATTACCTTATGCAAGGCTTTCAGTTTGACGTAAATTTTCCCTTTTTTATCCAGATTGATACAGATGTAAAGTGAATGCATGGCAAAACTGTGCAAAGACAGTACGTTTTGGCAAATCGGCAGTCTCATGTCACAGATTAGCTGACATGGTCGATTATTTTCTCATCTTATTCTTATTTTTAGGGAGACTTCTAATTGTTTTGCGGAAAGTCTGTAATTTTTAATATACAAACTGACAGGATTTCTGCCTTTTGAGTTTCTGCCTATTGGGCAAGATAAGACTGACTTCCAATATTTTTGTTATTGCTTGTAAATGAGACAGTTATGATACTCTCACCTATGATTATTTGGAAAAAAATGTGAAATACAAAGTGACAGGATATCTGTGGTTAATTGCAGAACTAATCACCCAGATATGGAAAAAAGTGCTTTGGCAGGCAAGATAATGGGTCTCTGTTTTGATGATGTCACACCTTGTTTTATATACGGGCCTCTTTCTATGGAGCCAATGCAAGCCTACAGTCTACAGAGCACCATAGGAAAGCATGTACATTACGTTTGATGTCCTAAGTACAGAGGCCTATTCTTGGTAAATATTACCATCAATGTTTACCACATCTACATAACATATTCCTGTTGCTTAATTAAGTTAACTAGCGGGCAGAGGGCAAGGTAGTGCCATCATTAAAAAATGACCAATAAAGTGACCAAGACCATGCAAATAAAGATATACCAATATTGGAACTTTCAACTAACAAGGAGCCTTCATAAACTTTTGCCGATGACCCATAGTGAATCAAACTTTGTATGAGCACTGTCACTTTTGTACAGCTGCTGTTTCAGGTCAGATACCTCTTACTACCAGGAATTTCTCACTATTGTCTTTAGTACATTGTGGGTAGCATCTAACTATAGAATTACCCTGTTTAACAGCTCTTCCAGCGAGATTGGTGTTGGAGTTGTAGAATTAGACACACTGGTACTGTTATACCCTGTTGTCCATGCTTCAGTTGTGGTCTCTGTTGAGTGAAAATACTTCATTTATGCTAACCTGTGTTGTGAATCTCATCTGGGCCCAATTTAAGGGCATGATTTTTACGTTAAAAGAGGGTCCATGTACTTCATGGAGACCGTGAAGCAGTCGGTACAGCAAAAGGAATGCTTACCTCGGAAGAAAAAGTGCTTGACTTAGTGACATGACAATGGAATTCTCAATTTGCATGCAACCATTAGCACAATCATGCCTAGTACAATCATGTCTAGCACAGCTATGACATGGTGCTTATGGCCAGCAAGATTTTGTGCTGTAAAAAGCACAACTTTTCTGCTGACTGTTATGCAGCTCCATGAAATAGGACCCTGAACATTAATGCCATTGGCCTAATGATGGACTATAATATCCACACCACTTGTTTCAAGAGTGAGGGCTAACTGGGGGATGAAAATGCGAGGAAAAAAACACTTTCGGGGTCTCGACAGGTTATAATTATTGGGCAAGGAAACAAAGAATTAGTTTTTTATCCAAGTCCCTTTATTTTTCACTCATTACATTATTAAAAAATTTTTTTGGTTGATATGTGAAAGTGTTACAATGTGTTTGTCTGTGTCAAAGCTCCACGCTGTGACCACTGGGTATCCAACTGTGTAGTTGTGGGCACGGGTGAATAGTGATGGGCGTGGGCTATGAGTTCCGACCAATAGTCATAACACAGTCCAAATGGTCTCTCCATCACGACTAGTCAACTATCTAGAAACTGATAACTGCAGATATTGGTAACTAATCCACAAGTTGCACTAGTCGTATGGCTTTGCCAACACCTACTTATCTTTTTACTCATAATGCATCATAAAATATACGTTAATTAGTAAGTTTTCTGTCAAAAGTTCATGCAATAAACACGGATGCGGACTGACACAAGAAGTTGGCTTTGAGCTTTTCTTTTCAGGGACCATTTTGTCATAAGGAAAAATAAACATAAAACAGCCATCAAAATTGGCAGTTTGGATGCATTTTAATTGTGACAGACTGGTTTACAGTGAAATGGATCTCACAAAATATCTTTGCTAAGATCAATCGACATTAAGTTCTGAGAGGAGTTGCATAATAACACAACGTTCATGAAGATTGTGTAAAAGATAAACATGTCCTCCCTGGTGAATGTGTCCCCCTGGACACTTTTACTGGATTGTACCCCGGTAAAAGTGTCTGGGGGACACATTTAGGTAGGTAAATCTGCCCCCCTGCCCAACAGTAAATGTGTCCCCCGTGCAATGTCAACCGGAATGTCAATGTCAACTCGTGTACAAGAAAGAGACTTGAGAAAAAATGTCACGATGTATTGTCATGTACTTGAGGGACATTTGTTGGGCAGCAGTTTCAAGATGTCACGTACAGTCGTTTTCCGAGTTCCTGTTTTATTATGTACCCAAGCCGTTGAAATGAAAACCTACCTCCTTTGTATTGTTCTTTGGGACTAAAATGTATAACTGTGTGGCAAAAGGGGGGGAGGATTTCCTG
This sequence comes from Acanthaster planci, assembly GCF_054643075.1. Taxonomy (NCBI): domain Eukaryota; kingdom Metazoa; phylum Echinodermata; class Asteroidea; order Valvatida; family Acanthasteridae; genus Acanthaster; species Acanthaster planci. Next base: position 16,885,457 of record NC_141778.1, on the reverse strand, counting down.
GAGGGGACTGATTTACTGGGGCCGGGGGGGGACACTTCTACCTAGGTAATTCTGTCCTCACCCCCCAACCTCTCAGTTTTATTGTCCACGCCGGCCCTATATTCTATGGGCTATTGTCAATGATGTCAATGACCGTCAGTAATGACGGATTTCCCTCAATTCTTGAAGCAACTGATATAATTATAAAATTCTACAAAATGTTAATCTCTTTCAAATGCCAAAGACATGGCATGCACGTTATGTTGTTTTTATGCAAGTGAGGAGATCTAACCATTTTCTACTCTTATCAAATCACAGTAAAATTTTATTCATGGAAGAAATTATTTTTTTTTATATGAAAATTTGGACAAACATCTCATGTTATGAATGAAGACTTATGAAAATGTTTTGTTGTTGGTGCCTCTCTAAGAAGACTGAGGACTGTCCACCCCCTCCCTTCCCCACTTTTTCCATAATTTGTCTTTCTTATTTTCTCTCATTCACTGGCAGTGATTTTCACCGCTGGCTCAATAAAGAAGTGACTGAATCCTGCAATATCATTCAACATTCCGTTCATAGAGCAAGCAAAATATGAGAAACAAAATTCAACTCACTCACTTATATTTAGTCTGCAATGACAATGCTGGTTTGCCAAAGAATGGATTACCTTTTGCCAGATTATTGATGACGAGGAGTGATGGAAAAAATGGCAGCTCTCCGGTGTCTTTATGCAGGACCTCACCACATACATGTACTGGCAATGTGCATGCTCAACACTACTTAGTCATGTTAGTGGAGCCACGCTATTTACATGATATGGGACGACATTCTAAGTGCCTTGACTTCGATTTGTTTAAACTACAGGAGAAAATCACTTCATTTACCATCCTACCTCAAAAGTTACTAGTCAAACTTTTTTTGGTGGTGTTTTTAAAGGCAGGTGTAAAGAAAACTTAATTGCAAACACGATGGCGGAAATATTTTTGAATTTTGCGAAGTAGGCTTGAGAATGAGAATATGGGGCAAAAATAAAATTAACCATACCTTCAGATTGGTTGGATCCATAAAATATTAGCTGCTGTTCAGCCAATGAAAGGGCCCGATTCCAGACTGCAAACTCTTCAATTACTATCTTAGTGTTTCTGCATTGACATGAATATATGTTGAAACATGCATGATTTAGTACGACTGAACAAATAACTTCAGCTTTGTGACTAATCCCTCTAACTTTGGAAAAACAATGACTAAAATTTAATTTTGTCGATTTCTATTGTGCACATGAACAACAAATGTTGAAAACAGTTGAAATTCAGGTCTTTGAATTTAGAAGAGAATTCTCAGTCCTCAGATATCATAATTGAGACACGTTTTCAAAGAGAGTCAAGCTATTTTAACAATCAAATAATTGGTGTCATCTGCAGTAAAATAAGGCCACAAGAATTGCAAAAACTATTGTGGCTCACTCTGACAGTTTTTTTACAAAGGCACATCAATTCACTCATACAAAATACAAAATCAGAACTTTTCCTTCCTGTACTTGGACCTATTTTATGATCAGCTGATCACAATACGGGTTCACTGTTTTCCTTCCACGGATGTTGGCTAAGCAAACTGTTGAAATATTTGATCAAATTCAAGGTACATATGCATGCGTAGTTTATACTGTAGATTTATTCTTTCTGTAATGCTAACTATACAGTCATTAAAAGTGGTGAATACAAGTTAACAAGATACAAAAGATCAACATTGTTGAGAAAGAAACTTCTTTTTAGGTGAAATCATGTACAAAGTGCCAGCAAAGGGAAAGAGGAAAGCAAAGGATTTTTTTGTCACCCTCAACCATACCTACATGATCCCTTTGGTTACTTAATGTACACAAATACAAGTGCAAGAAAGAACAGAAACAGTATGAGGTTTTGCAGACAAAACAGAAAACTGACGAATAGAAAACTAAAAACCCACAGCAGCTGTGGATCGGGGAGGGGAGGGTTAGGGTGTCGAAACCTCCCCATGCTCTTAATGAATAACAGGGGAAAAATGAGGTAATTAATACAAAATAAATAACTAAACGTACCAATACCACTGCAAACGATGTATGTCATGCCATTTCTCATCGTTTCTGCTTGTTCGCAAAAAAATGAGACATTAAAAAAAATCTCCGATCTGAACCCCCTCAGATGTTTTTACATCAGATGTAGAATATTCAAAGTATCCCAAAATATCTTAGTTTTGGGATACTCAAGTGCTGGTTCACTCACTTGTTACAAGTTACATTAATGATTATAATAGTCTCTTCCGATTTACTGATATTTTGTTAAGTTGCTTTGCAATTTTAAGGTCTATACAAGTTTAATGTTTGTCCAGTAAAACATGATTCTATACTGGTTTTACCATATAAGCATGATAAACGTATAGCTAAGTGGTTTGGATTTTAATCATATGATTTCATTTTCAATCTGTCTTGTTATGTGCTTTAGAAACATTTTTAAGCATTTCGCACATTAGAATGTCATTACTGTTGATATTATTATGCATGGTTTGTAATATGCATTTGGCAAAGATAGTTCACTCTAGCAATAGGTGTGGTATACTGTTTATGAAAGTTTGTTTCATACATGTGAATAACAAAACTGGTCATGTCCAGATTTGGAGCCAAAGAATTACCAAATCTTTACAGAATTATTTAAGCAAATAAAAGTGATCATGGAATTGGTCAATTAATAATCTAAAAAGCAAAATGGAAATCACTGACTCTCATTTACTCACCCAAAAAGAAGCTGGGGTCCTGTAAATTGTTTCGATTTCAAATAGAGATTGAACGCACCTGACGTTAAAACACTCATATTTACATACATCTTCATCTCTAGCCCTGCAATGCACAGAGATAAGACTTCCATTGAAATCTATAGAGGCCAGAACATTCTTAAACTAAGTACTGCATCAATTTTAAAGAACTTTATTGGAAACTGTCCAACTGAAATGAAGTGTGCAAAACATTCATGTATAAGCTGTACAATGATTAAATGCCAAATTTACATTCATGGGTTCCTACGTTATGTATTTGTTTGTGGTATATATACATGTACATTTTGTAATAATGATCATGGTAATGCATGTATTGGCATGAATCTCGGTAAGTCATGCCTAATTTGCTTGAAAGCAAAGAAATGTTGATTTTGCTGTGAGAGCTAAAATTTGAGATTTGAGACTTCACTTTAACAGGCTAAAATTTATTTGAGTAAACAAAGTCATAAAATGTGCAGCTGTCATCGGTCTGTACAAATTCAAGACCATTAAGGCCTTATTGTTTGTGGGCTTACCAACAGAATGCTGCACAAGCCACATTTGAAATTCCTGTGCTAAATATTTCTTAAGTTATGGCATTGACAAGATTTCTGTTGTCTTAGCCATTTCGACTTTGACCTTTGTTTCTTGGACCCAAATTCAATAAGCTTCTTAGGATCACCCATGAGCAATCTCTAAACCAAATCTGAAACTTATACCTACAGTAATTATCAAGTTATCGCACTGACAGGAATATTCTGGACACCATGATATACACCACACCCACAGACCACCCCCCACCCAAGGAAGGAAAAAGCTGAAACAGTATATTCCTTCACATTGGTGAGGCATAAAAATCGTATGCAGCCACAAACAGTCACTCATTAATTCTATTCAAAATGTGCAAGTTATATTGTTTGGTGAGAAGTTGCCAGAGACTATGACCAACCTTTTACAGTATTTGGTTCCCAGTTTATGTAGACAAGAAGTTCCTTATTTATTAATGAAGGACCAGCTTCTAAATTTGCTTGCCAAAGATGGCTCCCATTGACGATGTCACATCTGTGGAAAAGAAAAGACTGTATTAAAAATGTATTCAAATTCACGAGAGATGGAAGCAAGCATAATTAAAAGCATAACTTAGTAGTAAAAAATCTCAGTAGGGGATCTGGCTGTTTCCAGTGTGTACACTGTTCATCCAGACAACATGCAAACACAATCTGGCAGCCTGCATGCACTGAGATACCTGACATGATGGGCAAAACTGCTTAACATGCCTGATTCACTGCCAGCAGGCATCTGCCAATTTGTTTCCTACAAACACTCTGGGAGCAGAACTTGACCGCTGAACATTGCCTGTTGTAACAATTAAATTTGCTTTAAGGCAGCCCCCTGAATTTTTGCAAAATATGAAATTGGAGTCAGAAGATCCGATATACAGACATCATTCAAATAACTTGAACAAGTTAGTATTTGTTGTATTTGGCTTTATCTCAAATTTTGTAGGCCACAGCAAATAGCATCTAAGAATATGGCTCTAAATCTGTGGTATACTTCCATAGATTGTACGTAAGTCCAGATACCATGCACGATATGGGGCTGATGGGTACCCCCCATGTCCAATCCCTATACACACTCTAGACTATTGTTACCTAACACATCCCCCCAGAAGTCTGTAAAGAATTCCTGAGATTCAGATCAGACAATGACCAACACAAAGGGGGGGGGGGATTCTCTCCACCCCATATCTTGCATCATAAGTCCACTTTAACACACCTGCAGCTCAGTCTTGGTAAATTGTCTTATTTCACGTCAAGCATATATACAGTGTTTTGCCATCTCTAACAATTGAATGAGGGCATGGAAGTAATACAAGAAAATCTAGACCCATAATGTCCTTAATTGGCACACAGAGGTCATTGAAGCCACTGGTGAACATGGCACTGTGCCGAATACAACGATAATAGGAAGGCTTGCTTGCTATTGCCAACCATCTTTATTTGTTCATGGCATCAATAGTTAAAATGGCAAGTGAGCTGATCATTGCCTTCGTATTTGGCACAGTAAAATGGCTGCCAGTCACCTACTGATATGATGCAGAGTAGCACAGTTTACCAGAGAAGGGTTGGCGAGGACACACAAATCTGAGGATCACATGAAAAATCCTACTAATGTGATAGCAAATCCTGATCCAGAAATTTAATATAAATTAACCTGACCAGAGGGTATATGGAAATATATCGTATATGGAAACTTAAGTAATATAGGGGGGTGAGTCAGGTTGGCATAGTGGACATTTCTTTCCTCGCCTTCCACCTCTGGGGGCCTGAGCTCAAATTTGGCCTGGTCCACTGCATTGGCTATAGTCCAGCTGAAAAGATGCATGATATACAGTATAAGCCATCACTGTCACAGCATCTGACTGGGTGGACTTGACCTAGAGTGGAGACTAGAAGTGATGGAGGGTATTGAATACCGCATGAAGATCCACTGCACTGATCTGAGGGCCCGGAACGCGAAGACTCAATCAGTCCTACACAAGCTGAGAGGACATCATGATCAATGCTCCCAGCGCAACAACAACGCAAATTGTGGCGATCATCATCTTTGCGGTGATCATGGAAAGTAAAGGTTACTGTTGACGATGTTGAGGTCATCTGTCCAGCAATATATATGTAAATAGAGTATAGCCATTAATGGTATGATCACAAGCATAATGATTGGACTTCATTTGGGAATATATGTTGTAGATGTTGACGTAGTGGTGTCATCATGCAAGAAACACTATGTGGGACAAGATTTACAAGGCTGGCCATTAAAGCCCAACGAGACATAATGAAGTGAGATCCACTATTGATTGATGAGATATACATGTAAGCACTGTCCAAGGTTGGTACGTACATGCTGGAGTTCATCTGATATCGAGGTGGTTCCCAGGAAGACAGGTCATTGAGTTAGGCCAATTGGAGTAAATTTCTTGGAATTTAATTTAAGTCCTAGTTGTCCAGATATTAGAGGATCATGGCATCTCCAATCTAGATATGCTGCAGCCACTCTATGTGAGTGAAGACCCTTGGTAATGTTGAGAGGTCAAAGGGGAAGACGTAGAACTTCAAAAGATTGTCATGTGGAAGTACCACAAATACCTCATGTAAAGGTGAATTTGAATATGGAGATAGGTATCATGGAGATTTATCAATGATGCCCATGCATGTTGTAGAACTGACTGCATGATTGTTTGAAACATCTCTATCTTGAAACACTGAGGGTGAATGAATTTGTTGTTGCAAATAGATGAATTTGACACTATTTGCCTGAATCTTTCTTCAGGGTCTGGAAGAAAGTAGATTGGAAGTCAATGTCTGGAGTGTCCAAAGAGAATAATGACATTGTTTCTGTAGGAATGGGAAGGTCCTATTCCAAGGACTTGATGTTTGTTGTTCAGGATTGGAGTTGGACAGGGCTACAAGGGTTAGGTAGGAGGTGCCTCAGACCTTGAGGCAGTGGACCTAATTGCCACAACAGCCATCCATGCAGCGTTATCACTGATTGTGACTGAAATGTTTCGGTAGAGCACAAACAGGTTCAGAGGCAAGGTCGGTGAAGAGCCATTAAGGTCATTGACACCAACTTCCAAAGCAGGAGGCATATGTCTTACTGCAGAACTGAGTATATCCACATTGGATACAGTTGATTTTGAAGCATCTGGTGAAATGAGGGGTTGATTAAAGTTCCCATGAGTCTGAGGTCAAAAAGTGTGTGCAGGGTCCCGCATAAAATGGCAATTTAAAACTATAGGTCGTGGGGGGAGGGGTGCATGTCTGATGTGTAAGACTCCTGTCCCGAGGAGCTCTGTGAATTGATCAGCAAACATATATCTTTCCCAAGGAGTGGAAGGCTATATGTAGGCAGGACTTGACATAAACAAAACTCATGTTATTTCAACACGTCTAGGCAGATGGAACCTGAATTATTAGTTGTCAAAAGTGAGATGTGGGTGATCTGTTCAAAGAAGACCCCACATTCTTCATCTAGATATGGTGGACTAAGCCAGTAGTCGGAGATAGTCGTATGAGATACAGAAAATTTTGGCCTTGGCCAATTATTCTATGCTCTCAGCGCTGGTTTCCTGGAGTAGGAGATGTGAAGACTGAAGACTTGGTCTGTTGTGAGGCTATACAACTTTTAGTGGAATGATGTTCAGTAATGTTGACAAGGCCAGCAGCAGATGGCAAGTTGAAAGCCTGCATCACACTCTAGTGAAGCGAACAGACTATATCTTGGAGGACAATTGTTGTCAACATCTAATGAATAGAGGGGAGAAGCTGATTGTTCAGCTCGATGTAACCAAGTATTTCCTTTGAATCTGGTATGGGCCCGCCTACAGAATTTCTTTATCATCAGGAGGCATATTAACTTCACAGCCGAAGCCGACCACCTCATCAAGCATGTCGGACCATGCAACTATGCCGCAGCTGCTGGACTTTGTCTAATGGGCACAGCTATATGTATGCCAGCCTGGTCAGTCAGGTTGGGGAATCGTGCAGGGATGGCAGTGTGTAGCACTGTTGCATCAAAAGTTGAGGTTCTGGTTGGGAGACAAGTGAAATCATTCAGTGGGAAGTAGGGTGTTCGAGTAAGATAGCCCAAACGCATAAAAATGACTGGAATATACCTTCCATTATTATAAGTTCTCACTTGAAATAGCCTAGCGACAGCTTACCACGATGAGACACAGCTGTAGCCTTAATGTCACTAACTTCCAAAGAGCAAGATGGAAGTGCTGAGAAAGTAGTTGGAAGCAGAGGTCTAGAGCCTCTGTGGGCAAGTTCGGCGGGATCTCTACCGACTTAAATTTGTTAAAGTCTTTGTGGGCGGAGGAAGGGGATGATTGCTTGGGCAATACAAGCCAACATGACCCCTGATTTCCACTAATGGGAAAGTGGTTATTGTTTGGAAAATCAGCTGAGATGTGACTGTGGATCAAGGATTACTACTATGTGGAGAACATGTCCTCGTGACTGGAGTGCAAGACTAATCTGCTACAACGGTTTGATCTACTTGGTGGTCACCAAGTTTGTGGTGAACATACGAAGATGACTCCTGTGTCCACATCCCTCATTTCAATCAAATTTGTGACTGTTCTGTTGTCTCTCTGTGATTTCCATCAAACCTGCCATATTTACAAATTCGTCCCTGTCCTACTCTAGATGAGTTTGATGATACTTTTTTCTTACTTTGATGCTTAGATTACCTCAAAGTTTAGACCAAGTCGTCATAGGTCAATATCATATTGCGTTTCTTAATTGCAGTCATTATAATTTTGACTGAGAATGTTTTCAAAAAGTAAAGAATTTGTGCACATCTTAACGTAAGCCAAAGTTTACTTTAGAAATTCTATCCATGTTGATATCTGTTTAAGATTCTGTTATTTCCCCATATAAACATTTCTTTTGCAATACGTTCCATGATTTGTCCAAACACTGACTTCATGCTCCCTGAACGCTGATGAATGAATTGAAATTGCTGTATGAGCTTCCGTTGATTTGAGTTTACCGTTATCAAGTAAAAGACTTCTGGCGACTAGTCTAAATTTACACGTTTTCCAACAGTGGACTCTTTGGCAACCGTGGACCCCATTGTCCCCTATTGTTATAAGTCCATGATTGAAGGCGTTTACACACTCACCCACAAATACCCAGGTGGACAAGGGCATTGACCAGCACTGGTAACCCTGACAATTCTACACACAGTGTACGCAGTGTTTTAAAGGGACGGTCACTTTTGATAGTCCACTTACTTAGCATATACATAGTATATTTAGTATTTCATTTGGCTACTGGACTGGACTGAACAGAGACTGTTCTGTTGTCTCTCTGTTATTTCTCCTTCCATCGAACCTGCCATACTTACAAATTCATCCCTGTCCTGCTCTAGGCAAACACATCACCAGAATAAGCCTATTGAGCTACCCATGCATATATTGCTCAAGACAGTGGGTGGCCTGGACCAAAGCCACATGAATTTCATTCCAAAACCTGACTTAGTCGAGGGGAAGGAGAAACTGTGCATTTGAAATTAACCCTGAACATCATCTGCACTTAGCCCAACACATCTTCGTCATCCATTCACAAGCTCTTTTGCTGAAAGCCTTTCTACTGCAAGCTCTACAGCTACATACTTGCCAAGTCAAGACAAGCCAAGTCGTCCCCAACTTCAATGCACAGATCATCTTCAAGCTAGGCCCTTTATTTATCTTCATTGTTCATTGTTAATTATTTTCTGTTGGGACGATCATGGTGGAAAAGGACACGTTGCATTGTGGCAGAGGAGGGTGCACTGCAGTTGATCAAGTTTTAGCGAATGGCTGACTGGCATTAGGAAAATAATGCACAAGTTGGTGATTCAGGTAAAGTGAACACAGTAGACTTCGTGACACATTTACAAAACGGAAACTGAGGCTCTAACCATTCTTATTCTTATCTGGCCATAGATTTTCTTTTAACTTTTGATCATTGATGTGCCCCATGTTGCATTCAAAATATATACATTTACAGAATATCAACACTTTGCTGCGAGGTGGCACCCTTTGCAATGCTACCTTTCTGAGCACTTTCCACCCTCTAAATCTAAATGTGATTATCATAAATGGTCCCTTTGATTATCTTCACGTTCATGAGTGTGATAAACTGCCAGTTATGCAGACATCCAGGTGATGACTTGCTAGTTATTTACTGTGCAAGGTGTTGACCGTTGTAAGTTATTCTTTAATTCCTCCGTTCACTCTCTCCTCTACTATAAAGAAATCGTTCCATTGACTCTTAGATGGTTAAAAGTACCCTCAGATAGATAACAGATAGTACCCTTGGATAGCAAAATTAGGCAGTACAGTCAGACAGTATGCAGTGTTAAAATTTCACTCTTGTGCAAAACTTTAACAGATTGTTGGGGAGTAAACTGGTCTCCATGGAGAGTGACAATTTCACTCAGCTGAAATGAGATCATAAAGGAGATTTTCCCTTTTCGTAACAGGAGAATGAAGAAATGTGCTCACGTAGGTGAAACAAGTGTGTGCATGAATGCTACCTACTTTGTGTGGACATTCCTTCCTTTGCATGTCGTTAAGAAATTCAGTGAAACCACTCCTTTTTCTTCATCTGTGTTTGAGCACATTTTGTGCAAAAGTTTTTATGACATCATTGACTGATTCTCTTTGTTCTGTGACAAATAGCTCTAAGGTAAAAATATCTCTAAATCTGTTTTCAGAAAAGGCATTACATTGTTTGAACCTGGCTTTTAGTCCACACAAGGTTCACGGAACCTGCATTGTGTGGGCCTTGTTTGTTCATGGGTACATACTGCATATATAGGTATGAAAGGGTTGTACACAAATAAATGGTCTGCAGAACGCTCATGGTTTCACGCGTGAGTGTGACTCACCTCAAGGAATAATCATTTTCAACTGTAACATGTACATCTCCTGCAAAAGACAGAGACAATAAACCAAAATGCAATGAAATCATTAGAATTAAGACTGAGTATGTAACGAAAATAAGAATCTGTAAAAAAAGTTCCTGACATTGCTACGGCAATGAGGCATGATCTGTTTCAATGGCTAATAATGGAATTGGTTAAGACCTAGGGAGTGTACATTTATGTTTTTGGAAAAAAGACTGGAACAATGGTTAGATGAGGAACATTTTATGTTTTCAAAGGAGAAAAATTTTAGGAGTTAAAGAAAGAAATTCTGCATTTTCCCCATGGCAATGGCTTGTAAACTGAATGCTAAATAAATGCAAGCTTGCATTGACTAGTGCACAGCGTGCTTGCCATACAGTGAGCTTTCAGCCAGTTGGCATGGCTTGTAAGCTAGCAAATGCTTGACCTCGCATGAGAGCTTGCAAATAAGCTCATGTGCAAGCCTGCAAGTTTCCTTACAGGCATACTTGCAATAAATTTCGCAATCACTGAAGTACAAGTACATGTACGCGCACATAAGAACAACATATTGGACTCATTTTAAGATAAATCCTTTTAATAACAGCTATAGATTCACCCAAGAAGATGCCATTCATGCAGGGCCATCACACTCACATATGGAAATGTTCGACAAGTCACACTGGCACCCTATTGGTTGGGGGAAATGTAAAGCACGCATACCACCTGCATGCAAAAAGAATGGCCCTGATGGCTTCTAATTATGGTCGTCAGATTAGTACATAGGCAATGTGAAGAAAGATTTAGTACATTTACCCTCGAAAATTGCTAACTATTTTGTGCAGTATGCCTAAGCTGTCTTGGACAAACTGTTAGATTAATAAATCTCCTTGATGCTTATAAAAGCTGCATCGAATCCATTAGCTATATAGGTTTAGTCTTCAATCCGTTGCAAATCAATGGGGATGCACTGAAATACGTATAGATATCTATGTGCCACACTTTCCTAAAGCACAAATGAAATGCCAACTGCCGATTTGTCACATGAAAGGAAAAAAAGGGGGTGGGTTAAATAAAAATATCTCTGTGTACATAAGAGATTTGAAAGAAATTCTATCTGAGTAAAAAACAACAGGATATTTTTAATAAAAAGAGTAGCTGGCTGCAAATGACCGACAACCAAACCAAACCCAACCAACATGACCAAACCAAACCAAACCACATCCCTGCACTGCACGGCACAGCACCACACCACAACACAATACAAGTGTTTACTTTTCATGAGATCAGAAACAAAACCATGGAAACACAAGCAACAACACATGTTTCAAATTTTTCAAGCACATTCATAAATACAGTCAGCTATACATAAAAACAATAAGTTTGGCAACTTACTAGAAGCGACAATCCAATAGGAAGCTGGGTTATGTGGAAGAAGCGTCACCCAGAAAGACATGGCAAAACCACTATTCTGGCACTCGGCAAGGTTAGACAGACACATGTTTCCTATGTACAGAAAGAACCAGACAGAATTGGTAATCAGATGTAGCATTACACTTGTGTTAAACTGCTACCAAATGCAACATACAAATAGAATGTATATCAGTGGACAGACTCGGGTACTATTAAGACTCTTCCACAGAGGTGGCAGCAAGTCATTTTTTGCAAGTCCAAGTCAAGTCATGAGTTATTAGGTCCAGTCACAAGTCATGTCATAAGAAATTTGATCACAGGGCAAGTCAAGTCACAAGTCTCTTTGTCCAAGTACAAGTCAAGCTGCACATAATTTTGTCCAGGTGTAATCAGCAAAAAGAACCATGCATCAATTTACGAAGTGACAAGTTATAAAATACTTGCGGCAGGTCGAGTAGTGTCTGATATTTTGCGAGTCCAAGTCAAGTCACAAGTCAAAGCTGGTATTTACAAGTCAAGTCACAAGTCACAAAAATAGCCACTTGAGTCCGACTTGAGTCCAAGTCACATGACTCGAGTCAGCAACTCTGCTATTCCATTGACAGCCAGATTATGTACCTTAATTCAACTAGGTCTGCAAGTTAGACTATCTGCCCGACCGGTTTTCTCTGTCAGGTTCACTTTCAGAGTATTTTTTGTGGTCATGACTCTATTTTAAGGAATTTTTATTTTCAAAAGGTTTATTAGATCCTTTTCCACAAGCCGAAGCAAATTTTGCAGTTCAGCCAAAATATCGAATGCACTTGCACTATTCACTGCATGATTAAGAATACAGGTTGGGAGTTTGGAAAAGTTATTCATCAGGAGGACAATATCAAAATCAAACCGTCTTTATCTGGGATCTTCAAGCCTGCTAATAACTTCACAATACTGCAATTTAGTTTCAGTGCTTGGGTGTCCGATGTGACCAACGACCCTTATTCCTCCCAAATGTGAATCCCAGATTGGGGTGGGGGGGGCAGTATTCCACTTAAATTGCATCTCTGACGAGAAGCTTATAATGTTGGGATTGTATCAAAATACTTCAACCAACATACATTTTTGTTTGATGTTCTGACAGCAAAAACCTGAAGACATTATGAGGTGGCAACAAATCAGGATGAACCCAAGTATCAGAGACTAGAATACCTTCTACATCTGTGCTTTCGACCATAAAAATTGTGAGAAAAGCTAATCCAAGAATAACAGTTGAAAGCCTTGTACCACACCCATGTGCATATCTTAGCAAACATTAAATGCCTCCTTGGCTAGTAGAGTAGTTTTGACTTACCATAATTCTAGCATACCTTTTAAGTAATTTGAACTTTTGTTTGCAACCCACGATTTTCTTTAAACAATTTTCTTTAAGAGTAAAAACCCCAACAAAACAGACAACAAAGAAAAATTGCAAACTCCTCGACATTCTTAAGATCCATCACCAAAGCTGATCAAATTCCATTAAAAGACTGCTTAGACTGTCTGTCATCTAAGGAAGTCAATAACCCAATGACATACCATCTAAATTCAAGAATTGCATCTGAAAGTCATTTATGAATAAACCACCACCCTTGCTGGTTTGTTGAAACTTGACAACACTTGGAACTGTGCCCATCAACTGGAATGAAGCAACATCAAAGGTCTGTACATTCAAGAAAATTGAGGAACAGAAGGTCCAATTAAAGAATATACGAAGCCTTTTAGTGCAAATACCTGGCATGTCAGCATAAAACAGGGTCCATTTTATGGAACTGTGAAGCAGAAATATGGCTAGTTAGTACCTAGTAGTACTTAGTTCGTCAGATTGGGTCTAATGAATAATGGGTCCAACAAAGATGAATGTGTTTGCCAACTGAAAAAATACAATGAGAAACAATTACTACAGGTTTTCTATTCAGATATTGAAACAAAGAATACTTCATCACTACTTTTTGTCAAAAAGGCCAAATATTATAAACAATCAAAATGCATCAGCTTCAGTCCATAACTTATAAGCCTTCTGTCATTTGTGTCCCAATGAAAATTCTTCCATTGTAAACTGTGGAAGAAGTCAAACTTGCCTGTCTGTCCCCGGTTGCATCTGGGTAACTCAACATGTCCATTGGGAAATAGAGAAGGGCATCATAGTAAGCGCTTAAAACTGCAACGTAATTGAATAATAAGCTGAAAAATTAAGAAGAATTCTGTATCCGACCATTACAAAAGGATTGCATACTGACGATATCACACTTTATATATGCTTTGGGAAATGGTGGGGATGATAGATATTAAGCTTCTAGTTAACAAGGTGTAGTGTCCTCTATACACACATGTAGGCCTATCCTTAGTTGTCATTTAACACCAGTGAGTTGAAGAGTTACATGTTCATTTTAGGGTTACTCTTAACAAGGAAAATGGCTTGATACCCGGCGTCAAGGGGCTTAAAAGGTAGGGTTCATCCTGTTGATGCTTATCAGACTCAATAATTGTGGTGGTCTGACATTACAACTGTCGGCATTTCAACAGCTCCATCTCATTAAGTCTACTGGCCATGTATGCTAAGAGACATGCATTATTGTTTACGTATCTGTTAACTGGAAAATGTCAGGAAAAGGCAGTGTGACCAACCCCCAATGGGCCAGCAAATACTGTCACTTTCAAACATAAAATGTTAACGGACAGTATTTGTAATTATTCTGGTTTTAAAACAGGGTACTCTTGGCTTTATATTTTTATTTCATCTTATTTGCTTTGGTCAATCCAGAGATACGCCTACTAACCAAATGCAGCCAAAACTGAAGTTGCGCCACTTTCAAGTCTGATCCCTAGACCTCACTGAAATAACAAAATGTGCATTTCACCTTTACAATTTCATCTCCAGGGTGGGACAGTGCCACACACTTTGATACGTGCAGAAGAGTAACTTTTTTTTGGTGGAGAAAATGGTTACTTAGGTATCTACTAAGGATAAGACACAGGCCTCTGGGATTGACAATATAAAATGAACCCATTAAAAACATGCTCTCTGAAACAGTGTGTTAGGTATAAATGTTACTGTTTGATGTTTCATGTTTAAAACAGAGGGTACTTGTTGGCACAATTTTAGGGACACTATGTGCATGTACTTTATACTCCGCAAGTATAGACCACTCTCATTTCGCGTAAGACCTGTATGGGTGACCAAACTTTGCAGAAATATCACCATTAGGTCGATTTTCAATTTCACCTCAAATTCGTTCAAATTGACATTTGCCCCTTTAATTTTTGTATAGGATTGTACTTTTGTTTAGTACTTAGGAGTAAGTGTACTGTACGTTATCTGGTGTTCTGAAAGATGCATGGGACTTTTAACAATTTTGGAATTATTCTTTTTACTTTTGTACGAAATGGCAAATTCTAGTTGTAACAGATACTTGAAGGAAAAACATGACTTTGACATCAAAAAGAGCAGACCCTTTTCAACTGCTCATAAAAACTACAAAAAGTTTAGCAATAACTGGACAATAACTGGAACCTTTAGGAATCAATCCAAATGAGAGAATTGATTTCACCACTTTCACCTCTCCCTATGCATTCTGCTGCATTACGTGCTTCTTGTTACAAGACAAACATTGATAGTGATTAACGCTTTCTTTATAAACCAATTTCAAGTTTGCTCCTGGATAATAAATGGAGCAAATGTAATTTCTGCGCGACAACCATTGGTACAAAGAGTTTCTCAGTTTGACTCTGATGTACATTAATCAGCCTTCACATATGATGAAGATCCAGGCAAATGATAAGTCTTCTACTGCAGCAGTTCTGTTCTTATTAGTTTACCTTTCTTTGCGCTACAGACGGCTGCATTGGCCTCAATGTACATGTAAGTATCATTGGAAGTGACAAGAGTCCATAGGTTGCTTTCACGTTGGAGGAGCACAGGTGCTGGTAACAGGGGATTTGAATCCAAACCAATCACAGTAATACCAGACCTGCCAAAGCAAAAAAAATTCATGAGAATTAAAATACATATTAACTTTGGCTATTGTGTATTCATATTCCTCAGACAGATTTCCTACTCAACAATGTACAACTTGACCGTGAATTAACATTTGATAATGTCCACTGAGACGTGATATTGCCCGCTGCGTAAAAAACATTCTAAGCACTCTAAGCACCTGGATACAAGAGTTTACTCCATCCCTATAGGTCAAGAGTCTGCGTGCGATGCAGCATGCAGAATGCGCCACGCACCCAGCAAGTCCATACATGGAGATTCTTCTGGACAATTTACACAACGAATACACCATAAAATGGACGGGGGTGTTCGGGAAAATAAAAGTTAAATTCTAGAACAAAATCACTAGATATCTATCTTATATTGACTTCTTTTGACTCAAGACAATATTTATGAATAGGAATAAATATTATGTGCTTGGCCGGTCGTAACCTAACATTTAAGACCGGCTCAGGAGAATAAACACTGATAATGCCCAAGCCCCACATCTGTCACATCCAGTCTCCTAAGCTGGTCTTCAATGTACATTTCAGACACATATTTATTCCCTTATTATTACTCATAACAGGCTTGTTATCAGATGCAGTGGAATAATATACATGCATCATCAGTGATGAAGCTTTCTGTAACAAGAAATTTGGAAGTTGACCAAAAAAGTTTGATTTAGAAATAGGATTGAGGGGGCATATCCATGTGAAAAGGGAAAATGGACTCAAATTTTTTTCACTGAGTTTTTTAATTTAGTCAAGAGTAATTGACCACAGCTATGGAAAAAAGTCCATGACTAATCTTTGCTGGCTTTTTAACTTGAAAATTCACCTATTAAACATTATGTCAGCAATTATTTGGTTTTGACACATCAAAAAAGATATTACACATTCCTCATTCCAACAATCCCATTTCAATTTGTATGCTGAGTTGAAATTTGGATATAGTTTCATGAGAGCATTTTCTCATTACATTTTATGACAAATAGTCCCTTTCTATTCTAGTTTTTCAGGACAGACCCTTTGAATCAAGTGGTGGTGATGATGTAACACAAGTCACATAATACACAAAAAGTTAACTGTATACCAAATTCCCAGGGGTATTGAGTTTGTCAATTATAAACCTCCTCCTTCAGTGTGCAACAAACCAAATTAGAAAAACACCAACCCTAGGTTATCTGCCTAGGATAATATATCTGGCACTGAAAGTTGCTAACGCGAGTCAAATGTAATGCGAGTCACCGCATTTTAGGGTAACATGAGTCACAATTTAAACTACAGTAGTTGCACTGCTTGTTATCTTTTCATCAGTGCAATTGTTTTCTAAAGTTTATTGGCATCTTAAATAGGGGGCAGCAGATAATATTGTCATAATTCCATACACCGGGTCCCGTTAGTTTTGCAACATTCCTCATGTACATGTGTACATGTGGGCAGAAAAACAAAAGATTTGCATCTGTCATCATCTATCTGAAATAAAGGTAATGTAAAATGTAACCTTCTCACAAAATCATATCAATAGGGGTGAAAAGTGAAATACAAGTAAAACTTTGCTCAAAGTGAAAGTAAATAATGAGGGGAAAAAGAGTCACAAATTGCTCCCATCGTAGAATTTGGTCAAATGAAATGCATGCAATTCTGTGAAGCATGGCCTCCACAGTTATTGCAATACATGTAATTTGCCAGATTACACAATGTAGCATATATCGGTAAATTTTTCTCCTATTTTAGCCTCATTTTTCTCTTCCTGGATTTCAAGTGTCATACATGTACATGTACTAGGCCTAAAATTTGTATAGTTGACAATATTACTTACTAGCACTTGGCATACAGTACAAGTACATGTACCTGTATTGCTGAATGGCGTTGTAGTAAAATGGTTATGGAGCATTTTTTTTCACAAACCGCACATAAAGTGATTTAAGAGCTGACTGTTTTCCACAACCCAGCAGAAGTGCCTGCAAGGTCACCTTTGATAATTTGTATCCCACAACATTATACATGTTTACTAGTGCCAAATAATCCAAAGAATCAATGTGACAGTGACGGCGCATTAAATGTTCAAATTTGTATGTACTTCATATAAAATTACAAGGACACACACGTTTGCACTAAATATTTTAATAATTAGCAAGGTATTATTAATTGCCTTTCATTTTGGTAAAAATTACCCATAAAAAATGTCAAAAAAATTTACTAGAACTGTTTCTTTCATTTCAGATATTGCCAAATGGCTCTCACAGCAGCAGAGAGACAGCAAAAAAGACATGAAAAGCTTTGTGCTACCGAGAAGTACATGTACATTGACTACCGTAAGCAACAGAATGAGATGAGCGGAAAAAGTTGTGAGCTGAGGAAGGCAAAGGAACAAACCTAACAAAAGCTAAACAGAACAGGCTGAAAAATTCACGGTCAACCATCGTGGCCATTACAACTTCTTGTTAGGAAGTGTGCTTGATCAACCATACGTGGTAATGTGGCATTCATTCAAAATGACATTTACCAGTACATGTACAATGTATGTTGGTTTTTTGGGGGCACCACATGTCAATTCTTCAAAGTAATTCTTTTATTGTTCATGATATGAAAATGTTATAATTGTTAACTTGGCAACTATTTGTCTTCTCAACTGCAAACCTGAAAGCACTGTTGCACTGGTAACTACATGCATACACAAACAATCAAGCTAATGCGTGCATAATCTAGGGTAATCTTGAGGTGACATGAGTCACGGTAAAGTAAGTCACATCGATTATTTATGTTTTTTTCTTAAAATGGTTGGGAAATGCATCTCCTTTTAGGTGATATAGAGTTTGAGTTTCTGATAACTATTCATTGTTTTCTCCAATTCATAGTTTGAGGAGAAATTTGATTTAAACCTAAGCCGATTTTACTGCTTTCCTTTTTGAGTAATGCAAGTCACGCTATAATTACAATGCAATAAAAGCGTTGTTATCTGTTGAAATCATTTTTTGTTTGTGTATTTTATACCAAGTGTCAGTAAGTACCTACACAAAGTAAGTGGAATTTTTAACTGCTACATTTCAGTATGTGTGTGGTTATAAAAGTTTCAAAATGAACTAAAATGTAATGCGAGTCACCGTGGAAATGCCCGAGGGATGTTTGATAAAAAAGAAATGAACTTGTTAAATAAAATCAGAGAAATTCACACAATTTACAGCTTATTTTGAATTTCTGACACAAAACACATTCTTTGCCTGCATTAAAATTTAGTACACCGTTGGCTCAAGCGATTATCACAATCCATTTTCTTGATCTAGTCTCAAGATGTTTAAGACTGGCTAAACACATGTTTTAGTCCCTGAATAATTGGGAGGATAGTGCACTTGCCTTAACAATACTGCACTTGTCTTCAACTTTTGCAGTATTGTTAGAGTTTGCACAATACCTCCTTTCATCCTCCTCAAAACTGTAAACTGTCAATTTTACATAACATTTAGGGTTAATTTCAACAAATAACGCTGAAAGTTAAGAGGGATTTTTATACAATGCTCAAGCAAGCAACACAGAAACTTGCAGTTGCGAACCACTTTAATTTTTAAAGGCAGAACAGCTCATACAATGTTGCGTCCAGGAAAGGCACCCTTCAATTAGCAATTCAGGGCATATATAAAGTCCTTGTAATGTTCATTGTCTGTGCATTTGTTTACTTGTTAAACTCCACCTCGTGGTGGCGCTCTTCAACTCCATAGTTCATTTAAGGTCAAATACCATGCTGGCACCCTTTTCAGACACTTCACAATGTCTTGAGCACAGAGCATTTCTACCCTAATTTTTCAATGATCAGATGAGTAAATCCTCGATATTTGGCATTTAAAGACACCTTTGACATTTCTCCTGAGTCAACTACATGTTTTGATCTCCCAGAACCACAGTCAAGTAAGTGATTTTTAGGTGTTTTTTCTCCAGCTAGCAGACATGAATTTCATTGTTTCAGATTCAGGCTACCGTCTCCCTGAGGCTACGCTTATTGCGGAAACCAGTACAGTGAATTGACTGTGCCCGACAAGTGAACAGGCAAGATGTCTGATCAGAGCCTACCCGTTCAAAGTGAGTTACCGGACACCAGTGTTCAAGATGATACAGATGTACCTGGTCGTCCTCAACGAGAGAGACGCCCCACCTACAAGGCGCTTATCACTTCCATCCAAGCAGCCGAGAAAGAACTGAACCAGCTGTGGAAGATGACCCAGCAGGCCCTCAGACAGACGTCAGAGCCAACTACTGCTGATAACGCCCTTGCCATAGTCAAAGAGGCAAAAAATACCCTAGAGGCCTACCACGAGTGTTGGAACAAGCTGGAGAAACTGTACGATCAAGACGAATCACTCAAGGAAGATGCGCTTCAAGCCAGAACGACATTTCTCGAGAACAGCAACAATGCCAGCAGTTCCATTGCCCAAGCCACGGAATGGGCATACTCCCTTGCACTTGAGACGAAATCCAACTTTTCGGGCCGATCGAGACGCACTGAACACAGCCTGCTGTCGAAATCCTCCAAGGCGTCGTCTTCATCTTCCTGCAGTGCCAAGGCCCAAGCCTTGGCCGCTGCTGCTGCTGCAGCCGAAAATGCAACATATGAAGAACTGATCGCCAGGCGTTCATCAGAATTGGTCGCCCAGCAAGCCGCCAGAGAACTTGAACAGGTTCGACGAGACGCAGAGGCTCGAGTAGAGCACGCAAGGCGAGAATTGGAACATCAGACACTTCAAGCAGCAGCTGAAGCAGATATACAGATCCTGAAAGCCAAGCAAGCTGCGGCCATCGAGCGAGCTCGCTACGAAGCCATCACCCAGGCGGACCAAGAAGAAAACGCACTGCTAACTTCGCCCAATCAGACCTCTAATGACCACGCTTCATTGTTTCGTTCATCCAATGAAGCCAAGATACCCCCCACAGAGACATGTCAACTCCGCCCCTCAGCCCCAGAATTCAAACCAGCAACAGAACAGTCCCCCTCACCTCAGAATTCCCCTCTCCTCTCAACAGGACCCACACAGTCAACGGAGCCATTAGGCAAGCAGAGCGCCGACATCACCCTAGTCAGTCTAACAAAGGACATAACCGACACGCTTGCACGCCAGAGACAACCAGCACATGAGCCTGACATCTATGGGGGAGACCCTATAATGTTCCAGCCGTGGCTGTCCTCCTTCAAGACGATGATTAGCCAGGCCCAAACCCCATCTACACAGAAACTTGCTTTCCTGGCAAAATATACGAAGGGAGAAGTCAGACAACTAGTCGACCGTTTCCGTCATCGCTATGTGGCCAACCCTGAAACTGCCTACAAGGAGGCGCTAAAGGAACTGGAGGAGAGGTTTGGTGATAAAACCAAAATCACAACCCAAATCATAAAGAAACTCCATGATTTCCCCAAGATCAAACCAGACGAGCATCGCAAACTTCTGGAACTGGCAGACTTGTTCGCCGATACGGCCGCACAGATGAATGATCTAACCGGTCTACAGATCCTGAATTACTCCTTCAACACGCACCCAATCCTGGAAAAACTACCCAATTACATACACAATGCGTGGAGAAAAAGAGCATCGGAATACAAGACGTCTGTCGGGACCTACCCACCATTCTCCATGCTAGCGAAGTTCATCAAAGAAAAGGCCAGAATCCAAAACGACCCCGAGCTGTACCCTTCCCCCCATCTGAACCACAAACCAGAAAGAGCACCTGCCCGCCGGAGTCCCAGCTCATCCCTTCGAGTAATGGCCACCTCCACACCAGCAAAGTCTTTGTCTACTTCCCAGACGGTGAGCAGATGTCTTTATCATGACAAGCAGGGCCACCACATTTCTGAGTGCATCGCATTTCGCCGAGAACCCATGAAAGAAAGGAGAGAGTTCTGTAAAACCAAGGGCCTCTGCTACAAGTGTGGTGACAACCACAGGGTTAAGGACTGCAACACCAAAGTGCAGTGCAAGAAATGCCAAAGTCCGAACCATGCCACTTTCATGCACACAATCCCGAAGGAGAACGGCGGGGAGCCGTCTGTTGACCCACCAGCTGACAAACCGAAGATTGAGGAAACAAATACGAAGTGCACCAAGTTCCTGTCTTGCTCCTCTGCACGATCGTGTTCCAAAATCGTTCTGTGCAAACTGTACCACAAGGATCGTCCCTCAAGATCCATCCTCGGGTACGTGGTACTGGATGATCAATCCAACGCGTGCCTAGCAGACCCAGAAGTCTTCGAAGCATTGGAACTCCGAGGTCCATCTTTCCCCTATGAGCTCTCCACCTGCGGCGGAAGTAAAATAATGACCGAAGGACGCCGAGCTAGCGGCATTGTTGTCGAGTCCCCCGAAGGAAAGACCGAGCGGCTTCCAACAGTCATCGAGAATGCACACATCCCTGGAGACAAAAAAGAAATCCCCTGCCCAGAAGTCTGCGCAAAATTCCCACATCTGAAGTCCATAGCGACCAAGCTACCAGAGATACGAGATGATGTAAACATCATCCTTCTCATCGGCAGAAGCTGTCCTGAGCCCCTCAAGATAAGAGAATCTCGGAATGGGCCGAAAGGTACACCGTGGGCTCAGCGCACTGATCTTGGCTGGACAGTTTCCGGACAAATCTGCATGGCCGGTGAAAATGGACGACTTCATGCCACTGTCAACCGCACGGTCATTCGGCCTGACACCTGTGAGAATCACATCAATGTGAAAGATGTCCTGTCACCCCCCAATTTTGCCACACCAACAACCGACATATACAAAGAAACCTGTGACGACAACCTGAGAGCAATGTCCATAGAAGACCAGCGCTTCATCAAAATACTGTCCGAAGGCGCACACATTAATGCAAGTGGAAATCTGGAATTTCCCCTGCCTCTCAAAGAGACATCCACCAAGCTCCCCAACAACTATCCACAAGCCCTGAGACGACTCAACAACCTTGTGAGGACCCTCAAACACAAACCAGAGATGAAAGCAGAGTATGTCGTGTACTTCGATAAGCTGTTGACAAGTAGTCACGCGTCTCCGGTACCCGTGAAGGAGCTCACCTGTCAGCCTGACAAGGTGTGGTATCTTCCACACTTCCCACTGTGCCAGTGCAGAAAATCACAGCGTCTCCCTAAACAAGGTGCTGCTACAGGGCCCTGACCAGATGAATGGCCTACTTGGGATTCTGCTGAGGTTCAGGGTAGGAGAAGTTGCAATCATGGGCGACATCGAACAGATGTTTCACAACTTCCACGTGAACAAGGAGCACAGAGATTTCCTACGCTTTCTGTGGTTTGAGAGCAATGACCCATCCAAACAGATAGTGCAGTATCGAATGAATGTGCATCTGTTTGGAAATGTATCATCGCCGGCAGTGGCCACCTTTGGCCTGAGGATGATCGCAAACGAATGCCAACAGTCCCACGGACAGGACGTGCTGGACTTTGTCCGGCGCGACTTCTACGTCGATGACGGGCTTACGTCATGTCCTGACACCCAATCAGCTGTCAGTCTCATCAGGCATACCAGTGATGCATTGGCCACAAGGAAGGTACGTTTTCACAAAATTGCTTCAAATGACAAAGATGTGATGAAGTCCCTCCCACAAGACGCACAAGCCAAGGATTTGAGAGCCCTGGATCTCACCCGTGACGCACTACCCACACAGCGGTCTCTGGGAGTCTACTGGTCACTCGAGCGTGACACCTTCACTTTCCAGATCAACTTGGACGACAAACCCTTCTCACGGCGGGGAGTACTGTCAGTAACCAGTTCAACATATGATCCGATGGGCCTTGCCACTCCCGTGACGATTGAAGGGAAATGCATTCTCCGTCAACTCATAACCGATGCAAAGGGAGAACCGAGCAAACCCCAAGATGTCTGGGATCGGCCACTTCCAGAAAAGCATCTCCCCAGATGGACCCGCTGGCACGACTCACTCCATCACCTCGAGAAGATCCATCTCCCTCGGTGTTTCCAACCGCAACAACTCGGCAATGCCAAGCGGAGGGAGATTCACATTTTTTCAGATGCCAGTGAGCACGCTATAGGAGCTGTAGCATACCTGAAGCTCATTAACGACTGCGACCGACCGCACGTCTCCTTCTTACTGGCCAAAGCGCGTGTAACGCCTCAGCATGCCGTGTCAATTCCTCGTCTGGAGTTGTGTGGAGCGGTGCTGGCAACGGAGCTGGCAAAGATCATTCAGTCCGAGTTCAAAGATCGAATATCTATCGACAGCACTTCATTTTACACAGACAGCAAAATCGTCCTCAGCTACATTTCGAACGAGTCTAAGCGCTTCCACGTGTATGTCGCCAACCGAGTGCACAAGATCCACACCATGTCTACCCCAAACCAGTGGCATCATGTCCCCACCGATGAAAACCCAGCCGACCTAGCTTCTCGATCAGTCCCAGCCAGCCAGCTGAATGCTACAATGTGGTTCAGAGGACCAGATTTCCTCTGGAATCAAGAAGACACCTCCAGAATCGTGGAGATCCATGCAAGAGACGAATTCCTCGTAAACCAAGAAGACCCTGAAGTGCGCAAAGAATCTCGCGTCATTCACACGAGTGTCGAGGACGAGGCACATGGCACAGCCAACACGAAGAATGGACAGCAGTTGGGCTGCAGTCGCTTCTCCCGATTCTCTTCATGGACGACCCTTCTGCGAGCAGTATCAACTCTGATTAGCCACGTGAAAGGGTTCAAATCACAAAACGATGAGACCGACAAAAACCCACCTCGCCAAGTGACATCAGGAGTGCTACAGCAGGCAGAGAACGTGATCCTCCGTGCCGTCCAGAACGAGTACTTCCATGACGAAACGGCTGCTCTCAAGTCAGGCGGAACAAACGCCCTGAAGAAGGATAGTCCCCTCCGTAAACTAAGCCCATTCATCGACGAAGACGGAATCATTCGAGTCGGAGGAAGGCTTCGAAGAGCGGATCTCGACCTTGGAGGACGCCATCCTGTACTCCTACCCAAGAGCAGCCACATCTCCATCTTAGTAATACGACATTTCCACCATGAAGTACAACACCAGGGTCGACATTTAACCCTCGCTTCAGTACGAGCTGGAGGAAAATGGATCATCGGAGCCCACGACCTAGTCCGAAGCGTGATCAATCGCTGCACTGTATGTTGCAAACTGCGAGGCAAACCACTTACCCAGGTGATGGCGAACTTACCCGAAGACCGACTGCAAGCAACCCCTCCATTCACCAACGTTGGAATGGATGTATTTGGCCCATGGTGCGTCATCACAAGAAAGACGCGAGGCGGCTCGGCTGAGGCCAAGAGATGGGCAGTGCTGTTCACCTGCCTTTGCACCAGAGCTGTACATGTGGAAGTTATCGAGGCCATGGACACCTCGGCCCTGATCTCTGCGCTAAGAAGGTTTTGCTCCCTCCGGGGCCCCATTGCTCGACTAAGATGTGACAGAGGGACCAACTTCATTGGCGCCGAGGGAACACTCAATCAAGAACAGGTTGCCAGGTACCTGACATCGAAAAACTGTGAATGGATCTTCAATCCCCCTAAAGCTTCCCACTTCGGAGGTATCTGGGAAAGACAGATTGAGATCATTCGCCGAGTCTTAGATTCAATGTTCATTCAACTTGGGAAACACCAACTTACCCACGATGTCCTCATCACCTTTATGGCAGAGGCATGCGCCATTGTCAACTCTAGACCCATCACGACCATTTCTTCAGATGCAAACGACCCGCTTCCTCTGACTCCGGCCATGCTTCTTACCCTGAAGTCTCACCCCGTCGACGCTCCCCCTGGCAACTTTGTGAAGGAGGACCTGTATGGCCGACAACATTGGCGACGTGAACAGTACCTCGCTAATCAATTCTGGACACGATGGCGAAAGGAGTACCTACAGAGCCTCCAACCCCGTCAGAAATGGACTCAGGCCACGCCTGACCTCTCAGAAGGGGACGTCGTGATTCTCCGGCAAAAGGGACTTCCACGCAACAGATGGCCACTAGCGCGTGTCACGAAGACCTACCCCAGTGATGACTCCAGAGTCCGCAAAGTCGATATCGTGATCTGCGTCGACGGGACACGCCGAACCTACCTGCGACCAATCTCGGAACTTGTGCTCCTTGAGAGGGCGTCCGACTCAAAATAGCACCCCGATACTGACTGACAGATGTACCAAGCACAAACAATGATCCTCTTAGTTATTCTGTAAAAATTCTCCTCAGATTATTTTTAGACGGGGAGTGTAATGTTCATTGTCTGTGCATTTGTTTACTTGTTAAACTCCACCTCATGGTGGGGCTCTTCAACTCCATAGTTCATTTAAGGTCAAATACCATGCTGGCACCCTTTTCAGACACTTCACAATGTCTTGAGCACAGAGCATTTCTACCCTAATTTTTCAATGATCAGATGAGTAAATCCTCGATATTTGGCATTTAAAGACACCTTTGACATTTCTCCTGAGTCAACTACATGTTTTGATCTCCCAGAACCACAGTCAAGTAAGTGATTTTTAGGTGTTTTTTCTCCAGCTAGCAGACATGAATTTCATTGTTTCAGATTCAGGCTACCGTCTCCCTGAGGCTACGCTTATTGCGGAAACCAGTACAGTCCTTGTAGCTAAAGACAAACAATTCAGACTTGCCCAAAGGTTTTTAAAGTGGCTAACTCAGAACACTAGTGTGAATTTTTAGAGGTCACAGGTTTAAATCCCCCAGTCAATTCATTTAAGATTTAAGTATTTCTTTCTTTCTATGACTTCTTTTAGGCAAACACTGTCAGAAAAATGCACCAGAAAAACTTTCTCCGGAAAAGAAAACTGGCCTTAAGCTTCTGAAATTATCACAAATACATGTAAATTAATTTGCAGTGAACTGAAAGACTAAAATGCACTCGAGAACCATACATTACAACATACATGAAACAACAATGCTGGTAACTGCATTAATGAGGGCCTGTAATTAGAGCATAATGATCATTTTAATGTCTGAAAGGAGCTTTTATGTAATTTAATTTATGTTACATTTTAAAAATTGTTTACTGATATTTCAGATCAATGGTCATTCTTAGGCCTAACAAAAATTGTTCGTTTTTGGATACTGTTCCCTACATGTATTTTGTAATTGGTTCATATTTGAACACTGGAAAGAGGGAATACTCCTGTGGGCTAAATCCGACAGACACTTGTATTAATATTTAGAGGTGAAAAAATAACATTAAACCACAATTACTCTCCTTGCTACCCTTTTATTGCTTGAATGTTAAAGGAAACATGGCTTTTTGGGAGGAGGGGTTCATAACTTACAGGGCACTGCTGTTGAAGACTTTCTTATTCACCCATGAAAAGTTCTCGGAGGTAAGCTGCAGGCCTGTCCACACTTTGATGTCATTTGGCAGTTGAGTAGCAATATCGTGTGTTCCCGTCATGTTGTAATCAAAGTGTCTACAGGTGAAAAGATGACAAATGCAAAACACCTCACACAGGTGGCTTTCACTGTGACATGCGGTATTAATTTGATAAATCTGCATGATACTTTAATATTTTCATGAATCTACATTTACATGTTACCGGCCTGCACTGCAGGATTTGACCCTACAACATGGGTGTTGCTCAGATTTCTTTTTGTTGGGGGGGACCTAATTCCAGGAGGAAAAACTTTTCGAGGGGCTTAAATACTCCTCAGCTTTTAATTGTCAAACCAACAGTGAGAAGGGGTCATATTGAAGTTTTCTGATCAAATTGGTGATTTTCATCCCTTTTGATCTCTGTGATTTCATTTCTTTGGCTGTTTTCCCTTTTTTTATTTTCCAGTTTAATTGCGGGGGGGGGGCTCCCTTGCGATGCCCATGTCATACAGACAAGCATCAGCATCGCTGTCAGATATCAAAGTCATCAAATGAAATTGTATTGTCATTTTGACCAGTACTCTGTGAATGACTATATTGGTGATTTGGAGGAACACACAAGTAAATCTGCAGAAATTTGCATAACCCTCTAAAGTCATAGATGTAAGTGAACATGCACTGGAAAACAATAAGCAAAAGAAAACGCATGCTGCTCTCTGTGAAAATGACCTACGTGTACATTTCAAGATCTGCCTAACTTTTTGTGAGGATGGGTTATTTGGTTTAAAGTGTGACTGAATGCAGATTTTTGGAAAGTAACCATTTCTAACCTGATTGTGGACTGTATGAAATCCAATTCATCTGTGCTCTGCCATGACACCAGGTCCATTCCAATACGGAAACACGTTGCTCTGGCCTCAGTAAAGTTGAGACCCATCTCTTCCCCAACGGCTGCCTGCACTGAGTAGCAGGTGTCAATGTAACGCTTGGAGTAGTAAGGACATCCCGTTTCTATAAGATAATGGACAGGATAAGGTTGGTAAAATGCACGTCAGTTAATGCTTTACAACCGACGCCAAATTAAGTTTGTATTGAAGCTAGCTAGTTTGGTTTATATGACCCAAAAAGACTAGACAATATAACAAGGAGAGAAGGGACAAGGCCAAATTAACCTGATTATTAAATTACTGATCATGCCACATCAATTATTTCTGAACTCTGTGTGAAACATGCTGACATTTGGAGAATTATCAGGACTGACAAGAATACCCAATGTAGCACTAATGATAAACTGTCGGCTATGGTGTGGGGTGGGGGAACCATCTACTGTATGTCTGTTCATTCCGTAGCCACTCATCACAAGCATTCATTATCCATCAGATATTGCAGTGTGACTTTTGTTATAATGCTGCGCTGCCATGCTATCCATCCCAAGATGTGCAGTGGCATGGCAGGTATTTCATCTCCATGTGCTCCAAAACAACCCAAAGGGCGGGTACTTCTTGTGTTTTCTTCTTCTTTCATCTTTCTTGTTTTACGCATAACCCTCCCCAAATTATTCTAACATTATCATATTTTCCAAAAAAGATTCCCCTCGATACACCTGTTGGAGGAGATTTTCCAGCTTTTAAGTTGGTGATTGATGAGAGGAAATGAGCTGTTTTAATTGTTTCATTTTTATCAAAATATTATATATTGTCTTTATTTTTACAAATTGTGTAAATAGCAAGTGCAAACTTTACAACAGTATTATTCACATTTTCCTTTCAGTGAGTAAAACTTTAATAGTCAATTAATAATAACAATGATAATAAATACCTAAAAACGCATCTTAAAGCACTGTAAAATTACAATTACAAAATTTTACAAATTAAGTAACAGCATTAAGAGAAAGATTAAGAGAAGAGCTGTTTAAAAAGATGAGTTTTCAGGTGAGTTTTAACAATTTCAAGAGAGTCTGCAGATCCATTGGTAACCAAATGTGTTATTTATTTTTGGTGAAGCAACCTGAACTGTAGGCTCACACGCCTCATTAAACCACGGAAAGAAGACAACGTGACAACAGTAATTGTTTTTCACAAATGTTGATCTGGGAATAGCTTCAGCCTAGTGGAGATTCCACTGGAGTATATCCTTCCCCTCTCAAGCCCTAGTGCGGTCAGAATAACTCATTCTGTTCCTCGTTTCATCAAGGGATAGAGAAAAAAATTTATGACTTATTTCAAAAATGATCCATAAACAAACTCAATGGGATTATCAGCACTAGACCTCCAGAGAGATTAAATGACAATCAAGTATGATTACCCACCAAGAAGCCTTGCAAGGAAATTAATTACTATTAATTATGACCTTGTTTTAGGACGCTGTCTTTGAGAAGCTCCCTTAATTTGATGTCCATCATGTATACAATTTTTTGTGATATCTGTTCATCCTCATCATTATATCCTACGAAGCATACTGCAACAGAAATCTATTCCAGACAATAACACTTTACAATTTAAATGTAATATTTCTTTACCTTATCGTTTCTGTTTAAAACCCATATTCAACATGGCAGATAATTGCTAAATAAAGATTAATAATTAAGGAATGACCTATACAGAACATCTCCCCTCAACAGAATAAAAATATCATTTAGGTGTGCATAATGATAAAAACGACAGGCTGAATGAATGTAAATGCAGCACTGTAGTGATGAATGCCGACACCTTGCAACATAATGCCTAATTATCCATACAAATGGAGACATGAAAGTTTATGAGTGCAATGGTAAGAATGACTTCATTTCTGACTGAATGTTCTCCTCTATAAGGCAAAGCTGAGTGGAACTTGACATCCTATTTGGAAAAAAGGGCGATGTGCATGTATACAAATATACTAATTTGTAAACAAAATTACACCAATATACAAATTCCTCCAGTTCTTTGATGGTATTTGAGTTTTTCTTTGACTTTTAGTGCGAGAACATCCTGCACGATTTCAGAAATTTCTTTAGTAGATGGGGGTTGATGGAGGTGGTGGTAGGGTTAGATTTCTCATAATCTCCTCATAGGATGCTGGGTAAGATACAGTGAGTACGACCGTGAGGCCACACGTATTGCACAAGCATCCCCTTAGTTTCTAATAACAACCCCAAATGAATGTTTGGCTCTGTAATAACAAAAGACTGAAGTGCACACGGAATAGATGAGTGACTTCAGTGCAGACCCTACAGGGTTCAAGTCTGCCAGCTAATGCAATGGATTAACTAGCCAACATCAGTCATCTTCCATTACTGAATGTAGTCTCACAAAGTCATAGATACAAAACATCCATCTCTCTAATGTTCATGCATTTTTCACATTTTTACGTTGGCTTCGATCTTGTGAAGCAGTCGACACAATTTAAAAATGACAAATGATGCAGTAACAAAAGATGACACAGGCAGCCCATCAGGTTGTAAATGGTTTTGCTCAGTTGTGTATTTTCCGAAAGTAATGAATTATAAATGGTACAAATAAAGCAATACAACTGGTCCTATACTGAGAGAAAGGTTTTGACGACACAAGGATCTGTGGAATCATTCGATCTGCTGGCATTTCTTTTAAGATATATGTATCATTCCAAAACCCATAATGATTAAAATTAATTAAAAAGAAAATGGGCCCCAAAAGAATCAAAAATTAGAAAGGTAGTGGATACAAATACAGGGCAGGCATAATGCAACTTCTAAAATTTACAGTAACAACACTGCACATTAAGAAAATGCCCATCCGTATAAGATTATCAAGACTTACAAACATGTACACTTGTCACACACTGGTCTGGTTCTTATTTATAATGGTACAGATTGTTACAATAGATGTACAGCAAGTAGTCTAAGGTGTCATAGCTACATGTGTATAGCTACTGCAAAAATATAATTCCAAAAGTCATTATAAACTTTCAATGAGAAGGGTCTCCATGTTTGGATGGATATGAATTTAACTATTAGCAAGGATCAGTGCAATGAGAAGTATCCAGGGGGGGTAGATTTTGTTTTAAATGACTGTGGTAAATATGATACCAAAAGTCATTATAAACTTTCGGTGCATCAGTATTATGTCAACTTAACACAAAGAAGAGGAGTTTCCATGATGAAAGTGATCTCAGTAGCAAGTTAATTTGGGTGGTTATGAATTTAACCATCGGCAAGGATCAATGCCATGAGAAGTATCCAGGTACTGCAAGGGGAGTGGGGGGGAATTGTTTTAAATGACTGTGTTCATTAACAAGAATCCTAACTCCCAAAACAAAGGTGTAATGTCATTTCATAACCCACATCTGAATCCTGATGCCTTTCTTGTGGGCCTAAAGCAGGCTTTATTAGTAAGGTGGCCAAAATGTCCCATTTCTGATACAACTGTGGCTGACTGGTATGAAGCACCAAACCTGGCAGGTACATTCTTTTAGTCCTACAAAAGATCTTTAGAAAGGGTGATGATTGAAACTGCTTTTGGGGTATTAAATGTGCACAAAGTTTAAATGACTTTTATGCACACACTGCTTAGTACATGTACATAAAATCCAAAGGCTAGATTAATATGAGGTGAGGGCATATAAGAGATAAAAAATATGGTATAAATGGCATCACAACTGCTTTGCCTTCTTAAATCATGAAGTATTAAAGACGGAAATGACGGAGAGGCAATTCTGGAACTAACTTCCACTGCCTTTCTTCCCCAAGCACGTAAAAAGCCTAAAATTGTGGGACTCATCCCTCCAAAAGTCCACAAAAGATAGTACCACATAATGAAATTCCTGACTTTTTGTGCCCCTGTGAAGAAGATATGCTCTCCCCATATTCACCCTTGAATTGACTCAGTAGAAAATGTACTAGGGCTGTAACGAATATTCGAATGATTATTGAATATTCAGATATAATTTTCTGAATTTGAATATTCAAATGCCAAATTCTTTTGTTTCAAATGAGAAAATTGCACTATGGAGGCTGGTTTCAAGTAGATTCTTAAGAAATTTTATGATTCAAAAATTAAATAATTCCTTAAAAAATTTAAAAGGAATAAAAAGTTTCAACAAGGCAAGAAGTATCTCATGTCTGTTAAATCTTGTTAAATTGTGGCGGGAGTTACTCCTAGACATGAGAAGCTATTATAGTGATTATAATGTACAAGTGATTACGTTATTGCAACTGATTTTGAATATGGTTTAATCATCAACAATCTACTAGTTGGTAAGATCGAAAATTCGGATAGTTGATGCATTGCATTTTTTTTGAGGAATTGATCCTTTAGTTTTTAGAGTAACTCTTCACGGTCATTTTTGACACCAAGTTTGCGAAAATCAAACATACCTTTCTTGTGCAGTGCACATTTTTCCGAGGCGATCAGCCAAAAATGTACACCTTTTTCCCACAGCGGTGTTCAATGAACAAGTGGGATGTAGATTTTTAATATGCAGGGGTATGAAACGCATTGATTAACTTGATTTTTCTCAATTTACGACAGCAAGTTCTGCCATAACACTTTCCTTTTAATCAGCCACTGGCAATATTGAGTACCATAATTCTCACATCCAAGGTTGTTACATGTGATATCAAACAATATGAATTCTACAATTTGTAGTTACCCTAATAATCTCATAGTGTACCCACATGCCTACTATTTGGAGACAATATCAAATCAAGTCTACATGCAAATAAAGGGCAAATTAAGTTTACATGCTAAATTGGGTTCATTGAACCAGTTGGTAACAATCCAACCCATTAGCCAATGGCAAAAGTCATTGTTCAATCTTACCTTTATTGATTGCAAAAGGACTTGGCCAGCGACTGGTGCAATAGCAAGTCCAAACAACGGATATCTAGAGAAAGGAAAAGGCAGAAATTTATCATCAGTGGTTGCAGTCAAATAGTCATAAGCTGGCCTAAGATTTAATCAATCTCCAGATATCTGAACAGTTGAAATACACTTTGCTCAGTTGGAAAATCGAGGCATCCTTTGACATACACTTGTGTCTGAAGCTCTTTGCAGAACTTGCATGTACACGTACCTTTCCCTCCGACATTGTAACCACTTGATTTCTAATTCCAAGCAATTCCAATTAGAAAATGAAAATAAAGAGAGCTCAGTAAACATTACCAGACATTTTTGACACGTGATAAGCTGCAAAATGTGTAGGCCCGGCATAGCTGAATTGCTCTGGGTTAACTGGTGTGATGTTTGCTTTTCATCCTCAAAGCAGCTCATCTTGCAAAAAAGCTTGTATACAAGTATATTGAGCAAAACAACCTTGAACATTTTTCTCAGTGCCAAAGTTGGGTTAAATTTCTGAGGGGGTGGCCGATGGCACACACATAGAAGCTAATAAACTGTGGCTTGCACATAGGGTGTGCCAATTTTCATACGTCAAAATTCCAAATGGGTGGGGGAGGGACTTCTCCTGGAGTGATGTGCTCCCATGGTTAAGTTTTGATTTTCAGAGTAGGGTGTCTTCCGAAGGTCAATGTATATAATAGACCTGTTTAGGCGGCAAAATTCACTGGGTGACATGTCACACAACACATTGTCTGTAAGAAGATATTTTTGAGTATGGATCACACTTGGTTGTATAAAACAAATTGGGAATGTTACTCAGCCCAAACTCTGCGTACCGGTACCCTCATTGTCTAATAATCCATTACCCTGGAATTGGACATAACTAAACTGTTAAACAAATTAAAGTCCTTCCGCATGCTAACAACTTACCAGTATGATTATCCAAATGCAGTCCATTGCCAATCCACTTTGACTGTGATGAGTATACGTTCAGTGCAAGCACGGTTTATACACCAACTATGCAAGGGAATTCTGAACACTTGCGGCAAAGTGCAAATGGTCGCTTACATATCATCCATACCTTATTTCATAAACTGCAGTGCTGCATGCTCACACAACGCAGCCGTGATGGCCCAGAAATGGTTCTGGGAAATCCAGTGTTTGGGAGATTCAGTCGGGCGTAAAGACGCCGTGCTGATGGATCATGAGCCTCAATAATGCATTCGTAGTTTCACATACAGTATAAACCTGTACTACACATGTATATACTATGGGGAGACAATGCCAAAGAGTTGTTATGAATAAATTGAAAATATCCGTTACAGTAATTAATTCTGGTCACATACAAGAGAAAATAAGTGTTTTAGTTGGCATATTTGATATCATTGATCATTAAAAATTCAACCATTAGGAAAAAGCTCATACACAAAGGTTCATTTATTTCTCAAGGTAACAGAACTTGTTCAATTACTGCAACAAGGGTCACTATAATCAATTAATACCAGATCTAAATGAAAAACCTCACAAGAGTAAAGGATTCACAATTTAGCAAACAAATTTGCTAAACAATGGTTTTTTTCTTTGTAGCCTTGTGACAATAGGCCTTTAGCAATGCAGCACTTGTGTTAAAACCAAAACTGCACTTACTGGTAAAGCAAACCCTACCCACGACAAAGCTCAAAAAATTAGTTTACAATATTCCAGCACATTCTGAATGCTCATATGAAAATATAAAATAATGACAAAGTGCAAAATCTGGGGTGTTAAAATTGTTATTGACTTAACAATCTGGGTGTTAACTTCAACCAGTTTTTAAAGTGCATAAAATCCTGGTACACTCAAATCTAATACATTCAACACAAGAACGAGGTTTGAAAAAAGCACTTGTCTTTACAAAGCATGAAAATCATTGAAATTGTATTCCCTTGAACACACCCTTACCACATTGACCACAACTGCAAAGTTTACTGTCACATATCACTCGTCTTGGATTAACTGCATCGAGAAAGAAAAACCTGCTTTTTTAAAAAAAAAAATGCAATGATGGCTTCTAATTGGACACCAGCTCTAACTGACCTAGGCAACCCAGCATACATGTACATGTATGGTCTGTTCAACTTGACTCGATAGAAAACGTAGAATGTGACACTTACACATAGCATTTCAAGCAAATGGGCGAACAGGGGCAAGCCTCAATGTAGATTTC
The DNA here is from genome assembly GCF_054643075.1 of Acanthaster planci. NCBI lineage: Eukaryota > Metazoa > Echinodermata > Asteroidea > Valvatida > Acanthasteridae > Acanthaster > Acanthaster planci. Next base: position 16,850,517 of record NC_141778.1, on the reverse strand, counting down.
AAGGAGTCAATGGAGATTTCTAGGAGTCAAAACGCAACAATAAAAATCTCTATAAACAGCACATTTCCAATGATTCTGGAAAAACCATTGTTCAGCTAAGCTACATAAACCAGAAAACACACAATAAAGCATGGTGTTCACAGTTCATGGGTATTTATTACGAAAGGGCTGAAAGGAGACAAATTACTACAATGCTCAACAAACATTTAGCTATCATTACTTTTTTTAACAACACATCTCCAACACACAAAATTGAATCCAACCCTATACCGACGGTGATTTGTTGTCATGACATCCTATTTTTCAAAGGCACTTAATAATTAAATTGTCCACATCACACACAAAGGCACACAAACTGACAGATGAACTCATATATGTTGTGGGGTTGGGAACCCCCCCCCCTTTATTTTTTAAAAACACCACCTCCCTCATCCTTCTTGGAACCACATTTGCATTTTATGTTTATTGCAGTCAGTGGTGTGCACTGCTGTTTCAGGTGCAGTGCCACACTCTCTCATGAAACAGTTGTTGGGCACATGTGGCAGGAAATGATGTCACTTCCTGGGAGACACTGGAGGGTTGTGTGGTGGCCTTTGTTCTAGGGTCATTCTAACCCAAGACTCCAGTGAGTGCAGAACATTGACCACTACACCAAGCAAAATCAGTGTCTCCTTGTCCTTGTTTTACAGGTATGTTGCATTTCTTACATTCTACCTATTTACCCTAACGACAGATCATGGAAGTGCTGACAGGGAACATGTGTTGCTTTTAACTACATGTATAATGTAAAGCTATTTAAAACTGATGTTAGAGCCTGGTAAGTTTTAAGTCCTTTGTCTTGAAGAAAGCACATGGTCATAGTGTTGCAGAACATGGGGTCAATTAACTTTCTTCCCCGAGACCTGACTGAATTTTGCCAGTTGGAATACTGCGTGATTTATCTTGTACGAAGACACGTGTATTGAACTGAGAATGCTAGATTTTTGAGAACAAGTTTCGGCAGTACTGTTTGACTTATAGATATTGCTCCCAGGCATTTATGGAGAACGGCATTCTCAACTTTTACTTTGTAATTGTAAAGAGTAACTACTTTTCCCAGGCCCATATGTTCCTTTTGTTGAAACAGGTATTTCTTTGGGGACTTAACCCCCCTTTTTGGCTAGTTTTGTACAATTGCTTATAAGGGCCAGTTTGCACTGATATATTCCTTGAGTACATGTGGCATGTGCCATAGAGTTAGAGCACAGCATAGGAAAGCACTCATGCATAACTAAGTAGTGAGTTATCCTTGGACTAAAGATAAGAATAGGCCCAGTATCGATTTAGTGATGGAATCGATTATGTCTATGGCGAAGTGAGCCAGAATCGATATTTTTATCGATACCAGAATCGACGTTTCAGTCATGCGATTTAAGTATTTAACTTTGAGTAAAAGGCACTTAGAAATCATAGATGGACATGTTAGTCTGTAGAACAAGCCTCGTGTATATATAGCAGATTGCCTATTTAATTATTCTGTTAGCCAAATAGTTTTCGGACTGAGTTCCTGATTTTTGTTGTAATTATCGGCGATTTGCGTGATGTATTCTGACCCAAGACTCCAGTGAGTGCAGAACATTGACAGCTACACCAAGCCAAATCAGTGTCTCCTTGTCCTTGTTTTACAGTTTTCATCAACTATTAATGTACACCTTGTAGCGGCTAGTCCCGTGGCCGTGGGGGTGCAACATTTGGCGACCACGAAGGGATAGGTGTTTTGTCTCTGCATTGATGTGTAGAGTCAATGGCATGCACCTGTCCAGTGACATAGACACCCAAAGAAACATGCGGTAGTGGCAGTGAGGACCTGTGACTTCACAACCTGACGAGGAGAAAGGCTGGCATCAGCAGACCACGGTGAAGAGCCATAAGCGAGGGACGGTGGGAACAACTGGAGGACCAGCCTAGCGAGTTTGGCCCAAGTGTGTATTCCTGTTCGCCTGCAAAGATGGAAAAGTCACCGCAGGAACTGTGCCAGCAATTGATGCGGCAGGTTAGTGCACTGTCCCAGGCCTCATTACTCCGAGTATGCCAACACTTGGGCCTCCCAGGTTTTGAGGATCTGACAGAGAGGGAGGACAGTGTCAAGTCCCTCACCAGAAAAGTTCACCGCTATCTTCTGCGGGAAGAGCTGGAAGACCAAGAAGATGAAGGGATGGCTGTCTATTCAGAGCTGGAGAAGTTCCTGCAGGGCTTGGCAGCAGTGACCCAAGAAGAAACCAAAGAACCACTGATGAAGGAGAAACCTGATGCAGTCGCTGAGGCCCCCCTTCATTCCATTGGTTCCAAAACTGGACTGTTGACTCTCACCCACAGGGAGTTCAAAATCTCTGGGCAGATTGGGAAGCCAGGTCAGCGAGACCGGCTGACATTCTCCAGCTTGGCTCACCAGATCGAGAGTGGCCGAGCCAAAGGTCACAGTGAAAGGGAGATTGTTGAAGCGGTAATCCGTGCTGTTGTCCCAGGATGCGCTCTCCGTAGCTACCTTGAGGGAAGGAGCAACCTGACTTTACCAAGCCTCCGTCGACTACTACGGTCACACTACCAGGAAAAAGATGCTACGGAGCTGTATCACCAACTCTCTCGTCTAGCCCAAGACAACAAAGAGTCGGCACAGAGTTTCTTGGTACGAGCCCTAGACCTACGCCAGAAAGTGATTTTCGCGAGTCAAGAGAATGGATCTGGCTTAAAGTATGATTCATCACTGGTCCAGAGCATGTTCTTGCATGCACTCCAAACAGGCTTGAGAAGTGATGCAGTCAAGAATGAGATCCGGCCCCTATTGCAAGATCCCACCACCACAGATGAAATTCTCTTCGAGAAACTCAATGTCGCCGCAAGTTACGAGGCTGAACGACAGGAGAAGTTGGCTCATCCAAAAACTGCGTCAGTGAAAGCAGTGGAGCAGGGCAACCGCAGTGAAGTGGAAATGGTGGAGAGGGGGAAAACGAAACAGGGTACGCTGATGTCAGACATAGCAGAATTGAAGGCAGGAATTGCTGAGCTAGCCAACCTGAAGAGACAACTGACAACTCTGCAGGATTCCCTGCATCCCGATCGCTCTCGGGGCCAGCAACTGCAACCTGGTCAGAGATTGCAGTCTAACCCCCGACGGTCACAGAACAACCAGATGAGACGCCGGGGTTGTCCTGATTGCCAGCAGCAGGGTAATGGTGATTTCTGCAGCCATTGCTATCGATGTGGCTCGAGTGAGCATTTCGCCCGCGGATGCCGCCAGCCCAGGGATCACGGGGCGGGAAACGACAACGGGTTACTGCAGCGGGACGAGCAGTAACCAGGAAATCTACAGCCAAGAAGTCCCATGTTTTTCGTATATCTTCTTCAAAACAAACCGAAGTGGCCCGACTCGTGGGGAAACGATGCCTGGTGAACTGTTCGATCCAGGGAGTGAGGACTAGAGCACTGTGGGATACGGGTGCACAGGTGTCCATCATCCCCAGCGATTGGAGAACGGCCAATATCCCAGACTTGCAGATACAACCCCTTTCAGAACTCTTGGGCGTAGATGACCTCCACCTGACAGCAGCGAATGGCTCACCTATCCCCTTTGATGGATGGCTCGAAGTCTCTTTCAGATTGGTAACAGAGCGTAGTCATGAGATTAGAGTACCAATGTTAGTCACTCAAGCAACCACTGGAGATCCTATCATCGGTTATAATGTAATTGAGGAGCTTGTCAACATGGACAATGCAGGTTCGAATCCAGTAAAAGCGGTGGGAGCTGCATTTCCATCCATGGCAAAAAGAGAACTCAGAACTCTTGTCCAACTCATCAAGGAGGAGTTGCCAAACAACATCTGCTGCATTACAGCTGGAAGAAATGTCACGATTCCAAAGAGAAGCATTGCGGAAGTGCCATGTCGGGTGCATCTTGATCATTTAGCAGCAGGTACAACTGTTCTCTTCGAGCCAGATCTTACCGCTCCATCCCCAGACGAACTCCAACCTCAGCCATCCGTATTCAAGCTAGGAAGAGGACCATCATGCCAAGTCTCTATCTTGGTAGCCAACTGTGCAAACCGTGATGTCGTGCTCAGAAGACACACCCTGTTAGGCACCCTTTCCCATGTCAACGAGATCCTGCCCTGCCAGCGTGTGTTGAAACCAGACCTAGCTGAAGTGCAGGCGAGGCCAGTCACAGCTACAAAGGACTGTGATGAATGGGTCCCTCCGGTTGATCTGAGCCAACTAACAGAACATCAGCGTAACCTAGCAACGAAGATGTTGAGGGAGGAAGCAGGAGCATTTGCCCGAGACGAAGATGATTTGGGGTGCATCAGAGATCTACAGATGCATCTCCGCCTACAAGACGATCAGCCAGTCCAGAAGTCGTATATGTCGGTGCCACCACCCCTCTACCGAGAAGTCAAGTCTTACTTACAAGATTTATTGGCACGAGGGTGGATTTCAAAGTCTGAGTCTCCATACTCCTCCCCTGTCGTTTGTGTCAGAAAGAAGGATGGGTCTCTTCGTCTGTGTATTGACTACAGAGAGCTGAACCGTAAGACAATACCAGACAGACAGCCCATCCCACGTATCCAAGATGTTCTCGATAGCCTCGGTGGGAATTCCTGGTTCTCAACGCTAGATCAAGGCAAAGCCTATCATCAAGGCTTTATGGCGGAAGAGAGTCGTGCGGCTACAGCATTCATCACTCCCTGGGGTTTGTATGAGTGGTTCCGTATTCCATTTGGTCTTACAAATGCCCCTGCTGTATTCCAGCGGTGTATGGAGTCCTGCCTAGATGGACTGGTTGGTGAAATTGCTGTGGTCTACCTGGATGACATCTTGGTCTACAGTGATACCTTTGAGAACCACCTGGAGCATCTTCGTCAAGTATTGCAGCGCCTTAAAGGGAAAGGTGTCAAATTGAGACCAAACAAGTGCACCCTTTTCCAGAAAGAAGTGCGCTACCTGGGACGGATTGTTTCAAGTGAAGGGTATAAGATGGACCCGGCTGATGTGGCAGCTGTAGAGTCACTTCGAGAGAAGGAGCCAAGTACAGTTGGTGAGTTGAGGAAGATGCTGGGTCTGCTCGGGTACTACCGGCAATACATCCAGAACTTTTCCAGCATCGCCAAGCCACTGTACGAGTTGCTACAGAAACCAGAATCAGTCAGCCCATCCACCAAGAATGGTGAGAAACGGAGGAAACCACTGAGGGGGACACCAAAGAAGAATGGTGCAGCACAAATCTCGTCACGACAGCCGATCGCCTGGCTAGACAAGCATCAGTCAATTCTAGACCGTCTACTGAGGTGCCTGACATGTCCTCCAGTAATGGGCTTCCCGGACCATAACAAGCCATTTATCCTGCACACCGATGCCTCTCGAGATGGGCTGGGAGCAGTACTTTACCAGGAGCAAGATGGCAAGAAGCGGGTTATTGGTTACGGATCGCGCACTCTCAGCCCTGCCGAAAAGAACTACCATCTTCACTCCGGTAAGCTTGAGTTCCTGGCCTTGAAGTGGGCGATCACTGAGAAGTTCCGGGACTACCTGTACTACGCACCTAGTTTTACAGTGTATACCGACAACAATCCGCTCACCTATATCCTCACTTCAGCCAAGCTCAATGCAACAGGGCACCGGTGGGTAGCAGAGCTTGCAGACTTCAACTTCAACATCAGATACCGCCCAGGACGAAACAACGCTGACGCTGATGTACTGTCTCGTACTCCTCTGGAGATTGATGAGTACATGGGGCAGTGTACAAACGAGGTCACCATGGACCACATGAGTGCAGCGGCCCAGGCAATCAGAGCGAGAAAGTCCATCTTTTGCCCATGGATAACAGCTATCACAACTACCACCTCCTGCCCTGATGACAAGATAGAGTCTATCCAGAAAATCAGCAAACAAGAGTTAAAAGAGGCCCAGCTAGCCGATAGTATCGTCGGCCCGATTCTGCATCATGTCAGCCGTGGACAACTACCAGACAGACACGATCGGGCAGGTGAGCATGCAGACACCACTATACTTCTTCGTGACTGGCGCAAACTGAGTGTTGATGAAGATGGAGTTCTACGTCGCAGATCAGGTGAAAGGTCCCAGATCGTTCTCCCTTCTAAATACCATCGCTTGGTTTATCGAGAGCTACATGAAGAGATGGGCCACCTGGGGGCTGAACGAGTCATTCACTTGACACGAGACCGCTTCTATTGGCCCCACATGCAAAGAGATATTGAACACTTTGTCACCAACGTCTGCAAATGTCTGCAGCAGCGGAAGCCAAACCGCCAGACGAGAACGCCACTACAGAGTATTGTGACGACAGCACCATTTGAGCTGGTCTCAATCGATTTTGTGCACCTTGAGAAGAGTGTTGGTGGGTACGAATACATCCTTGTAGTGATGGACCATTTCACCAGATTCGCGCAAGCTTACCCAACAACTAACAAATCCGGCAAGACTGCTGCAGACAAAATTTTCAATGATTTTGTCTTGAGGTTCGGTTTTCCTCACAAGCTCCATCATGACCAGGGAAGGGAGTTTGAGAACCAACTTTTCCAGAGGCTCCAGAGGCTAAGTGGCATCACTCCATCCAGGACAACTCCCTACCATCCTCAGGGTAATGGCCAGGTGGAGAGATTTAACCGGACCCTTCTGGGAATGCTGCGCACCCTGCCAGAAAAGGACAAGTCCCGCTGGAAAGAATCGGTTAATAAAATGGTCCATGCATATAATTGCACTCGTTCTGATGCAGTGGGATTTTCGCCCTTCTTTCTCCTGTATGGCCGCCACCCTCGCCTGCCTATCGATCTAGCCTTTGGGCTGCAGCACCCACCCGCCCATCCGAGGGACCACCAGGAGTACAGTCAGCGTTGGAGGAGACAGATGCAAGAGGCCTATGAGTTGGCACGACAGAATGCGGAGAAATGCAGTGCCCATGGTAAACGCCAATATGACACAAGGGTACACAGCAGTGTCCTCCAACCTGGCGACAGAGTTTTGGTGAGAAACCTCAATGAAACGGGTGGACCAGGCAAGCTTCGAGCCCACTGGGAAACAGCTGTCCATATCGTGGTCAAGCGGTTAGGTGAAAACTCCCCAGTGTATGAACTGGTCCCTGAGAACAGAAATGGGAGGAAGAGAACACTCCACCGGAACCTGTTGTTGCCATGCAACCATATCAATGGCGATGGAATGAGGGCACCAACAGAACCCCCGCCCCGACCAGCTCCCCGCACGCGAAGACAAACTCCTCAAGACACTGGACCAGAAGAGAACCTATCCAGTAGCTCTGATGACGAGTACCCAGTTTTGGTCCATCCAAATCAACTGCGGCCAATAGACAGAACACCACCAGTCCCCGCCCCAAGGAGCAAACGGCCAACCGTGCAGCTGAACCATGAAGCCGAGGAATTCATTCCGTCCACAAACCAGAGTGAAGCGGGCACTGTAGACAAGCAGCCTAGTGCCCCTGGTTCGATTGGTAAGTCTGTTCCGGCTGATGTCCCAGTTCCAGCCGACGCCCCAGTTGCAGCTGATGTCCCAGTTCCAGCCGACGCCCCAGTTACAGCCGATGTCCCTGTTCCCGCCGGCGCCCCAGTTGCAGCTGATGTCCCAGCTGCAGCCAGTGCCCCAGCTCCAGCCCACGCCCCTGGCCCAGTCGACGCCTCTGGCCCAGTCAACGCCCCTGGTCCCGTTGACGCCCCTACTCCTGCTGATGCCCCTGATCCAGCCGACAATCAAGCACCCTCAGAGGACTGCCGGAACTACCCAACCAGACAACGGCAGCCCCCACAGCGCTTGACTTACCAACAGCTAGGTGAGCCCGAGTCACAAGCGCAGCCAGGCATCAACTCAGTCAGCACTGGAAGGAGCAATGTGAGCCCATACCTCTCCACTCAGTACATGTACCAGCAGCCCATGCTCACATCATTACCCATCCAGCCAACACCGCTGTGGCCACCAGCTCCGATGCAGTGGACTGCACCAATAATGCTGCCCTGGCATGTCGCTCACACACCGATGCAATCATGGTGACCAGATTCTTACCCGACACCGCGTGGAACATCCGTGCCTTCCCATGGACCATGCAGAATAATGACTCTTGGACTCAGACATTTTCCATTTTAAGCCAAATGTTGAGGACAACATTTATTTTGCCCTGGGAGAGTGTTGTGGGGTTGGGAACCCCCCCCCCTTTATTTTTTAAAAACACCACCTCCCTCATCCTTCTTGGAACCACATTTGCATTTTATGTTTATTGCAGTCAGTGGTGTGCACTGCTGTTTCAGGTGCAGTGCCACACTCTCTCATGAAACAGTTGTTGGGCACATGTGGCAGGAAATGATGTCACTTCCTGGGAGACACTGGAGGGTTGTGTGGTGGCCTTTGTTCTAGGGTCATTCTAACCCAAGACTCCAGTGAGTGCAGAACATTGACCACTACACCAAGCAAAATCAGTGTCTCCTTGTCCTTGTTTTACAGGTATGTTGCATTTCTTACATTCTACCTATTTACCCTAACGACAGATCATGGAAGTGCTGACAGGGAACATGTGTTGCTTTTAACTACATGTATAATGTAAAGCTATTTAAAACTGATGTTAGAGCCTGGTAAGTTTTAAGTCCTTTGTCTTGAAGAAAGCACATGGTCATAGTGTTGCAGAACATGGGGTCAATTAACTTTCTTCCCCGAGACCTGACTGAATTTTGCCAGTTGGAATACTGCGTGATTTATCTTGTACGAAGACACGTGTATTGAACTGAGAATGCTAGATTTTTGAGAACAAGTTTCGGCAGTACTGTTTGACTTATAGATATTGCTCCCAGGCATTTATGGAGAACGGCATTCTCAACTTTTACTTTGTAATTGTAAAGAGTAACTACTTTTCCCAGGCCCATATGTTCCTTTTGTTGAAACAGGTATTTCTTTGGGGACTTAACCCCCCTTTTTGGCTAGTTTTGTACAATTGCTTATAAGGGCCAGTTTGCACTGATATATTCCTTGAGTACATGTGGCATGTGCCATAGAGTTAGAGCACAGCATAGGAAAGCACTCATGCATAACTAAGTAGTGAGTTATCCTTGGACTAAAGATAAGAATAGGCCCAGTATCGATTTAGTGATGGAATCGATTATGTCTATGGCGAAGTGAGCCAGAATCGATATTTTTATCGATACCAGAATCGACGTTTCAGTCATGCGATTTAAGTATTTAACTTTGAGTAAAAGGCACTTAGAAATCATAGATGGACATGTTAGTCTGTAGAACAAGCCTCGTGTATATATAGCAGATTGCCTATTTAATTATTCTGTTAGCCAAATAGTTTTCGGACTGAGTTCCTGATTTTTGTTGTAATTATCGGCGATTTGCGTGATGTATTCTGACCCAAGACTCCAGTGAGTGCAGAACATTGACAGCTACACCAAGCCAAATCAGTGTCTCCTTGTCCTTGTTTTACAGTTTTCATCAACTATTAATGTACACCTTGTAGCGGCTAGTCCCGTGGCCGTGGGGGTGCAACATATATACAAAGGCATCAAAGTTTTTCTTGGCCCAAATTGTCTGAGGATAAAAACTATCATGATTGATTTCTTGGAGATAACATCAGCGGATTGTTACATACATTACACATTAATTTTAATCACGGCCAAACTTTGTCCAGTGTCAACTTACTGGGTTGGGCATGCCCAACTTCATGAGCACAGCTGACTTTGAAAAGTATCAAAAATTACAAGTGAAAGAATCAAATACAAAAATAAATATGAACACAATAATAGAAAATTATACTGATGATGAGATACATGTAAATCCTCAAAACAAGTTATATTACTATCAGGTGTTCCTTTATAATGCTAACAAAAGCGTTTCTACTTTTATGATGTCACCATGAAGTCACGAACATTGTGTAACTGGTGCACATCTACATGTACTTTGCCTCACAAAGGAAAATATGTCTGGCAATATCTTTTTTCCTTCAGGAGAAAGGTTGACTCAAAAGCAAAACATATGAGAAATAAAATGATTTATAGCAAATGTGATGTCATCATGACATCATCTCAATAATCATGTAAAACACACTACACCTTGAATACAAAGTTCCAAGTTAATCAGATATGTTGTAGTGTCAGAGATACAGGCCTTCAAAATGTCAAAATTTTGAGACTGTTTATAAAGTTAATAACAGATTGCAATTTGACAGTCATGTGCTGTAATAGGAAGAGTTCATATAAATATGCATGTATAGAAGTGATCAGGGGAATTTAAGAACATGACATTTGGGTTGTTCAGAGAAGCTTTCATCAAGGTGGTTATAATAACCACCTCGATTTAATTGATAGATTCTGGGGTTTCTGGGACATTTGGAGGGGGAGAGGAGTTTGGTCAAATTTAACATTAGTCCAATCATGGCTCCATGGTCCAATGAGTAGTGCAGGCTGAGCAGACACTTCAGAAATACTGTGCCTGTTCAAAAACTTTTCATGGGAAAACATTTTCAGTACCGCAAGATAGACTGTTCTACTTCTTTGATTCATATTGTGGTTAGCAAGATAGTGACAGAAAAAATGTCGGCATAAGGGTGTACATGTACATATATATACATATAGTCATGACACAGTGTGTGGAGATTTTGTTTTGATATTCGAAAATACACGTAATCGACATTTATGAGAATAAGCAGTTCATATTACAGGTTTTTTTTGTCTTGATAGATACTAATGTCAGTTATGATGAAGATAATATCAGAGGTCGTAGTCTATGTTTGAGAAGTTCTGTACAGGTAGTGGAACACTGTGAAAATGATAGAAAAAATGACGGATGCTACATGCAGCGAGTCAGTTTGAAGTTTATTCCATTAACCAGCAAACGTGAAACTGCATTGTGTCAGCCATTTGATGTGTCGAAAATATCTTTTACTGGTCAAGAAATGTACAAAGAATACAAAATGGGATCATCAGAGTCAATGAGAACAGAGCGTGGTGGTGATTGTTTTTAGGGCCATTTCATGAGCAAATTCTGGAACAGAAGACAGATGTCATCACAGGAGGATCATCACATGTTGAAAATTGAAATGAAGTTTCAGTGTTTAAGAAAAGGCTACAAGACAGTACAAGATTATGAAATCAGAGAAGGAGTGTTCAACAGCAGTGCATGGGCTACATAAGTAGAAACTATGGCAATGGCTGACATGCTGGATGTAAATATAATGAATATCAACAAGTAGCATGTATTGTTTGGTAGATGTTATGATAGAGAGGCTACAATGTCAGGTAGTTACAGACAATGTGTTGGGAAGTGCTCAACCCAATGACTGACTTGTTTAAATGAGAAATGAGGTTGCACCCCTGGGTGAGGTACATAAGTATGGTTTGAGGAAACAAGTATGAATAGATGCAAAGTTGAACTCAGGCCAGCCCCAGGGACATCCTAAGTTACTACCCAGGGGTGCTTTCACCACAAAATGGATGTTCCATTTAGTAGAAAACAGCATTATAGGGTCACAAAAGTAAAACCAAGTACTGCCAGAATTCTGAAATTATTGACAAAGTGCTGCAAATGGCAAAGAGAAAAATATTATATGGATACCAAGCATAGAGAGAACAAATGTTATGAGTTCAAAAAGTAAGCACTATATATATGGGTAAGGAGCAAAGAGAAATGTGATTAGGAAGGCAAACAGCCAGTACATGTATATGTATCATGAGGACGTAGAACACAGGGAAAAAAGATATCAGAGGCAAACAGCAAGTATCATGAGGATGTAGAACACAGGGAAAAAAGATATCAGAGGCAAACAGCAAGTATCATGAGGATGTAGAACACAGGGAAAAAAGATATCAGAGGCAAACAGCAAGTATCATGAGGATGTAGAGCACAGGGAAAAAAGATATCAGAGGCAAACAGCAAGTATCATGAGGATGTAGAACACAGGGAAAAAAGATATCAGAGGCAAACAGCAAGTATCATGAGGATGTAGAACACAGGGAAAAAAGGATATCAGAGGCAAACAGCAAGTATCATGAGGACGTAGAACACAGGGAAAAAGATATCAGAGGCAAACAGCAAGTATCATGAGGATGTAGAGCACAGGGAAAAAAGATATCAGAGGCAAACAGCAAGTATCATGAGGATGTAGAGCACAGGGAAAAAAGATATCAGAGGCAAACAGCAAGTATCATGAGGATGTAGAGCACAGGGAAAAAAGATATCACAGGCAAACAGCAAGTATCATGAGGATGTAGAGCACAGGGAAAAAAGATATCAGAGGCAAACAGCAAGTATCATAAGGATGTAGAGCACAGGGAAAAAAGATATCACAGGCAAACAGCAAGTATCATGAGGATGTAGAACACAGGGAAAAAAGATATCAGAGGCAAACAGCAAGTATCATGAGGATGTAGAACACAGGGAAAAAAGGATATCAGAGGCAAACAGCAAGTATCATGAGGACGTAGAGCACAGGGAAAAAGATATCAGAGGCAAACAGCAAGTATCATGAGGATGTAGAGCACAGGGAAAAAAGATATCAGAGGCAAACAGCAAGTATCATGAGGATGTAGAGCACAGGGAAAAAAGATATCAGAGACAAACAGCAAGTATCATGAGGATGTAGAGCACAGGGAAAAAAGATATCAGAGGCAAACAGCAAGTATCATAAGGATGTAGAGCACAGGGAAAAAAGATATCACAGGCAAACAGCAAGTATCATAAGGATGTAGAGCACAGGGAAAAAAGATATCAGAGGCAAACAGCAAGTATCATGAGGACGTAGAGCACAGGGAAAAAAGATATCAGAGGCAAACAGCAAGTATCATGAGGACGTAGAGCACAGGGAAAAAAGATATCAGAGGCAAACAGCAAGTATCATAAGGATGTAGAGCACAGGGAAAAAAGATATCAGAGGCAAACAGCAAGTATCATAAGGATGTAGAGCACAGGGAAAAAAGATATCAGAGGCAAACAGCAAGTATCATGAGGATGTAGAGCACAGGGAAAAAAGATATCAGAGGCAAACAGCAAGTATCATGAGGATGAAGAGCACAGGGAAAAAGATATCACAGGCAAACAGCAAGTATCATGAGGATGTAGAACACAGGGAAAAAAGATATTAGAGGCAAAAAAGAAGAAGAATGAAACAAGGAACATACAATAATTCACAAAAGCTATCATCATAACTTCATCTTAATTTCCGTCTACGACACATAAGAGTCTAGGAGGAAAACAAAATTTAATAATCAGACTTGTATCAGAGATATTGACCATGAAAAAAATCAGCCAATAATGGCTTGTCATGTGACTTGTGATGACATCATTACGACGTCAATGTTCAGCGCACAAATTTAGCCTAACTCTTAACTTGGTTTTAGTTTGATTAAGATTAACGATTTAAAACTGGCAAAAGTGCCACTGAGAAAAATGATGTAAAAAACCTATTGGATTATAGACAGAAAAACTAAGGAAAAGAAGAAAACAAAAGGGAAAAACATTGACAGAAACTATGGCTTTTCAGCAACCTTCAGGAAAGCCAAAAGGGATAATTAAATGTGTTGAATAAGAAAATTGGGCTGTTGACAGCTTCCACATGGTTTTTACATAATTTATGCATAATTTATTTGTCACATACCTGTGCTGTGGTTCCTTTTAATTTCATTTTCAACACAATTTAATGATACTTAACTCTTACTGATGTTCTTTTTCTCATTTAGTGTTTACCCCAACAAAAGTTTTGCATCTACCCGAAGTTGGCCTTGGACAAAGTTGAGGCAATGGACAAACTGGAAACACAACATGGCTGAGAAGTTAATGTCTTTGCAAATGCAATAATAACACAGGCGTAAAACGTCCAGTGGGGATGTTTATTGACAAACTGAGTTACGACTACTGATGCTACATGTACCCTACTTCGGTTTTGGTATGCTCATCTTTTTTAACTCCCCCCCCCAAAAAAAATAAATGAATAAAAACATCAGTCACCAAAGTCAACGTTTGGTGCTTGGAATTGCACTTTGAACAAAAATTTGAAGAACCTGGAGCAAGGAATTTGCAATGGGATTAGGGTGTGGAGGGGTTGCCTATGAGAGGCTAGAGGTTTAATCTTCTGAACCGTCCTTCGGTAATAATGCCAGCTACATGTACTTGGCCATCTGAAGGATGTGGGTGCTATTAAAATCAGCCTTGCACAGACCTGAACACCAAATCTTCCAACTGCAAGTCAAGAGCACCAAAAATCTTGAAGCCACCAGATACAACCACATCACAATTACGATGTAGGCGATCTCTTGGCAACATTAAAATTGAACAAGATAGACCTGAGATTGAGCATTAAGAATGTATTTTCTTGACCACTGGTCCGTAATAAGTCCTGCACGATGCCTGTGATGCCCTGCACTTCAAAGTGGCGCTTGTTGGTTCTGGAATGGTAAAGAATAGATGCGGAAGAAATAAGAAGACATCTGCTTAGTTCAAGGAAGGCTTAGAATGTGTCATGTGCTTATGACAGTCAAACATGGCTATTTCATGACTACACAATTGTTTGTGACTAGATGGGGCACCCTGTGTTTTGTTTACAACAGCCTACAATGGACGAAAGGTGGCTTGCGGTGGCATGGGTTGCCATAAAATTGATACAAATAGTGCACGGTGCATGGAACTTATTTTCACGGGAATGAGCACAAAACCGGTACCGTAGTCTCTCATGGCAACAATGCACCTGTTAGACAGTAGAAACAGCCAAAAAATGTTTGCCAGTAAACAATATTATGATTAAAATGTAGTACATTGTGCAATGTTAGAGATGATACATGTCCTGATGATGGTGTATTGTGTGGCCTGGTGCTTCTTTAATTGCATCGTTCTTTGATTCCTTGACCGTGATTAATTATCAGTTTTTTAGACTGATTATCTCACTTTGCTGCATCACCTTACAGTATTTAGAGTGCTTTATAAATTTCATGTTGTTATTATATATTATTGGAGAAAGTTACTCCTTCCATGTAAAAGCTGACAAAACTGAAAGAGTTCATAAAATCCTCCAAATTAGAGGCACTACTGCCTGAAATGATAGTCATATGTAAAACAGACAAGATCTTTCCTTTAAATGATGTGTAATATACAGTTCACTGTTTTTAAGACAGTGAGAATTACCCTCACGGCGTACAAGCTTAATCTATGTGTCATGGAATTGGCCAGGCAGAGTCATACACAGGAATCACAGTTCATAAAGTGGACTCTGTCTTAACTACATGCTGCCGGTTGGTTTGAAAAATGCAGTACATGCAAACGGGACATTTTCAAGATTTTCAGTTTTCCAAATTCTTCACGAATTCATCATTTCACTTAATGGACATTTACACCCACACGAATGGCTGTTTGGTGGCTACTTCAATCTGACACACAAAATCAACTGACGCCTGAGTATTTCAGCCAGGCCTGCAGCCTTATAAAAAGAGCCCAGATTGTGCGGTGTTATGTAACTTTCTTTTATTCACAAACCTGGCACAGTCCGCTGCTGACCTCATTTCAATAGGGGCCAGATTAGCGTGCAGCGTTACTGTGTGGCTCATCGCTGCTGTGGTAGAGCTCTTTTGTCCCTGGTGGTAATCCGCTTGCGCTAAATCCCCCAAACCGTGGTATACTGTTTCAAAACAAGGTCAGATTTTCTCCACTATTGAGAGTGGAAAAATGTTTGTAATGCCCAGCAGCCTGGTCTTTTGTTATGAGTACGGTCTTTTGTTACAAGGCCCAGTTCCCTTTGTCCGATTTCGGAGACCCCGGCCACGCGTATATAGCATACCTGTCTGGTACTGGAAACCCCGGCAGCAAGTGGTTAAGCTTGCATTTCAACTGAACATTCCAAACAAAACAAGCAATATACACTTTAGCAAAAATGGGGACTGACCATACAAAACATAACAAATAATTGCTCACAAGAACAGTTTCCTAACCACACGTTCACCATGAAGATAGTTAGGAGTGATGGACCCAGATTGTTCTTGTTTCAAAAAATATTGTTGCACTAAGGGATTTATGAGCAATTCAGAGTAAAATTGTCCCGTCACCAGCAAACAAGCAAAGACAAAAACAGCAAAACACCAACCCCCGTGAACTGAAAACTACCTGGAAAAAATTATCTTAATATCTTACTGCACCAAAATCCATCTAAATTAAATTTCTGCTTTTGTTATATTTTGATGGATATCAGTTCAGCCCATTGCAATTATCTTTACAAACATAGATGTTGAAATGTTAGTTTACTAAGCAGTCCTAAACTGTCAATTCAGGGAGCGTCTTCCAACAATGTGACAAGGACGGAGGATTAAAAAGCCAATAATCTTGTATGAATATTGTGCTGTCTATCTTTACATTATCAAGCAACAGTTAATCCCAGACTTATTCAACTGAAAGTTTAGAACCTATAATTGCATGAAGTCCCAGATATTTGCACTTACTTGATTTTTGAGAGCTTCTGCAATATGATGCTAAGCTTCTCCCAGAGCTTGGGATCTAGGTTGGGTGTGCGGAGTACCGTAGCACAGGCTCTGAACCACACATCTGTACTACAACTTTCCAAAAACTCTTGTGTCAGTGCTAAAAATGGACAAACAAGGGACAATTAAAAACAACAATTGTGGCACAATTTTGTAGTTTGGTTTTACTTCCAAAATTTCTCAACAAAATCCTTCTAAAATGGTTTTCTTAA
Source organism: Acanthaster planci (assembly GCF_054643075.1). Lineage (NCBI taxonomy): Eukaryota > Metazoa > Echinodermata > Asteroidea > Valvatida > Acanthasteridae > Acanthaster > Acanthaster planci. Next base: position 16,833,806 of record NC_141778.1, on the reverse strand, counting down.
TACCTGAAAAATTAAGTAAATGGACTTACATGTATGAATCCCCAGTCCTGTGATTTGGAACCAGTTCCCACCACCAACAGTCAGGTACCTGTTTGCAAGCCACAACACTTAGCATACCTGATTCCATGGACATCTGGAGGAAGACGTCTACTGCGCTGCTTATCAGGGCCTTGTGGGTTGTCTTCAGGTAAGGCACGACTGCCTGCGTGGCTCGGTAACGCAAATACAGCTCCTTGGCTGAATCCTCCTTAAGATCCATCCGCAGGACGTCAAACACCTGCGCCAGGTAGTCCACTGCCAATATGAATCAACAGATTAGCAGCATGCAGATGTAGCTGGCATATCCACATTATATGACGAGATGTTTCCAAAAGGCGAGACTTGACCTTTTGCCTATTACAAAATTGATAACTGACCTCACACTGGGGGAAATCAACATCAATTTTCATAGGAGCACAGGCTTTAAAAGTGTGCAAGCTCAAGAAAGCAGTATACAATTCTACTTTGGGCATGTTAATTGGAGGGCCACTGGTTAACAGAAGGTTGATTTGTGTTGGATCTAGACAGCTGATGCCCTGTAGTCAGACTGTGGTCAAATGTTGACACAGAATTGTACTACCGGCTCAGAGAGAAGTGTGGCTACTGATGATCTGTGATGCAAGTGATGTCTTAAGGCTGGTCCTGCTCAGCCGAGCACTGCCAACTGGCACAAGTTTTCCCTTGCATCTCTTTGACCTACCGTCTCTGATGACCAGCCATGCCCAAACCGGGTATTGTTGTTTAGGGCTATTGCTATTGGCCAAGGCAGGCTGATGGGAAAGCCTAAAGCTATAGCCATAAAATATGCCAGTCTGACATGGCCTGAAGTCAGAGTTGGAGATGGATCTATTGCTTTGATTAAAATAGCTCTTTGTTGGAGCACAGGAAAACAAATGACCGCACTGTTGGCCACCTTGATCTGTGAGCCAACAACAGTGGGCCACATCTCACCTTGAGACAGAGTCTTCAAAATGATGAGACATGACAGCATCCTGATGTGAAGGTTGGGACTCCTGAAGAACACAGCTGCTTTGGGTTTTTCGTGCAGGCCCTCTGGTGTCTTGATGTTATCCACTGCTCCAGCAAATCGAACCACCGTGGGTTTATACAACTCCTCTCCAAGCCGACGATAGGTAGAGGAAAGGGGGTTGCGTGGCTGAGAGGAAAAAAAAAAAAAAATCAGAAAGGTTGTTGTCATCAGTATTACCACTGCATTGTAGCTATGACGAAAAACAATGTCCAGTTGAATGTGAATAAAAGCATACCAGGATAGTTTGAAATAGTACTTTTAAAATGGGCGAGGGGCCTGGGGTTGATAATGGCCCGGGCTGAAAAAACCCATTCACCTATATCTTATGGGGTATAAAAAATAAAACAAGTTGATATTTAGCATTTTCCAACAGTTTGTTCACCAGTTCAACCCCACAATCAATTAACCACTCCAGCCATACAAAAGAAGACTGAAATTCTGACTAAATGATATGAGGAATCACAGGGAACTTCCACGCAAAAGCAGGAACATTCATGTATCTGTAGGAACTTTCAGAGTCAGCAAGAATGGTCCATTTTGTGCGTACAGTAGGCAGTGCTGAGGCATCATTCTGGTGGGAATGCTGTGGTCCAAGTGGAAGGTCGCCCATTACGGTATGAGAACATGGCGTTCAAATAGAACGTTCTGACCTCTGAAATATGAGACACTTCCTTAGAGTACATAAAAGGGGAGTCAAATTTGCATACAAGACCAGGAGAGTGTTACATTAATTAGTATCTTTATCATCCGTTAAAACCACCCACATGCTGGGATCTTGATCGATGGGAATGGGTAGCTGCTTGATGTATTCATGAATGAGTATAAAAAAAATTAAGGATTTTTTTCATTGGTACCAACTTCGTAGTACCATGACAACCCAGCTTTGTGAAGCTGTTAAGCATAAAAGATAATAACAGTAATAATGACCATTTATAGAGCGCAAAGATCCGACAAGGTGCTCAAGGCGCTAATACAATGAAATTTATTAAATGCCTCATTGAAGAGATGAGTTTTCAGATCCTTCTTAAACTTCAGGAGAAAAGGGGAAGATCGTAGCCATGCCGGTAGACAAGATACATGTATACTTGGCACATTAACATTTTCTAAAGTAGAGAAAGACAACTGGCCAAAGTGCCAGGAACTGCATATTACTTGTGGCAGGTTTCCAGCAGATTTCAGCTCACCAAACTTCCTGGCCAGTACTTTCTGTGGAGCATCTATTTTTTGTTTCCTCAAAACTTGTCAAAACTAAGTCAACCAAAATACACCCCTAAAGGATTCTGATATTTGTCTTCCTTTTCATTTGATATTTATTCCAAGTCACTGCTACTTGTGGGACTTTTGGACAAATCCTAATTTGCCGAGTGCAGAACCATTCACTTAGCAAAAACAAGTTACCAGCTAGACTTTCCAAGAAAAAGAATCTGGCTGGGCGAACTTTTCTGTTTACCAGCTCTATGAAACCTTGCCCTGCTCGAACATTTCCCAAGTTACTTTTCTTGTACTCTTCTTGTATCTAACCTGTGACACTTGACCCTGGTCCAGATGCACCAATGACCAATAAATGAACTGCAGGCATGGCAGATGCATCTTGGAACTTGCTGCCGGCAAACTGTGTAGAACCTCAACAAGTGAGGGCAGTATCTAGGAAAGATCCAATCCAACAAGGGACTGAAATATACATTGTGTGACTTTCTGTTTTCTTTACAGTTTTTACCTTTTTGGGCCCTCAGCCACATTGATACACACTTTGACCATATCCTGCTGGGGAGCCTGTTTTCGGGTACCTTGGGTTTGTACGCATAGCCGGGGTGCCTGAAATCGCATGAAAGAGCTTGGGCCTTGTAATAAAAGACCGTAATTATAACAAAAGACAGAGCTGCTGGGAATTGCCAACATTTTTTCAGTTGTCAATAGTGGAGGAAATCCATCGTCGTTTTGAAAGACTATACCACTGTTTGTGGCATTCAGTGCGAGCAGATTACCACCGGGGACAAAAGTGCTCCCGCACTCCAGAGATGAGTGATACAATACCGCTGCATGCTAATCAATAAATACTGTCGGCCCGATGAGAGTAGCCACCAGAAAGTCACTCCATGGGGTTTAGGCGTTCAGGAAAAAAAGGTAAGAATTTTGAAGATTTTTGAAAACCGAAGATTTTTAAAAGTCGCCCGTATGTAGGCACTGCATTTTTAAAAGCACCCAGCAGGAAATGGTTAAGCTCAATGTTTTCCAATATACCTAGTGGAAAACCCATGATCTCCAGCTTAAATGTGGGGACATCATTAATACTACTCAGCTATCAAGCTTTTAACTCAAAAAGGGCTCGGGGTGAAATTTGCCCTTCAACATTTTCTCTGATATTGTCATGGCACCAAGCCATCCCAAAAGTTCCCTGCATTGTCTTGGAGACATTTCAACACCAATTTTGTGAAAATCGGACAGACCTTTCTTGTAAAATACAGATTTTTCCACACCATACATGTCAGCCAACAAATGTACACGTTTCCTTGAATTGCACGCAGGCTGACGTGTGTGAACTGCCTTTTACTAACAACAAAACCATTTGTCTTATGATTTGAAAGTGAAAAACCTGACTGAAACTTCACAGGAACACTTATGAGTGTTGAAAAGGACTGGGCACTTGACAGCCAAGTTTGGGGGAGGGGGAGAGAGAACCCCGCCCCCGACGGCTGAGCGGTAAAAAAAAGCCTGACTCTTTTAGGTTTAAAGGGTTGACTAGCCAGGGCACATCCAATGAAGCAGTCATTACTATAATCAACTTAAGATGGAATGCTTGCTTTTAGAAGACAAAAATTTCAATACATATGCTCTTCTCTAACAGTGCTTCGATTATATACTACATACGTAGCAAAAGTGGCCCACATTCTTAACTGTAGTTAGTTACTTTGGCGCAACGTTCTTTAGTGACGGCGGATGCAGGCAACAATGGCAGAGGCTGTTTGATGTCATCCGTCTGGACATTCTGGAGATGAACTTCACTCAGCCATGCAAGCATGAAACCAAGGACGTCATAAATGGCTGTTGTCTGCAAACAAATTGGGGAAACAGTGGGTGACACAAAAAAATACTATCTTTGAATTGCAGGATGGAAACTGGAAATGACAAGAACCCATGAAATGCCCGCAGAGGGTTTGTGATAACGACTACAAAAATTGTGTGGCTTTTAAGAGGTTAAAATAGCAAATTTTTTTCCAATAGGAAGTGAAAAAGTAACAAAACTGGAATGATTTAACCTCTACAAATCCAGAATTTGGGTTACCACAATTCTGAAATTTGAAAGCTCACACAATGTTTTATTTGTACACTGTAGGATGCTTGAGGGCAACTACTGCCTTGAGTCTGGTCCGAAATGGGCTTACAGAGCTATGGCTAGGTCTATTGTCTGCACGTCTCCACGCAATTCAAATGGAGCGAAGACCTAGACCTAGCTCTAGACAAGAGATTTGGATGCAGCCTCAGCCAAGGTTAATATCTGACGGCTTCCAAATTAATGGACCTTTCCCATGAAATATGCAAATTGGACGGGCGCATGCGCACTACTTCCACTGGTTGGCAAGTGCAGCCGTCAACACTGTCGGTAGCTTAGGCGAGCTGCTAGTAACCATAACCTGGTGCGTTGCCAGTCAATCAAAACCATATTACAGCCTTTGCCTGATACTTGAGCACGCTTTTCTTGAAACTAAGTGAAGTTTTCAGTGTCCTGAGGTTGGAAAGTAACAGTTCCTTTTCTTTAAGTTTGGCACTCATGTCAAACTATACTAGCACATAAACGGCGATAGTGACGCACATGGAAATTTGTATTGTTACGTCAAAGATTAAAGCAACTTTGCCAACCAGTGGTACTGATGCGCATGTGCCTGCTTTATTTGCATATTTCATGGGAAAGGTCCATTGTTTTTGGCCAATGACTACACATGGGTTTACCTGCCTCCTAAATTTGTGCACATTCTGACGAAAATTCTAGGGCTGAGTCAATTCAAATAATTCACCATTCGAATATTCGACCCTCGATTCAATCGAATATCCGAAAATTTGGCCGTACTGACTGGCGGATTGGGGATGAACAAACCATATACAAAATCAGTTGCAATAACACACACATTTGTACATTATAATTAATATAACGGCTTCTCTAGGAATATCTCCAGCCATGATTTAGCAAGATTTAAGAGATGAGCAATAGGAATAGTTTTTGTCCTGTTGAAAATTTCTATTTGTTTTAAATTGTTTAATGTATGATTTACTTTATGAATTGTACAGATTTCTGTCGCCTTTCATTTGAATCTTCTTGAAACAAGCCTTCTGAGTGCAATTTTTCTCATTTAAAACCAAAAAAATATTTTCCCTACCTTTTCATGAATTTTGCATTTGAATTTTCAAATTCGGAAAATTATATTCAAATATTCGATAATTGATTGAATATTCGATTATTTGGATATTCAGCACAGCCCTTGAAAATTCCTCACAGGTAATGTAAGGATTAGACGGTTCACTGTTGTTATTACAGATCTATTTTATTTCTGTTGAACTCCATTACTTTTCATACCTTGCTCTGTTTGGACACCCCTGCGGTCTTGATTGCCTCCATTGTGTCTTTGGAAACAGACACTGGACGACTCTCAGCCCTTGCTTTAGCAGACACACTGTTGAGTGCCCTCTGTCTCTCACCAAGTTCCTGCTTGCGCTGCAGGTTGGCCAAGCGACTCTGCACGCTAACAGCTTGAGATTCCAGCTTCTTATTCTGCTCCTGGACTTCGTTCAGCTGTGTAAAGGGACAATGGACCAAAACTGATTTAAAAACACATTGTGAGCGCAAGTGGGGTTTTTTCCACATATTTCTCAAATTTATGAGCAGTACACAGAAAATTAAACTACACGTATAGTGCTGATGGACTGAACTTAAGCAGGTGTAACAATGTTATTCAATTGTTTTGTCTGCATGCAAAGAACAAGATATATCTATATGCAGGTGCACACCCACCAACTACCACAGTTAATGAATAGTTTTTGCACCTTTTTAAAATTTTGTACAAGCAAAGCTGCCTGTCCTCAGGAATGGTTGCCAGGTGAGACACTGCTCACCAGAACTGGAAGGGAAAGGCTGACGTACCTGTCGCCGTAAGGTGTCGTTGGCCTGCTTCAGGGTGTCAAAGGAAGCCTTCAGTCGCCTTGTCTCCTTTGTCTTATCCTGTAGCTGGTCTGTCATCTTAGAAAGTTCACTTTGGTGTCGCTGCCAATGAAGAGACAACAACATTTTCATAGGGACATGTATTTCTGGTGTGTGGTTTGGCAGTCACCTCCAAGTATTGGTTTAGGCAGTATTTTTTACTCAATTGTTTGGGAAATTTTCCCATGTATTCTTGTGCGATTAAAATGCCAAAGAAATTTACCAGTTCAGTATTCCAACAGTGTATGCTAACAATGAAACACATCATTGTTCATTCCAGAACTGCAATACACACATGTAAAGGTTTAAGCCCTATCAGTCTGGCCATACACTGACTCGTACATACCAAGCATGTTGGAGCTTGTCTACTTTGTTCTTGAATGACATTGTCTCCTTTGGAAATACTGAACTGGGCCATTCCAGGTTATGACTACAGAAATGAACCTCAAGTTACAGGAACTAAACTACCGAATTCTGGGCCAGTTTAACCTCATATATTACTCTTCGTCAAAACAGATTCCAGTCATATTCATCCTCAGAACGTGGCCATCTTTGTATGCATGAACTTTCACAAATAAACCAACCTCCTTCAACACAGCCCATCGGCGTTCTACCTCTTTTTGCGCGTTGCGCAATGTGGAATCCTGCTCAATGAGGCTCGCCTGCTCGCGGTCAACAAGTGCCCTCTCTCGTTCCATGAGGGCCAACTCCCGCTCATGAAGAATGGCACTTTCTCGCTGCATGAAACAAAACAATTCTGTTTCAAGTAGAAATCGCTCGATTTCTTTTACTAATAAGTGACTTTTGTACTAAAATTTGAAGTACAGATACCCCCATGTTTAAAACTAAGGACTTGTGAATCACTGAGCATCAAATCAAATCTTCTTAGACTAAGTCTGCATGTATTCCCAATAGCTTGAGTTGTCAGTTGCTTTCCACAAATGAGACATGTGGCCCACAGGAGTTTGGTATCTAGCAGGTGGTTACATGTAATTTCTATTTGCCTCCATCCATCCAGAACTACATGTAATTGTTCCCTGTGAGAAATAGCTGTGGTCATTGTGAAAAGCCAACTACACTCAGTGGGGCTAGAATTAGGGATCAACCAATGATGTGATTGAACATCGGATTGGGCCGATGTTCGGCAACATCATCAAAACATCAGATCGGCAACAGAGCGTGAAATTACGATCGGACGTCAGACATTTTCCAAGCACTTAATATGTTTGTCCGAACATAATCAGAGATGCTTGGGCAAATTGTCTGACCAACATATCAATAATCAACAACTCATAATCCCACAACACAATGTGTGGGCTTATGGCATCCAATTTATTATTAGTTTAGTGTTAGAATTACGTTAATTACGCCCAAGGCATTCATCGGGGCTGATGGCTCATCACTGGCCCATGTCACCCAGCGCCATGCGTGTATGAACATATGTGAGTATACCTTGCTTGCACAGACATGAAACCGCTCCATAATTCCTTGTGCATCGTATAACGTAGATCATGCAGTCAACCAATGTTCAATTTTCCATGGTAACCCACGCATGACACATAACCTGGGTACCAGGCAATATGAACCAGTAGTGGTTGGCTGTGTTCATGCAGTTCCTCCAGTTCAAACCGAGTGTGGTGCGCGTGCATTATATTTCTGTATGTGCGATGGGAGTATGCCCTCTTTGACCCGCAGGTCTTACTTCTGCCAAACACGAATAGTTTGCTCGAACGCAGCCCTTAGTCATGACTCAAATATTGCTTCTTGATGATTAGGATAAATGGATGCATGATGGCTAGACGTATACACTTACCAGAGTACAAACTTACATGTATGTAAGTATCCTTTAACCCTAACCCTCCTCAATCCTTCACCTGTTGGAGGACTGAGGAGTGTTAGGGTTAATAATCATACTGTCTTTGTTAAAGTGCATGCTGTGGAGAGTACACAAATTTTACACTGCACGTTACAACTCTACCTTTTATATGATATGGCAGATCAAAAGCTGGTCATGGCAGAACAAAATTGATTGTGTTGTGACATTTTGTCCATTTATACTTTTTTGGTCTTATTTTGAGTTCTGGGCAAAATTTGACCTTCCTTGCTGATATGAGTACCGATGTTAAATTGAAGTAAGGAAAAAACTCTGTACTAAGTTTTGGCAAACACAAATGTCATTTGTTTATTTGAGCATGAATAAAAACAGTGTTTTTTCGTTTGGTGAGACAAATGAACAGTTATACCGTGGTTAAACCTTCATAAAGTATCCCTGAAAATACATCTTCGCGATCCGTGTTGCAACAACTCATCGCACGGACCGCGGACCCAAGGAGCAGTCAGTGTACATATTTACCATTTCCATTGACTGCCATGAAAAGAGCAAGGGAACTACACCGCATGTGGCACCACAAGGTATTGTGTGACCGGTCTGAAGGTAGCCTGCGATTTAGCCTTTACTCAAGGCATGCGTGGACACATGATGTGCATCTTTGCTGTTACGCGTTGGCACGACGATTGTGTGGTGTTATATGACTTTCTTTTGTTCAGTGTGCTGCTGACCTCTTTTCAATAGGGGCCAGATTAGCACGAAGCGGTGCTGTGTGGTTCATTGCTGTGGTGGTGGAGAACTTTTGTCCCCAGTGGTAATCCGCTCACACTAAATGCCCAAAACCACAGTACACTGTTTCAAAACAAGGCTGGATTATCTCCACTATTGAGAGTGAAAAAGTGTCGGTAATCCCCAGCAGCTCAGTCTTTTGTGCCGAGCGCGGTCTTTTGTTACAAGGCCGGGCTTTTGTCCCGGTATAAGGCTCCCCGGCTTCGTGTATAAAGCCTATGTGCTCGAAAACGGGTCCCCCAGCAGCAAGTGGTTAATCCGGCCATGGCTGTTGGGTCTCATTGTAAAGGGTTGACTAGATTACTACCATCCATCACTTGGGTGAAGTTGTTCGAACTATGGTTTATTCCGAATAACACTTAAACTGGCCTGAAGTGTCAGTTTTTCATGCTGTTCTTACCTGCAGTTTCCTGTTGATTGTAGCCAACTCCTCATACACATCCTGCACTGCTGCCATCTTATGAACTGGCTCTTCTCGGTAGAAGGATGGGTCATCTCTGTTCATCGTCTTCTTCATTTTGGGTGCATTCTGGCGGGAGTACCTAGGCACAAAGTATTCCTCGCTCTCATACAACTGGTGAGGAGAGTCACTCGGGACCTCATCGGATGCCCGCAGGGAGGATCCTGGTGATGGTGACCCAGAGAAATGAGAAAGACTGGAATGTGGCTGATGCAGAGATTAATGACACCAAGGAATTAAACTGCGGAGTAGGTCTACACTGTAACTTGAGCAGCAGTGGTGGTGATGGTGATGCAGATGTGGTAATGATAAAGATTCAGGGAGCGGTGATGACTCTGACAAGTCAATGACCAAGACAACGTCTACCATGGAAGTTTACGTATAAATTTGGAAGAGGTGGACCAAACCTTTACTCTAAGCTGCAAGGATGAATCACAGCTGCTAACTGGGCCATTCCATGAGGTTGGGGCACAATTTGTGATGGTGTCCTTTGTTACTTGGGTTCCGTAAAAATGAACAGCTATTTCCCTGCATGTGGATTCAAACTTATACTTCTTGCAAGGCTGAATACAGAGGTGTGTGTTATTTTTACAGAGTAAATGACCTACATTGTACTCTACAGGTCATGAAAGGTGGTAAAAGTTACTCATGTAACAAGGACATCGTCACAAATTGGGCCCCAACCTCATGGAATGATCCAACTACCTTGACCGCACTGTGCACAAAACCTTAAGCAGTGCTTCACAAAGAATTTCATGGTGAAATATTGCTACATATGTATGTCCCACTCTCCAGCAGTAAACAGTTGTTCATTAGTTCATATTCCTCATACAATGCTGACTACTAAGCCCATACCTTCGTCTTCCTCAACATCCTCTGCCAGGGTCATTTCCCTCCGACTCTGATCCCCCTCCCTGTCAATTCCACGATGCATTGTGTCCTCTAACCTCTGGCTGTCCAAACGCAGTAGTTTGCAGAGCTCCCTCAGGGCACGGTTGTAGTGCCGCCTCTCTGCACTGGTCAGCGTAGCCCCACTCATGCTGGGCAGGGTCTCGGATGACATGGGTGTCAGGGTACTAGGCGACATTGAGTGTCGAGCTGGAGAAGTGTCTATCAGTGAAACATTAAAAATAGACTCACTACTCAGTAATACTCTCTAGATGCAACATAATCCTGAATTACATGTATTTGTCAAAGATTTATGACAAAGGAATTTGTTGGGTCTCAACAGAAAGGGAAAGCCTTCACCGACAAGGAACTGGAGACCATGAAAAAGGCACAACATAATGTCTCTGTATACACAACATTCACAAACAGTCAGAGTATACAGAACACACAGAGTACATGCGCGGCAAATATTTTTCAAATAAGAGCTTTAGTTCCACAGGGATACATATGAGTAGATTTTTTGTTCCATACTTCTGTCGTGCACACCTGTCCCTGCCTCTTACCGGTACATTCCCTGACCTGGGTTGCCTTATACTAGTTACGCCCCTTGGAAATTTGACCTGTTAAATTAATAACTGTTTTATTTATACTGGGTAGTCTTATCAGTTACAAAAGTGCTTTCCGTAAGCTGGTAAGGGCCCTGATTCAATTTGAAACATAAATTAATTAATACAGTATGCAGTAATCTAATGTTAGCAAAGATAATAAAACAAAGATGACATGGATAAAACATTAACTTCAAGGCATCTGACGGTGGTGTAAAATAATCAATGGATGGCCACTAAATAACAAGTTTAATAGCGACAGGTTTTTCATTGCTAATGAATGTCAGACACCTTGAAAAAAGGGAGTGTGCAGCAAAATTTGAATGGTGCACCGTAAAAGTGTCAAACTTGCTCATACATGAGGACAAGCATGGCTCTTTTTACATCAAAGTCACAGTTTTGCCGACAGGGGCTGGTGAATCTATGGCTGGCAATCAGTACAAAAGCAAAAAGCTTTCAAAGCCCTAATTCTACATAAACCCTATTACTCAATATGATATAAAACATGAGATCCTCTTTGAAAGTAATGGGGCAAGTGAACGTTATTGTGGAGGTACAAATGTAACATCCGACACCAATGGTGTAGGGCTGTGCCGAATATTCGAATAACCAAATATTCGATCAATTATTGAATAGTCAAATTTATTTTATTAATTTAGTATTTTCCAAATTTGGATCTCCGAATGCAAAATTCATGAAAAGTTAGGGAAAATGTTCTTTTGCTTTTGATAAATGAGAAAAATTGCACGATAGAGGTTTGTTTCAAGCAGATTCAAATGAAAAGCGACAGAAATCAAAAAGTGGACTATTCATTCAAACAATGAAATTTATCAATCCTTTCTGGACAACTGATGGAGCTGTTGTCATGATGTCATCTATCTAGGGAAGACATACAGGTACATGTACATGTAGCTCAGTTTCGGGTTCTCTGTTCAAATTGTGAACCTAGAATACACTTACTGAAAACATAAATTTCTGAGAAGACGATGGGTGCTAACTTAGTGCTATGCACATAACCATGGAGGAAGGACACAACCATTACCAACAATGAATCATCAGTCTAGAAAAAATCTACAAAAATGCAGGACAAACTAATATAACATTTAGGCTTTCTTCAAGGGATGACATCACACTTTTGCTCATGAATATGGAAATACATGTACTCAGCATAAAACCAAAAGGCAGTAAGATACCTTTCCAATAGTGGAACAACAGTCGAAAATAAGGTTAACTGAGAAACAAAGGTGCATTTTGCAGGTGTGTATTGAAAAAAGGTGATTGCAGCTGCCCTGCAACTTTTAGCACATGCTCAACTATACAGTAATCCACAAAAGGGATATCACTTACACTCCTGTCCCAGGCCAGATTTTGACGTAGACATTCTTTCGAAATGATGTATTCTGAATTCAAAAAGAAAATGGGCACAACATAAACAGGATACACATACTGTTCACACTATCTGATGCTTGATGAGCACCCATCATCAAGTGCAAATAAGCGAGGTTACCGGAGCTAAAATTTCATTTCAGTTTGGGTCTATATAAAGAGGGCTTCCACTTCATTTGGTTCAGCATATCAACAAAATAAAATAAATACATGAACACAACGCTGTAAACTCCACGGCCCCCTGCCATACACATTATACATGTAGACAAAGTATAAAAGACCTCAAGTCCACAGGAAATGGCCTATAAAGCCTAGATTCCATAAAACAAATCACTCCCTTCTAGTTGTTGAGTTCTACCATGTCTACTTTTCTAGTACCCACCAGATATGTATGTGTAAAACATGGCCATGGGTCCGAGCTGTGATGCACTGATTAATTTTCTCACTGTCAGTAGCCTGAAAGAGCAGGGCAGTGGTGTACAGGTGGGGGTGTTCCACAATCCAGTTAATCTTATTTACATGTACATGTTGGGCTTTGTACAGAAAGGGGGTCCATCTCTGGACAGTCGGATCACACCATTTTGTTTCTCATCTGGTTACTCGACTTAGGCATTTTGATATCATCAAACAAATCTCCATCCATGTCAAGGAACCAAACTACAATGTCACTGTTCACATCTCTTTCGGGCGCGAAATGTACCGTACCTGTACATAAACATGTACGTCCTCAAAATTTTCTTCAAACTCCAAAAGCCCCATTCTCTTTTCTCTCTGACATGAAAGACGGCCTTACCAACAACTTGTTTTGACACACTGTTTCAAAAAAGTAGAGTTTGTTCCTTTATTGTTGTAGGAACAGGGTGCTAATGCCAATGGTAATGAATGCCAATCCTAGACAAAGTCTTGTGGGTACAGTCCACTAATTCAAGCCCCATTGAAAACAGTGTAAAATCAGCACTGCTCAGGGCCCAATAACATGCACGCCAACATCCCTGAGATTTCGGAAACACAAATGAAATTTGTGTCTGGTCACTTACCTTTCAATTTCTTGTGGGTTAATAAATTACATTTTTAATTATTCTCACAAAACAAAATCACCTCCCAAAAAGTGATCTTTCCGAAGTCTGATTGCAACCATTTTTCAAGTGGCAACCCTCAACTTTCTCGGGCATTTAGGACCATTTTTCAACCGTAGTTTTCAGCCATTCTGCTCTCATATGAAAGCTCAAAGACCCAGGAAGTTGATCCTGGCAAGGATTTACACAATCTCACCATTTTGGAGGCCAAACAATCTCCTTTTTCAAAAGATACTGTGGGGGTGTGCAATTTTAATGCTAATGAGCTGGCCAGAAACTCTCGCTTGAATTAGTGGTCTGCACCCGTCTGGCAGTGGTAGGTGCCACTAGCATGCACTATGGTGCAGTAGATTGAAAACTCACACTTTCAGCTCAGCAGGGTCTCCCTGGTCACTCACAGTGTAATTTATTATGGTTAACTTTGTTGAGATATCTGCTGCTGCAGTTTCCACTATCTGGTGCACACTGGATGTACATGTAAAAAAATTTGCGGGCCGTGGTGCATGCAGTGCAGTTCGTTTTGAACGAATATCGCGCCACAACAACAATACATCAAGTACATGTACATGTACATGTACATTGTACATGTAGGAACTAGTGTAACCAAAAATTGTATAGCGCCGCCCAGCGGCGCAAGATGGAAAATCGGAGCCCGTATACTTCAAGTTGCCGTTGCTTACGTGTAAACCACGCGTGTCGTCATTTTCCCGCGGACTGGTCGTATACCAGTACAGGTGTAGTTCTATTTTAACTACATGGTATGACTCCACAACTCAATAAACTTTCAGGGAGTGGTAGAGAAGTGAGAGTGCTAGACCAAACGCCCCTTTTTGCCCGGTTTTTGCTCAAAACCCTTGGGTAGTACATCGACCCAAAAAATCGTCGAAACATTTTTGGTGGGAAAAAATGGGAAAATCCAGGAATAGTGCGAGATCCCCAGTTTTTGAGCCCTTGGGTAGTACATCGACCCAAGAATCTCGGGGGAATTTTCACTTCACTGACCTTGAACTTTTGACTAGCACCGACCCCTCAAACAAAAAAGGGACTTCCCCTCGCAAACAAGTCGAGACTTGCCCGATCTGAACTCGTGACTGGCACTGACTTACACATACAAAAAAGGGATTTCCCTTCACTGACCTTGGCTCTGTTCAAATCAAAACAAACCGCCTTAAATAAATGCTCTTTATATAAAATAAAAATAAATGGCAGATCAAACTACAAACGTGAATTGTTATTTTTGCAAAGACACGAGAAATTCGGTTGACTTGATAGATTCGTACGATTGCTCTCGTTGTTTTAATTCCAAAAGTTTACGCAAATGTATCGATTGTAAAGAATGTCGCAATTGTCACGAATGTCAAGACTGCGTCAGATGTAAGGACTGCTCCACCAGCGACGATTGCGGTAGATGTATAAATTGCGTGGCTTGTTTTAATTCATACGACTGCAGAAATTCAAATGCCTTGGACAGTTGCGAGGACTGTTACGACTGTGCCAATTGTATTGAGTGTTTTGGTTGTACGTACTGCACCTGCTGCGTAAATTGTGTCGAGTTGGAAGGAATGGATCACGTGGTGTTCGTAGACGGCAAGCATAAAAAGCTGAGGCACGCGCGAGAGAACGAGTCACTGCCCGATTCAGCTACTAAATTCGACGCGGACTTATACAAAATTGGATTAATTATTGAATACAACGCTGACGTCTAACATTTAATTAAAGTAGAAATCCCGCCCGAATGAAATGAGAAAAATTTTAGAAACCTAATTATAAATAAGAACTATGTCAACTCAAGTATTTATCGTTTCAGACGACCACGAGCGCCTAAATGTCGACAACTGCGATCCCAATGTTACCTATGGCCCCTTTGACCCGAGTAAATTAATCATTTCAAATCCCGTGGTTAAAGAAGGGATCTACACTTCACCCATTTTTTACCATCACAACGACCAAAACAAACGCCTGTTGATTATGACGACAGAACCCTGTTACTGTATAAACCCACTATACAAATATGGCACTCGAGATAAAACGCCCGAAAATACACAGGGCCGTCAAATTTGTTACCAGATACAATCACCTATGGCAAGCGTACTCGATCACATAAATTTGGCCGTTTATAAATTTATCGAGTCTCAAGGGTCTAATCTCCCGTCTAACACCGTAAATGCCTACAAAGCCAGTCACGATATCGATGAATTGAACAAGATTGAATATGTAGTTAAACCGCCTTATACGGCTAAAAACCAAATGTACGTTAAAATAGATCCCTGTGCTTCGCTATTTGATCACAAAAAAGATCTATCGACTCGTCAAATTTCGATAAATTTATCAATAAGAGATGCGACGCGCAATCATTTATTTGTGCAAAAGACGTATACTACGGTACCCACGGTTCACTGTCTTGCGGAGCCAGCGTCAGGTATAGAGTGACAGCGGCAATGTTGAAAAGCGTTTAGCGGATTTGAATTAAAAGACAATTAAATTTGAAAAATCAATTTAACCTCGGTTATATCAACCGGGGTTAATTTTTTTTTTACTTTAAATAAATAAACCCTTATATAAAATGACTGATGCGGAACTTTGCCACTTGTTGAATAGAAAGGAAGTACACATAATTGGGGCAACGACAAATGTGCAACCGAGACCGCCTTGTGACCACCAAATATTTGAAATAGATGAAAGATACGCGTGTAAACATTGTGGTCAAATTTTTGGGTGGGTTTCTTCGTTTGGAGCCGCAGACGTGGGAGATCGGTACTTTAATCATCACGTTTGGAGGAAACCCAAGCCGCCAAAATCGAGAAAAACCCTACAAAAATATAATATCTGTTTTCAAAACGGCGAAGCGGGTAAAATAGAATACAAGTTAAACCAAGTTTTAAATGGTAAGATCTCTCGAGGTAAACCGTTGAAGGCTTTAATTGCAGTCTGTTACCAAGACGTAACCGGGGAAATCGAATCTGAAGTTAAAGACCTTTTTCAAGTCTCGGATAAGCACTGGGAAAACGCTATGGAGAAGTTTAACCTCGCCAAACAAGACGTATAAAACGTATATAATAAAATGGAGATTCACACTTTTCACTTAGCCCAAAATCCTCAAACGTTTAAATTGAAAAACGAGATCAACAACACCAAAGGCGACAAGGTCGGCCGAGTAAAGAATATTCAGTTTGAAGCTGGATATTTTAACGTAACAAACGCCACTGAAATTGAGTGGGATACAAACTTGGACGGTAGGCCAGCGGGGGTACTTGGCGAACGACCGCCCGGTATACCCAGAAGAGAATTAACTAAAAGACTGTTTTTGACGGGGCTAACTGGGCCTATATACGACAGACTTTATTCGCGAAGCTCATCCGAACCATTACCTCAGGGTCAAAGAGGAAGCATCGTGGTATCCCCCGGTTATTACGGCATAGACTGGTTTCACTTTTTGTTAAACTCGATACCGGGCGTTTCTTTTAAGGTTCACTCGGAATCTAAACGTGTGACTTTGGCCATTACGGACCCCAATCTCAAGTTGCGACTAAACAAAGAAGTGTCCAAGCTACTGAACTTACCCAAAATAAAACTTTTACCCAACGTTATTTACGAAGGCAAGTACGATTTAAACCCCTTGAAACTCGCGTTTATTCATTGCAAACAATTAAATACATTTGACAACTTTTATAACGGGAGGACTTTAGACTTGCTAGACGTGATAGCTACCGAGCCTCGCACCTGTAATCACTGTAAAACGCCTAAAAAGTTAATACACAGAAACATCAGTGAATTGACTTTTTCTGTTAAAAACGACAGAGGCGAGCTCTTGAATAACATCGGCAAAATTTTAATCGAGTTAGACATTTTTTAAAACGCGTAATTATAAAAGATGACGACTAACGTATACCCAGATTTAAGTAAACACCCGGAGTTGACTTTAAACTCGACTGAACAAGCGGAAACAAAGGTTTACAGGCTAAGGAAGATCGAAGAAATTAAATCCCAAATCCAAAGAGAACGCCACGCGCGGGAAAATAGTTACAAAAAGATCAAACGACTTTTAACCGCACTTGGATACGTGGAGTACGGCGTGCAAGCCCTGGGCGCGTCTTCGGCGGCCGTCGGAATGCCCGCTCTTTTGGGCAATTTATCGGCACCCGTGGGACTAGTGATGGGAGGCATCGCTATCGGCGCGTTTGGCGCTTACTCGGTTCTAAAGTACGCCTCCCGTAGACTCACCCACAAAACTAAAAAACACGAACAAATTAGAGTGTTGGCAGACGCTAAATTAAACACCATCGAAGAATACGTATCTCACGCGATTGAAGACGGTGACATATCCCAGGAAGAATTTGTCCTTATTTTATCCGAGCTGAAAAAGTTTAATGAGATGAAAGAAAAGATTAGATCAAATTCTTCTACAAAATTACAAGAAATTAAGGAGACATCCAAAGAAGAATTTGAACGTAAAGTCAACGAAAGAGCAGAAGCGCTGGCCAACGAACGAGCGGCGGTTTTAAAAAAAGATCATATGAAAAAACTTGGCGAATAAGTTTTACAAAGTCGGTTAAGTATAAAGAAAATCCAGCGAGCGAGGAGAATCCACCCACTTATCGAGAAGCGACTATTCCAACGGCCCCTCCTTTAAAATTCTTTTAAAATAAATGGGAGGCAATTTTAGTAGTCTAAATATTTTAGTAAACGAAGACAATTCCTTTACAGCCAAGTTTCCAAATTTAACGCAAACGTATAAATTACCGAGGGTAACTACGGATGAAGCGGTAAATAGGTGGTCTGCCGAGGCGATATCGTTTTACCAAAATCAATTTAATTTTGCGGTCTATTGCGCGACGACGGCCTGCGGTGTGGGCTTTGATCTACTGTCTGACCCTAATCCGTACGTCTCGGCTTTATTTAACTTTCACGTATATTACACCGTACGAAAAATATTTTACGACTGCGTGATGCCCATTCCGAGCGACGACGTATTTGACGCGTTACACAATAATTACGACCATCGGAAGTTTATGGACACGTGTCTTTTATACGGAGTAGACCCGAATAAATCGTACAAACAAACGAGGGACACTTTGTCGAACGGATTAGGCACAGCTTATTATTACGACAATGGATATATACCTGTTCCGGGTAAAAACTATGACGCTCACGACTTATACGTGACCAACGGTAAATACGCTGGGTCTACTTACATGGGATTTGGATGGGGAGGTTCCGGTCACGCGAGTACCTACACAGTCACCTGGATTTCACAGTCGGATGCAGTTACCTTGGCCTGGTGGGATTTCGTTCCTAAAAAGTCTCGTTTGACGGACGTGGGAATCACCAAGGTAAACGAATCAATTCGAGCTTACGTCTACGCCTTACTCGGGGCACAGGCGCAGACCAAGACCAGCGTTTTGGCCACCGGCACCGGATTAGACGCGCAAAGGCAATTTATTACGATTGTAGAATCTTTAATTAATTCGGGTCCCGATCTGGAACAGTCGATCGACCAATATCAAGATTCGTTACAAAACGCGAAAACGCCGTTGAATTTCGTTGTTGCTCCCGGTTTGTACCTGGTGCCTTCGGACATGGACTTACGCATCGGTACGTTTGAGGGATACAACAATAATTTACAAGTCGCGACTGCAGATATGAAGACTGGATACGTACCGAGTTTGAATAATGGAGCGAGTACTAATGAAGAAGCGATTCAACCAGAACCAGAAGTGTTACCGAGGAAGCCAACTGTAAAGCCAGTTTTTAGTAAGCCTTTAGACGCTCACAACGAAGAGAAACTGTCTTTAACCGTTGGAGCCGTTGCAGTGGAAGTCATCGGTTTTATATTCTATAAAATTTTAACTTAAACGTTTTGAATTAGAGCAAAAGAGAATATTCCCTCCTAAATCTAGGAAGGAATATTTTTTTTGTCCTTTTTACCCATTCTTTTGCACGTCCGTCAAAATCAAAACACCCAAGCCCACGAACAAAGTCCACACGTGCTCTGCCACCCATCCAACAGCTTTACTCGCCACGTTAAAAATCCAGCTCAAAATGCTACCTATGATCCCAGGCAAAGCGCCTAAAGCTTTCAACCCGAGTTTCTTCAATATGTTAGCCAAGTTCCACAGTTGACGTTTGATCCAATCGGTAACTCCACCCTTGGAAGGAGGAGCCGGCGTTGGTGTCGGTTCAGGCGTTACGCTAGGAGTTCCAACAGCTCTAACGCTGGCCACTATACTACTAACGATGGTGCTCACAGCTAAACTAAAAGCCGTTAAAATGCTCACGATTGTGACGCCTTGTTCTCTAAATATCGTTCGAATCTTCTCGCGTAGTGTCAAATCCGAATTCATGATCTTTTCGATCGTTTCCTTGATGCGATTAATTTAGCTTCTCAATTGACTGGTGTTTCTATTGATGACTTCTAATCTACCCCGTCTTTCGACTCGTAAGTCGTCTAATTGTCGTTGAAGTCCCATACGTTCTTCTTCGGACGTCGCTTCTTCCAACTCGGCTTCGACCTGTTGAATTTTTGCGTCTAACTCATCTAATTTACCTTGATTTAAAATTAATTCTCCTTTTACCGTTTGTAACGATTTATCTAAAGCGACGAGTTCTCTGTAATTTAACCCTTCGGTTTGAACGTCTACGTCACGGGTGAGGTCTTCCACGATGTCGCTCGCTAGATCTGCTTCTTGGGGTATTTCTACCAATTCTATGCTCTCGGGATGAAGTTTCGAGAGTTTACAAGAGACCCTAGCAGCTTCTTCTTTTGTTTTTCCGGAAACATAAGGACGCAAGCCTAAAACGCGTCTTATAAAATCTGTGTTTGTTCTTTGTCTAATAGTATTTAGGCTAAGAAATTTACTATTATTTATTAGAACCTTTTCGCTTTCAAACTTTACGTACAAGCGATCTTTACTATCTAAATTAAAAATATTTGGGTCTTTAATTTCTGTTTCGTAACCAGTTTCTTTTTTGATAGCTGAGTAAAAATCGTCCACTTTAGATTCGCGTAACAATTGCCTAAGATCCATTAAGTTGACTTGTCTTGTTAGTTCTGTTTCGTGTAAAGGATCGACGTCTTTAATTAACTCGTTGTATCGCTTTTCGATCTCTAAGCCGCCATATATTTCATCTTCTTCGTCTGGCCCAACGTCAATAGGATGTGTAAAATCAGGGTCTTCTAGCGTTGTATCAAAGGTATCGTCCCATTCTAAGTTTTCTTGGTAGTTTATTTCTTGATTTTCCAAGAGAGGTATTTTCTCGGGATCGAATCCTCCTTCTGCCATTTCTTTTATAGTATATGTTTTATATTTTTTTAAGCGGTTGGCAGGCTCGCAGGTAGGATACCTTGCGCCACCAACCAACCCTGGGTAGCCAATGCACCACTGGACAAAGCGGTTAATTTTAACGCATCCTCGGCGGACAACCTAATTAGATCTGGCGGTTTAATTTTAAATAGCTTGCTCGATAGCATAGCGTATCCAAGTGAGATTCCCGAGACGACAGCACCGTGGTAAACCGTATTTGCGATTCCGTTTACGTCGATTGATTTAGCGTTACTCATATTTAATAATAAAGAACTTTTAAATTGAGGAATTTTTATTCCATGTCCAAAATTGGTTCTTGGTTAGGAATTATCGCTTTACTCACTTCTCGTTTTGGTTGAATAATTTGTCGAGTAGTGTGAGCCGTCGACTTATTTTTCCAAATTAAATAGAGTAAGATCCCAGTGATACCCAATCCACCGATTATCAAATTTCTGTTTTCAAAGGCCGTTTGATAGATCTTATTTTTGTTGCTCTCTTCGCCCGCTAATTTCATCTTGACGAGTTGTTGCTTCATCTTCTTGTTATGCTCGGCTAATTTTTTACCTTGTTCTACGCGTCTCGGATTTTTACTTTTGGTGATAGTAACTGACTTAACTGCTTTCTCCGGCTGACTCACTTTGTTCTCGTTCTCGCTGTTGTTTTGTTGCTGGCTCACTTCCGTTTCCGTTGACATCCTCTTTTATAATAACAGAACTTTTGTTGAATTCCATGTGTTTAGTTGTAATCAACATAGCTGTAAGTGGAGACAAGTACACTCTGTACTTGTAACAGACCTCGGTAAGTAGTCGGCCTATAGTTTGGCTGATGATAGGATCGTCGTTTAAATCTTTGGTCAGCGCTTCTTCAGACTTTAAGTTGACGTTGAATCCGAGTAGATCAATCGGAGTAGCTATTCCTAGCAAGCGAGAGTAGAGGCTCAAAATCGAGTAACCAAGAGTTCTAACGATCTCTTTACCAAACTTAATTTCGTAGAGGTTAAATAATTTTTCTTGTTCTTTTGGTGACAAAGCTTCGATCTCTTTGATCGTGTATTCTTTGCCGAGGTATTTTTTAGATTCGCCTGACGCGGCTATCGCGCAAAGTCTGTCTTTTACGTTTGGTTGGTGCTCAGTGGATTCGCTTTTTGAATCGGCCAGTATGCTTTTGATGTCATCCATTTAAATATATATATTTTAAATTTCTTATAGGCATGCTTTAGGTGTAGGTATTCGATCGTATAATAAGTTAAGTTAGCTGCAATATCTAGCTGGATAATTAGTTGAACATATTGTAACATTTTTGCTTATTTACTATAACAAAAATAAAATCACTTGAGCACAGCTGAATTAGTTATGCTCAAGCAAAGGGTAAGTCATTTGTAACTAGTTAATAAGCAAAGGTAAGCAAATAAATAACTAGCTAAACCATATTGCAACAAAGCTATTATTTAGTTACAACTGGGCTGAGTTAGCCCGATTATAACAAAAGTTAACTAGTTTTATAGTAATGGTGTGAATATTCAATCTCTGGTTTATCAACTTCCGCGCTAGGTTACACTTTAAACAACAAAGCACACAATTTGATTTAATATGGCCAACGGAGTTATCTAATCGCTCAATAGTACAAAGATCGTCTCTATTATCTAAAAACTGCATTTCAACTTCACAATCTGGGTAAAAACAGCGCGGATAATCCTCGATCAGCCCGCGGCAAAAGTCGGTGTCAATGAAACGATCTGGATCAAATCGATTATGCTTCTTATCTGATTGTCGAGCGCTACGAATCCAACTTCTAATCGTCACTTTGATTGGATCGGAACAAATTTTGCAATGATATCTTTCTTTTTCGTGAGGGCAAATACCTTTTCCACGACATTCTTTACAATAATATCTTATTTTCCCGTGCAGGCAGATACCCAAACCGCCACATTCAGCACATTGATGTCTTTGTCGCCCGTGCAGGCAGATACCCGAACCGCCACATTCCTTACAAATATTCATTTGTCGCTCGTGTGGGCACTTATTTTGTTCTTGATTAGCTCGTACTTTAGCAATACAAGCATCGCAGTTCAAATTGACTTTACCAGTTCTTTGTACAGAGAAATTTGACAAGCTCAGGAGACACCGGCACATCTTACATTTCTTTTGACTTGCAATCATCTTATTTAATAATGGTAATTAAAATTTTTTTTCGTTTTTATTGAACGAAATAATTTGCGGGTGGTTCGGTATTTAAAATCAACTTACTAAATTTCACGTTGCGTAGGTGTCTTTTGATCTCTTCTCGTTTTTCGTCCGGTACTACATCGTTCTCGTCGAGGCATTGGTCAAAGGACGATCTATCTTTACAATGAAAGATAGCAGTCCAGGCAGTATTTTCGCGAAAATCCTTTAGCACCGAATTATACTTCTGCGTAAGTAACCAACAACTGTGAAGGTAATGTCGTCCAGAAAATGCCATTTTAGATAATGCACAAACTGAACTACCCTTAGACCTCTTCCGATACTTGATAAATTGATCTGCCGCACAATCGTCGATGATAAACAAAGTATTTATCCCGTCAAAAATTTTTGGATAAAGTTCGATTGCATCGTTTAATTCTAGTCTTTCCCGATCTAAATCACATAGGTAGACATTCTCGTCGCTGTATATCCACAGCCGTTCTAAATAAGTTTTATTCTTAAAAAGCGTCGGGCAAATGATCACGATAGCCTCAAAGGTGAAACGGTAGTCGGTCTCCAACAAATTTAAGATCCAGTTAGTCTTCCCGCTACCCGTCTTGCCCACGATCAAAGCGCAGTGGGGATTCTTAAACATTTGGCTCATTTTTAATAAACAAGATTTTTAAAGTTTCCGTCCTCCACCGTGAGTTGAGAATCCATAACTAGGAATACATACATAGTCAGCGGTCCGCTCACTTCGGCCGTTCGTTCCATCTGTATAGAGATGTCTCCTCCTCCACCGAGAGGTCTACCCGATCCGTGAGCGCTGTTGTCGTCAGAACTGCGGAAGTCGAGCCACAAACCATACTTGTCTTTTAGGTAGTCGGCCATATCTACTCCCAACAAGGATATATCTGAGACGACCCCTCTAGCCAATTCTTTATCCGAGTCTCCGAAATATTTAGTAACTTCATTCCAATGTTGGTATTCAAACAGGCCCTGTGAGTACAATTGATTAGGTCTACCTTCAACCGTCACAATCGTCTTAGTTATATGCGGATTATAGAATTTTTGGGGACTCTTATTCGTCGGGTCTTTAAACAGGATCAAAATTCCTTTCAAGCTCTTGATCGTCTGGTCTATGCTTATATTCCATAGCGTATCACTCTTGTTTACCGCTTGCTTCTTCCACGAGTGAATCCGGTCGAATAGATAATACATCATTTTCTTGTTTCTCAAGGTTTGCGCCAAGTCTCTATTGGTAACGCCCTCGTATTCCAGGGTAAGGTCTGAAATGGTGTATTCAGCCGCGGTATCTGAAGAGTTAACCACTTTGTCGTGCCCGTTAAAAGTTAGTTGGTACGTCAGAGGCTCTTTAAACCACGAAGGATAGAATGGGGTATGATCCGTCAACATAGGCGTGTCTAGTGGAATCGCGTACCTGTATTTAAAAGCGTCGGCAATCGCTTTACCTTTACCGTCGTTTGCGGCAGCATTAGCATTGTCAGCCCCTAGACGTATCTTGGCTACATTTTCTTTCTCTAGTCCAAAATACGCCATGTTTTTGGTCTGCGATGGGGGTAACCAATTGTCCTTGAAATTGTGAAATACGTCTGCATTCCGGTAACTTACGATTTTATTTCCTTGGAGAGATATATTTATTTCCGAAACCAGGTTTCTCGCCACGTTGCTATAAACGGTCCTGTTGTCGTCCGAGGCGCCGTCTAGATCGAGTTTAAAAGCCAACTTTGCCGTACCGGGCACAATGACATCGTCCGTGCCTAGGGCTGGAAATTTTACGTTTAACGTGTGGCCCGCGTCTATGGTGCTCGGGTTGTGCGTAATTGTTACCTCCCTCCTTTCGCCTTTGATCGCGCGAGGAACTTTAAGTCTGCGACTCGGGTTAAGTTTTTTGGTGTACATCTTACTTTTATATAATAGTAACCTTATTTTAAAAATGGCTAGTGCTTTGATGATGGTTGGAGGAGCGATAGTAAACGCCTTGGCCTTCACGGGATCAAATTTTTTATTTAGCAGTTTATCAAAAAGTAAAGTCGACGAAGAAAGAAAGCGTCACGACCTCGCGTTGGAGCAATTGGCGCAAGCGAAGGAAGAATGGGAACAAAAATGTGTACACATGTTAGATTTTTTAAACAAACGAATGCGACAAGAACGCGCGAGTCAGCAGACATTTGTAAACGTAGACGATGCCTTACGAGCTTATTCGGAATTGACCGGTAAGAGTATTGTCCCGTTACCGCTAGAGCCTAAGTTATCCAATTTTTACGAGCCTTCCGAGGATCAAAAAGTTCGCGAGTTTGTTTGAATTATATCCGGAACGGCTTTGGTGGGGTTGTTAGCTTATCGATTTGCATAACTTATTTTAAAATGAACCAAACTTTTAAAAAACTATTTTACAGTCCACAAGGCTACTGGCGAGGAGAAAGCGCGGTTGATCGTCTACACGAAAAGACCGGTGCGGACAAATCAGTTATTAGGAAGTGGCTAAAAAAGCAGGCCATTTGGCAAATATATTTACCCGCACCACATTACGTACCCAGACCTACAATGTTGCAATCAGAATCGGTCGAACCTAATTACGCGCATCAAATGGACATACTTTATTTACCCTGGGACCGCGTTAAAAGAAAAACGTTTAAGTACGCTTTAACCGTGGTAGACGTGGGTTCGCGGTATAAAGAGGCGGAACCGTTGACCAGTAAAACCGCCGAGCAAGTGAGCGAAGCGACCAAGAAAATTTACGAGCGATCACCTCTGACCTGGCCCAAATTCGTAATGGTAGACTCGGGATCTGAATTCAAAGGCGAGTTTAAAAAGTTAATGACAAAAAATAAAGTACAAATTCAAGCGGGTGAACCTGGGGTACACAGATCTCAAGGAATCGTGGAAAGGTTTAACCGTACTTTAGCTGAAAGGTTATTCGGCCACCAATACGCTCAAGAAATGTTAAACGTGGGTGTGCGTAACGTGGATTGGGTGGAACGTTTGCCTCAGGTCGTGAAATCGTTGAACGAGGAAAAAACGCGGTTAATAGATGCCGTGCCTGCCGAGGCCGTCAAATTAGACCGAGTGAAGCAAACACCTAGTGCACCTCCAAAAACGAGCAAGCAAGAACTTCCCCCAGACCTGGTCGTTAGGTACCTCTTACCCGGGTGAGCAAGAGGGAGGCACCGTCAGAAGGGCAACGGATCCGATCTGGTCAGTGGACGTTTACCAAATTGAAAAGCGCACCAGTCAATTTAAACGAGTGAAAGGAAAACGCGTCAAAACGGGCCCCACTTTATACTATTTATTAAACGGGCCAAATAGGAGTTTCGTCAAAGAGGAACTTCAGGTAGTACCCGAAGACACCGAATTACCGGAGTAGCTTATGTCCTTGTGCCCATAAGCCAACGTATCGATTCCGTTCGGTAATATGTAGCGCTTTGTATCTAAAGGTGATAAACTAAGTTTCTGTTGTGAAATGGTGAAGACCCGATGTTTATCCGATCTAAATAATTGTTGTTTATTGCAATAATGCGTTTTGTTAAATAGACAGCTTTTATACATCTCGTGGGTCAAGCTTTTCTCGGTTACTACCTTGGAAACCCCTTTCGCCTTCTTTAAATTGTGATCGACCGTCAGAATTGAATACATTTTCGGTCTGATACAAACGGCTTCTAAAATTGTTTTGCCACCAAATTCGTCTTTCATTTTGCCTATAACTTTTTTATTTTTGACGCTGTAAAGCGGATGATCGGGCGGATAATTACTAAAGTCAAATACATTACGCTTTTCGTTTAGGTAACCAGTTAAATCGTCGGAGCTTCGCTCGATTTGAACTAATAGAGAATCAGTGTATGTGTAAAGTAAGCGTACCCCCTCACCAAAAGTTGATTTTAGTTCGTTGTAGTAGAAATCATACATTAACGTTTTTGAGATATCGAGAATACTTACACCGCAATAGATTGGCTTATTTAATTTTGTTTTGGTTCGGTACATCTCCACAAACGAAAGCTTGCACTCCCCAAATGGCACCGTCGATTTATAATTCGGTTTATAAGTTAATTTTTTGTATTTGTCTGCATCTTGTTCGTCCCTCAGTAAATGACCGTCAATTCTATATCTGACATTTTCCATCGTCTTTCCAAAGACCGAATTGTTCATCAATTTGAAAAAGTCTTTCTCAAAATCATTTTTCGCTTTCTTGCGCAATTTCGTGTTTTTATCGATGTAGCTTTTCATCCACGGCTTTTGACGAAATTTCAATACCCGGTGAACTTCTTTGATCCACAACCCGAGTTTGAGATATTTCTGCAATGTACGATAATGAACCACATATTTTCGTTTGGTGTTGAGAGTGGCCACTAGTTTGTCCACCGAGGACACTTGCTCGCCATTACCAATGAAATCCTGTTGGTAACTCGAAAACCATTCATTCGGCACCGACATATTTTCGGGTGCGAGTGGAAAGTCATTATGTTTGTCATGGTGACGTTCCGGGTAATCTAAAGAGATCTCAAACATGTAACCGTAGTCGTCAGTTAGCCGCAACTCTTGGATGTAATAGTAATTAAATTTTGCTAAGTCTGTTTCCCAGGTAAATTCACCTACGGGTAGATATTTGCTCATCGCCCAGCCGTATAAATTATTTGCGTCTAGGTACATGATCTGTGACTCTGGCTTATTGGGGTCGTAATCAGGTAGTTCTGGATTATTGGCCTTTGCATATCGCTTTGCACCCACACTCGAGATACCGCCTCTTTTTGCCCTTTCAAAGAACAAGTGCTTGTCAATGTCTGTCAGTAGTTCCAATTGGATGTCAGAGTGTTTTAAGAGGGCATCCCACGACAGGCCCGGTGACGTATAATAGTTGGCTGGGTCAAGGCCGTAGTGTTGTTTACAGACTTTGCAGAAGTTCTCAAAAACAGCCGCTAACAATAGCACGTCCGTTTCCACATATAGGTCGTGGTAGTCGCCTAGGTTTTGGCAATTAAATTTTTGCCATACTGTCTCTGCACGAGTATATTCTTGCTCGGTTATCCCTCCCTGCTTCAGAGAGCTACAGAAAGCGTCTCTAGGTGGGAGTTGTCTCTCTTGGAACCGATCAAAGGAGTCTATATATTCATAGGGGTAAATTCCCTTTTCCAAGAGTAAATTACTGTTATTTGAAACCTTTCGCAAAGTAAGTTAAAATCATCGGGTGAACAATTTTTAACCAACCTATCTAAGGAGGCCGCCATGAAATGAAATGAGTCTAAAAATCTGAGTTGGCCAAAAGAAAACGAAATGTAATTCTCGGTATTTTAGCAATCAACTTAATTGATTTCCCGTAAAATTCGTGAGCGCCTTGCATGATCAAGAGTGTGTCATATTTCTCCAAGTTGTGTAAGATCACCGGAATAGGTGTTTGATCGACCACTATTCTTAACTTGAGATTACAACTAGCGTGCGCTGGACCTCGGTACTTCCCCGTCACGTGACAATGATCTCTAACCTTTCTAAAATTGTTAATGGGCTTTTTGCAATCCAAACATTTCCATTCTTTGAACTCTTTTTCTTTGCCTTCAACTTTAACTATACGGCAAAACTCGATTTTTTCTTCTTTTGTCTCTGGTGTTTTTGGAATATCACATTGGCATTGAGATTCGTTCGCTTTTGTTCGATCTATCAACTTTTCGCAGATCCAACATCTATTACATTTTTCGTAAATTTGTTGTAATTGATCGTTCCAAATCAACTTCGCTTTGTTTTTAAACGTTTCGTTTATATTCTCTGTTTCCTGAGAAAGTGATTCTACAAAATCTACAGCTGCGTCTTGGTCTCTATATGTTTTTCGGCTAGTGCAAACTCCATCACATCTGACGACTGCGTATGAGTACCCGCAAGGCTTGTGAATCTGTGTTTTGAGAGTGTTTGTATCGGTCGGCGGTAATTTTTCTAAAACAGACTCAAAATCGGCGTAAATGACGAAAGGCGCGTCTTGCTTATTTTTATAATTTTCAAACTTAAGTATATTATTGCCTTTGACCGGCATTTCAACTTTACACGTAGGAACGTTTAAGCCTTGACAATCTCCTTTGTGACTAGCTAACTTTTCTTCCGTTAGGAAATGTGTCATACACTTAAAACACCAATGTTTTCGGCCGTTGTGTTTATTGATGTCGCCCGTCAACCTAGAAAAATTTTTAATCCAACAATAATGGTTCTTCTCGCCCTTGTTAAATAAAAGTAAATTGATCGGTTCTTCTAAACGCTTGCTTTTGTGGAGAATGTAAATACCGTCTTTTTTGGTGTAACCAAACACATTAATCGCTAAGTTATTTTGCGATTCGATACGTGGGATTTGTGAAATCGGTGTTGGAAAGCTTATGTTTGTAAAATTTAAACCATCTGATTCTGACTTGTAAGTCGATGTTCGCTCGTCATGTATTTTATATTTTGGATTTGTTTGTTGCTGACTTTTGACTCCGTCTGAATATAATTTTAAAGCTGCTCTCAACGCCCACCGGATGCATTCTTGATCTTTATTTTGGACGTTTATGATTGCTTTTTTGTCTAACAGTTCCTTAGGCAACGGAATGTAAGAAGAACCCACCGGGTTATATTTAACCACGTTGATGTAAAAAGCGACAACTTTGTCAAAGATCCAACCCGAGCCTTTCTGCGTATGGGCCTCCACCTGTTCGATTTGTTCTTCGCGCTGCTTAGCAAGTGCATTTTTAACGTCAGCTTTATTTGTTACTACGTCTTGATCACTCTGAAAGGGAAAGGTGCCGTAGTCAATCGTTTCGTCAAGTTTTTCCAATCTAAACTGCACTTTAAGATGTGTTTGTAATTTGTAGCCTCCAATTTCTTTGAGTTCAGCCAACGCTGTTTTCTCTATCAACTGCTTGTAAAAATCAAAAAAATGTATTAAATCGTCTTCATAGAAGCGAGGAATCAACTCCCAATTACGAAAATTATTTTTAAAACGCCATATACGTTTAATGTCTACTTCCTCGAGTTCTTTAGGTTGTGTATACGCTTTAATCGCATTGATAAAGTCCTGTTTGACGTATCTGTCTTTGTTTGCATAAGGAATATTATATTTTTGTACCGTTTTCAACAGCTGCCGATATGACTGACTCTGGAGGTACCTAAATTGTTTTTGATCCGCTCGTATAGCGTTTATTAGTTCAAATCGTGTATGATATTTTCGTTTTGGTGCAAGTAATGGGATGTTATACCGTTTAACAAAATCTTCTAAAAACGCCTTCTTAAATCGATTGAAATTCGTTAGTAGAGGTCGGTATTGCTGGTTGCTCATGTCTCTTTTTATGTATAGATTTCTTAAATTTTTCTCATTTTTATTCAACATATTTTTTAATACTACTATTTTTTTATATAAAGAGCATTTATTTAAGGTGGTTTGTTTTGATTTGAACAGAGCCAAGGTCAGTGAAGGGAAATCCCTTTTTGTTTGTGTAAGTCAGTGCCAGTCACGAGTTCAGATCGGGTAAGTCTCGACTTGTTTGCGAGGGGAAGTCCCTTTTTTGTTTGAGAGGTCGGTGCTAGTCAAAAGTTCAAGGTCAGTGAAGTGGAAATTCCCCCGAGATTCTTGGGTCGATGTATTACCCAAGGGCTTTGATCAAAAACTGGGGATCTCGCACTATTCCTGGATTTTCCCATTTTTTCCCACCAAAAATGTTTCGACGATTTTTTGGGTCGATGTACTACCCAATGGTTTTGAGCAAAAAGCGGGCAAAAAGGGGCGTTTGGTCCGGCACTCTCACTTCTCTACTACTCAGGGAATCATGCATCGGATCAATGAACTCGATTAATGTCTGTTTAGCACAAAAAGTTAGCCTCGATATGTGCATTATGAATCGTTTGACTTTCATGGTGCCCCCATATTCAGTGTATACCGTCGCCTCACTGCATGCGCTTTTGTGATATTTATGGAATGGTTCACAAAGGATGCTCACATACAGTTCCTGGCAAACCGACGCAATCTCGCGTAGATCAGGGGCAGTATATGCCAGGGTGGAATTTCGGCATTAGCACCAGTACATGTCAATATCCAAGAGTCACGACTTGTTCTCCGCGGCAGAAATGGCGAGGAAATATTTTGTCGTTTGCCTCATGATTGCATTATCATACTTGGTGTGTTGTAAATTTTGGATCATGCCCTCTCAACGCTTAGTGCCTCGCCCTCAGTTAATACGGCCGAGTCCCCACAATCGCCAGATGGCTGCCACTAAGAATGGACTTGGCTCCGGTCTGAGTTTCACCAAAAGCAAGAATCTGACGCTTACGATCCGCATGGCAGCTGTTCCCAAAATTGTCAGTCTCCTTTACTGTGTACTTCTGCGATCTGCAGCTTTATTCTGGTCCCCTAAGTTGGGCCCCATCAGTTTAATACTGGACGCAGAGTCGGAGAGGGGCCATCAACTGGCAGCTAAGCTCCGCAGGCACGAACAAGCACTCGGCATGCAGTTCGATATCTCGTACGAGCCATTACCAGCAGATGCGGACACGATCTTTCACAGCACGATGAGGTCCATGGGGTATTGCCGGCAACTCTGGAGCAGCTTCTTCACGGATATGTACGTCAGCGCTGACGTCGTTGCCTGGATTGACACGGATAATATGTTCTTCTCGCCTGTAACCCCTGAGAACATCTTCAATGGCGGTAGAATACGAGTTCTTGGGGTGCCTCTTGTCGGTACTAGATGGGAAAGACTCGTCAGTGATTCTGTAAAAACCGCAATCGGCTGGAAAACGATTGCACGCTTCCCCAACTTTCCGATCTACCTCTGGAGAGATACGATTACAAATTGCAGGAATCACATTCTAAAAACTTTAAACGTAAGATAACATATTTCCTATCTCTTCGTTCTTGTTTGCGATTTTAATCAGAGGGATCATCGGAGGGGATAGAGGAATCAAGTCATTTGTAAGTTGTACTGACTGCCTTTTATAAGTCTTGCATATCACGATTTAGACAGTATGCGCACGTTGCCAATGGCAGGCCCAAATAAACAACGTTTGTCAAAACATCGTGTAAACTGTCATCATTAGGCTTACCTAAAATTACGCTAGTAGAGGATTCGGCTCGGGAAAAAAACTAACTGACTGTAATCTCCAATTATGCAGTTATTTCAGGAAACATGAGCATTTATGTAAACATAAACATTTTTGATGTGAAACGTTCTTGTTCATGATTATGTGTTTCCAACACTCTCCCTGTGTACAAACCATTTTGAAATAGACCATAATTATTTAAACAGCTGACATCATTGATATACAAGGCAGCACGTGAAAGACCTACCACTCTCCCCTATGGATGCTCTCAACTTACCCAAAGCAAGGGTTAAATGAGTGCGTTTGAATAGCCATCAAGTGATACTCGTGTATGCTTCGGGTGTCATCCTCAGGCACCCTAGCTCTCTGCATGTGCCATTATTATACAATGGAGGCAGCAAGACGGCACGTAAGCTAGGACTTAAATTTGACAGAGTTATATATGTTTCACCTATATGAAGTATTTTTTAATAAACGGCGTTATTCCCATGACACTGCTAACTAAATAAAGTTGATGTCGCTCCCGCTAACTCTTTAAGAGTCGATAGCACGCTTTCATCATGTTCATGATTGAAAGAATGAAATTTCCGTATACCTAAGCTTTAACATTAGGTTTCAAACATTTCTGGGTGGAGACGAATATGACGTTCGAGTTGGCTCATCTTGCACTATCTGTTCGAATAATTTGGTGTATTCATGGGGAAACTAATTGGACGCACCCTTCTTGAGTAACTAGGCCAACCAACACGCAGCTAACGTGATAATTTGCTGCCAATGGTTGATCTTAAAAACCGTACATGCTACTGTTGATAGGAAGTCACTTTATTATATTTATCTCTACACCATGTATTGTATGACAAACTTTTACAATTGTTCCGGAACTTGAATCACACATTTCCACTTTCCTTTCCTACAGGTTTCTCGTTTTGGAGATGCTTTTGTCAAAATCTATCCACAGGGCAAAAAAATCTGCCCAAGTGACCTCATTTTGACCTATGCTTATTACTTTGAGCACAACCGCTACTCTTGGCACATAGATGTTAAGAAACAATCCCTTGCAAAATACAACCAACACCAGGTGCCTGCTGGATTTGAAATCAGAGGGAACGAAACAGAACCCGGATTTCTACAAGTCGCAACACACAAGAAATACAATTTCATGTTTCAAGGTTTCTGCATCGCAAAGCGGTACGTGGGCACACTTCCTGCTAACTGCAAGATGTACGAAAACACTACCAACTTCCAACACTTCAACGCCATTTACAACCACCTCAAGACATGGTGTGCTCCCGGCAGGGGACGGGCAAAGTGTGCCCGACTTATTGAAGCACACTATCAGAACTTCGCCGGGTATTATCGGTCAAGACTGATGGACCTAGATCTTCAGCGAGTGCTCGCTGTAGAAGAAGAGGCTAAGAAAGAAAACATCTCGTGTTCAAAGATATTCGAATTTTGATCAACTTCTTCTTATTTCACTACTTAGTACGCGTTGGAATGAGTCAAATATTTTGAAGGTACTGTTCGTTAGAAATATACAATGAATACAATTGGTGTTATTTTATTTGATTTGCATTTGAAATTTGTAAGTTTATTTGTTTTGCTGTCCCTTTTGATTTGATTTTTGCGTTTTTAGGTATTCCAACACTGCAAAAACTGGGATGTTAAATTTAACACCCCCGGGGGTTATCAGAGGACTACACCAACACTTTTCGCTGGTATTGAAAAGTTTGGTGTTACTTTCAACACCCTTTACTGTATTGTAACACTAATTATAGGTGTGAAAAGTAACACCAACGGTGTTAAAGGAACACCCTATGGTGTGGCCATTTGATAAGTGTTGTTGAATGTTGAAAGTGTTGATTTTAACATCACAGTTTTTACAGTGAAGGTTTCTACCTGATTCAAAATACGAACGTAACATTTGTTCTCGTTTTTTGTACAAATGAATTCTTTTAAATTTGACCTTAACTTACTCGTAATTTTATGAATGATGACCTCATAGTAACGTCCAAAAAGCGTGTTTAAGCGTTGCGAACAGTGCGGTGGGCGCGCGAGTGATACATTCCTTTCCAGTGTGGGCACCACAGAGTGCTGTCTGGAAGGCCAAGTCCACGGTCGCACACTTGCCTGGAGCTCGAGGAATTTGGGGAATATGGAATTTCATGAAAAGAAAATAAAGGAACGTAGGATTTGAATCATTTAATTGTAATCATAGCTGGACATGTGAACCCCCAAAAGCTGACGTGTAAATAAAACTCTGTATAATTGAGACAGTTACATTTGGACTCATTCACTGCCCGTCTTCCTTTGCCTTGGCGTCCTTAAACGAAAAATTTAAGCGGACATCCTTAATAGATGGCCTGTCATTACAGAAAGTGGCGTCGTAGACAGGAGGTCGAGGACAATTTAGGATGGGTTGTTCTCAAACATTCTGAGTTCTGTTATTCCCGAATGTCTGTCTTAGGGCCTGCAGGGGACCTTTCCCTGGCAGATTGGTTGGACGAGTTTTAATCGTATTGCAGAGAATTTCATCTTGAGAGTGTTGCAAAGGCATGGCAGTTCTTGACCATCTAGGAGGCGTTGCCAGAGAAGAAGTAGTTTGTAGTCCTCCTGAATAACGTAGAGATTTGTCTAAGATCATCGCAATTTTGAGCGCAAGATTTGGTTCTCAAGAATCTATTCATTCTCTCAGAGAAAAGTTTTATGCTCGGAAGCAAAAACCGGGTGAATCATTGATGGATGGGCAATTGGCTTATTAGAGATATTCCAAACCAGTTGATGTTGACAATTCACATTAGTTTTTTTGTTGTGCGAAGCAAGATGACGTTCAAATTTGTACACTGTAAAACCCGAGAACACTTGACGCGTTTGTAAAATGTATTTTTGTGTTAAAAGCATTAAACACAATATGTTTTTCTAAACACTGGTGGTTAGAACATGTTCAGATTAGCTCAACACTGCGTTTACCTTGTGTAAATTTCCAGAAGTACTATGATTAAAAATCAGACTAAGAGCTCAAAACAAGTGTCGATGACAAGGACGGAGGTCAGTTTGACATGTTGCGATTACTATCTAAAAAATGGTATATCCAATGACACTCAAACAAAAAAAAAATTAAATTGATGGAATCATAATATGGTCGACAAACTCATAATTCATTTCTTTGATTTATTGAAGTACAAGTATGTAGCTACCACTGTTTGCATCACTGTTTGTAAGAAACTGAGTCTGGAAAAGTTGAATTTTTCCAAAAGAGCAGTACATCTTCAAGCGAAACATGCCAGTTCGTAAATACTGTGTTCACTGCCGCTCTAAACCGACCGTTTAAAATTGGACTCCTGATCATGCACAAACCAATTTTTCTGCCCGGATACATGATCTAAAATTAGCTGGTATCTGGTTCATAAGTGACCTCGTCACAAAGGAAGACACGCCACAATTTACCGGCTCCTATTGAACGCTCGCCGAAGTTGGGGGTTAACTCCCGGTTCCATGGTTCCATGCATTAAGAGACGATCAATGCATGTAACTCTATTGCAGTGCATGTGCTGTCGGCGTGGTTTAAACTGAGGTTACCGTGTATTCAGTGCCAGTATAATAATGGAAATGAAGAGGTAAATACAATTAGAACCCAGGCCGAGAAAACTGTATTGTGGGTTTTAAATTAAAAAAAAACTTGGTTCCTGCATTGAATGTTAAGGCAGAGGAAAAAGCAGGGAACCCAAGTGATCCTCCGTTGGTGTCAACTGAGGTAGATGACAGGTTTGAATCTCAAATTGTTGAAAATACAGTAGTACACAATGATCTTTACAATGACAATGAAAGTGATGAAGGTTATAGTTCATCCTCAGATATCGATGGGTCTGAGAAAACCTCAAATGTGGCCTCTTTCAGTTATCAGTCGATCCCAAATTGGTTGTATAAAATGCAAACATGCTCAGAGAGTGTATTGATGGAAATCTCATTTCTGCATGGAGTAGCTCAACTGAATGAACATGATATGCTTAAAATAAACACCGCAACTCTACCGTTAATTCCTTAGCTGCAGTTCTATATGGTTGACATTAATTGCCGTTTAAAGTACAATTCCATTTAAAATGCAAATAGCGCCAAATGCTGACTTCCGTGCCGGATTTACTTCTCGTCATTTCGGTTAAAAAGATAAATTTACCGAGAGCAAAGTCCCAGTAATCATTATTCAGTTTGTAAACAATAATCCATCACTAGACTGTTCACAACATTGTGAAATTGCATTAGGAAATAAATTAACTCCTTTGCCTCTCTG